>NC_143140.1:27440031-27743061 GCF_059928025.1 Delphinapterus leucas
CTCAGGTGACTTGGTGAACAACCATCATCCCCACATCAGTGTAGTCATCTCAGCCTCTGAACTGTCAGCTCCAGATTTTAAATTTGATCTACTTGTTCACAAAACTAGCTCATAGAGAGAGAAGTCAGGTCTTGCTTTAAAAGGGGATTAGCAGCAAAGATGGATTCAAGTGCAAAAAGAGTATTAAAAAATAATGAAACCAAAATATATATTATCAATGCCTCTCTAAGCAACAGAATAAATTATCCTAACATGAGTGCAACAGGAGTATTGCTCTTTGCTAGAGTTTGCCTTTCTCTCTCTCATTCACTCTGTTTATCGTTTACCTTTCTCCTGTTTGGTACAGTACATTCTTTTAAATTACATGTTGCCAAGGGCAAAGATAGTTTTTGCTGGTACTTTCCTACCTCTGGAGGGAAACAAGGGTGAGTGTCATTTGAAGGTAGACAGCATCTTATTTGTACTGTTGGAAACCTTGCACACTGCAGACTTGATAAAAGCTCTAAAAATAAGGAAGAATTCTACTTCTACTTTCAGTGGTACCATCAAGATCAATGTCCATGGTTATAATGAGAATAAAAATTTTAACTCCATAATTCCAGAGTTTGTGTTCCCATAAACACATAAAAATCCTTCTGTACTCAGGCGTTTGACTAGTTTGATGTAAGCTTGTAAAAAAGGTGAAAGCTCCGATTATCTTTTTCCCTCCACAAAATCATACTTTCTACTCCTAAAAGGAATGCATATCCATCAATCAGAAGTTAACTAGATATTTTCTTTTCAGTTTAAAAGATTTTTAAATAATGTTCTCTAAATTATGGAATTTTCCTCTTTGGGCTAACACACTGTGTAATGTGGAGATAAAGATGATCGTCTATTACAGAAACCTAGGAGCTCTTACTGGGTTACCAGATATTGTGGATTGATTTGTGTCCCCCAAAAAGATATGTTGAAGTCCCAGTCCCTTGTTCCTGTAATGTGATTTTGTTCAGAAATAGGATCTTTGCAGATGTAATTCAGTTAAGATAAGGTCGTTAGAGTGGGCCCTAATCCAACATGACTAGTGTCCTTATAAGAAGAGAAAAATGCCATGTGAAGAGTCAGACACACAGCGGGAAGGCCATGTGATGACAGAGGCAGAGATTGGAGTGATGCAACTACAAGCCAAGGAATGCCAGGGATTGCTGGCCACCATCAGGGAGCTAGGAAGAGGCAAGGAAGGATTCTACCCAAAGTTTCATATGAAGCATCACCATGCCAACACCTTGATTTTGAACTTGTAGTCTCAAGAACTGTGAGGGAATAGATTCCTGTTGTTTTAAGCCATCTAGTGTGTGGTACTTTGTTACAATACTCTGGGAAATACAACATGTTACAATACTCTGGGAAATACAACAGGCAATGAGCTAGTTGGGACCAATTACATCCCCTTTTCCCAGCTGGAGGGACTGCACCTGAACTGGACATCTCATGGGACAGAGACATCACAGCCTCCAGGTGCTGGGCAGCTAACATTTCCCTACATTACATGCCTTAAACAGCTGCCTGTCTCCTGTTTTACTAGGTACTCTTACTCTACCCCCATTAAAAGGTCGAGCAAACGGAGGAGGAGTTGTCCTGTGGGAGCACAGTCTCAAAATGAGTGCCACTATGCCCAGGCCAAGCACAGAATGCTGAGGACACAAGAGATGTGTGAAAGCTGCTGACCTTCCACTCATGAGTGCCAGCCTGCACCAAGTGACACAACTGGATCTTGATCCAAGCCCTTTGCAGGACACATTATGAATTCAAAAAAATCTGACGTTCCATTTACACACTGAGTAACAGATAGACAGTGTGGAAGTACAAAGCCCATATCCTTGAGTCATGGTGCTTGGCTTTGGAATTGACTCCTCTTTACCAGCAATGTAGCCTTGGGCAATGTATTAACCTCTTTGGCCTTAGTTTCCTTATCTATAAAATGAAGATAATAAAAAATAATAAGAATTTGTTCTGGGTGTCCTTGAGAAGGGTAAATGAAAGCAAAATCCATGTAAAGAGGTGAACACAATTAGATGCAAGCATTAATTGCGTTGATTGATATTCTTTTACCTGCTCTGAGCACTAAGTAACTGAGAATTTATTTCTCATGACTGATGATGCGTCTCCAGCCGCCCAGCATGCCAAGCCTCTGTTTTCCTGCAAGTATCACACTGACAAATTTCAGTGGCTCATCGTTTCTCCTTGCATGCAGTTGTTCTGGGGCTTCATGTCCTCAAGGACAGCCATGTTATCTGTTTCCATTATTTTTCCAAAATCAATAAGCAAAATATTTACTTAAATTTTTGTACTTGAAAACAGCACAGTCTGAACGACTCTGAGCTCCCTCAAATGCATATGAATGATGATTGGTGAATATCAGGTAAGTATTGTCACCACCAGTCATTCAGTTGCTTTCTCACTCAACTGAGAACAATGAGCCACCATATCCCAAGACAGTTTTAAACTGTCTTTACTTTCAGTCATATACAAAATTTGCATTCTTTTAACCAAATTCCAATCAAAATGTTTATAATCCAGCAAAAACTAATGTTTAAAAAATAAAATATCGAGGAGATTCGTTCAAGATGGTGGAGTAGAAGGACGTGCACTCACTCCCTCTTGCAAGAGCACAGGTATCACAACTAACTGCTGAACAGTCATCGACAGGAAGACACTGGCACTCACCAAAAAATATACCCCACATCCAAAGACCAAGGAGAAGCTGCAATGAAACGGTAGGAGAGGCACAATCACAATAAAATCAAATCCCATAGAGGCTCGGGCTTCGGTCGGAGCGCAGGGAGAAGACTGGGGTTGGCGGCGTGAACACAGCCTGAAGGGGTTAGCGTACCACGGCTAGCCGGGAGGAAGTCCGGGAAAAGGTCTGGAGCTGCCGAAGAGGTAAGAGACTTTTTCTTACCTCTTTGTTTCCTGGTGCGCGAGGAGAGGGGATTAAGAGCGCTGCTTAAAGGAGCTCCAGAGACGGGCGCGAGCCGCGGCTAAAAGCGCGGACCCCAGAGACGGGCAGGAGACGGTAAGGCTGCTGCTACCACCGCCAAGAAGCCTGTGTGCGAGCGCAGGTCACTAACCACACTTCCTTTCCGGGGAGCCTGTGCAGCCCGCCACTGCCGGGTTCCCAGGATCCAGGGACAACTTCCCCGGGAGAACGCACGGCGGCCTCAGGCTGGTGCAACGTCACGCTAGCCGCTGCCGCCGCAGGCCCGCCCCACACGCCGTGCCCCTCCCTCCCCCCAGGCCTGAGTGCGCCAGAGTCCCCGAGTCAGCTGCTTCTTTAACCCCATCCTGTCTGAGCGAAAAACAGACGCCCTCCATCGACCTAAACGCAGAGGACGGGCCAAATCCAAAGCTGAGCCCCTGGGAGTTGTGAGAACAAAGAAGAGAAAGGGAAATCTCTCCCAGCATCCTCAGAAGCAGCGGATTAAAGCTCCACAACCAACTTGATGTACCTGCATCTGTGGAATACCTGAATAGACAACCAATCATCCCAAATTGAGGAGGTGGACTTTGAGAGGAAGATTTATGATTTTTTCCCCGTTTCCTCTTTTTGTGAGTGTGTATGTGTATGCTCCTGTGTGAGACTTTGTCTGTATAGCTTTGCTTCCACCATTTGTCCTAAGGTCCTATCCGTCCGTTTTTTAATTTTTTTTCTTAATAATTATTTTTTAATTTAATAACTTTATTATATTTTACTCTATTTTATTTTACTTTATCTTTTTTCCTTCCTTCCCTCCTTCCTTCCCTCCTTCCTTCCTTCCTTCCTCCCTCCCTCCCTCCTTCCTTTCTTTCTTTCCTTCTTTCCTTCTTTTCTTCTTTCTTTCTTCCTTCCTTCCTTCCTTTCTTTCTTCCTACTTCTACTAATTATTTCTCTCAACTTTTTCTCACTTTTATTCTGAGCCGTGTGGATGAAAGGCTCTTGGTGCTACAGCCAGGAGTCAGTGCTGTGCCTCTGAGGTGGGAGAGACAACTTCAGGACATTGGTCCACAAGAAACCTCCCAGCTCCACATAATATGAAACAGCGAAAATCTCCCAGAGATCTCCATCTCAACACCAGCACCCAACTTCACTCAACGACCAGCAAGCTACAGTGCTGGACACCCTATGCCAAACAACTAGCAAAACAGGAACACAACACCATCCATTAGCAGAGAGGCTGTCTAAAATCATAATAAGTCCACAGACACACCAAAACACACCAACAGATGTGGACCTGCCCACCAGAGAGAAAAGATCCAGCCTCATCCACCAGAACACAGGCACTAGTCCCCTCCACCAGGAAGCCTACACAACCCACTGAACCAACCACTGGGGACAGACACCAAAAACAATGGGAACTACTAGCCTGCAGCCTGCAAAAAGGAGACCCCAAACACAGTAAGATAAGCAAAATGAGAAGACAGAAAAACACACTGCAGAAGGAGCAAGATAAAAACCCACTAGACCTAACAAATGAAGAGGAAATAGGCAGTCTACCTTAAAAAGAATTCAGAATAATGATAGTAAAGATGATCCAAAATCTTGGAAATAGAATAGACAAAATGCAAGAAACATTTAACAAGGACCTAGAAGAACTAAAGATGAAACAAACAACGATGAACAACACAACAAATGAAATGAAAAATACTCTAGATGGGATCAATAGCAGAATAACTGAGACAGAAGAACGGATAAGTGACCTGGAAGATAAAATAGTGGAAATAACTACTGCAGAGCAGAATAAAGAAAAAAGAATGAAAAGAACTGAGGACAGTCTCAGAGACCTCTGGGACAACATTAAATGCACCAACATTCGAATTATAGAGGTTCCAGGAGAAGAAGAGAAAAAGAAAGGGACTGAGAAAATATTTGAAGAGATTATAGTTGAAAACTTCCCTAATATGGGAAAGGAAATAGTTAATCAAGTCCAGGAAACAGAGAGAGTCCCATACAGGATAAATCCAAGGAGAAATATGCCAAGACACATATTAATCAAATGGTCAAAAATTAAATGCAAAGAAAACATATGAAAAGCAGCAAGGGAAAAACAGCAAATAACACACAAGGGAATCCCCATAAGGTTAACAGCTGATCTTTCAGCAGAAACTCTGCAAGCCAGAAGGGACTGGCAGGACATATTTAAAGTGATGAAGGAGAAAAACCTGCAAACAAGATTACTCTACCCAGCAAGGATCTCATTCAGATCTGATAGAGAAATTAAAACTTTTACAGACAAGCAAAAGCTGAGGGAGTGCAGCACCACTAAACCAGCTTTACAACAAATGCTAAAGGAACTTCTCTAGGCAAGAAACACAAGAGAAGGGAAAGACTTACAATAACAAACCCAAAAAATTAAGAAAATGGGAATAGGAACATATATATCAATAATTACCTTAAATGTAAATGGACTAAATGCTCCCACCAAAAGAAAAAGACTGGCTGAATGGATACATAAACAAGACCCTATATATGCTCTCTACAAGACACCCACTTCAGACCTAGGGACACATACAGACTGAAAGTGAGGGGATGGAAAAAGATATTCCTTGCAAATGGAAATCAAAAGAAAGCTGGAGGAGCAATTCTTATATCAGACAAAATAGACTTTAAAATAAAAACTATTACAAGAGACAAAGAAGGACACTACATAATGATCAAGGGATCGATCCAAGAAGAAGATGTAACAATTGTAAATATTTATGCACCCAACATAGGAGCACCTCAATACATAAGGCAAATACTAACAGCCATAAAAGGAGAAATCGACAGTAACACATTCATAGTAGGGGACTTTTAACACCCCATTTTCACCAATGGACAGATCATCCAAAATGAAAATAAATAAGGAAACACAAGCTTTAAATGAGACATTAAACAAGATGGACTTAATTGATATTTATAGGATATTCCATCCAAAAACAACAGAATAAACATTTTTCTCAAGTGCTCATGGAACATTCTCCAGGACAGATCATATCTTGGGTCACAAATCAAGCCTTGGTAAATTTAAGAAAATTGAAATTGTATCAAGTATCTTTTCCGACCACAATGCTATGAGACTAGATATCAATTACAGGAAACGATCTGTAAAAAATACAAACACATGGAGGCTAAACAATACACTACTTAATAACGAAGTGATCACTGAAGAAATCAAAGAGAAAATTAAAAAAATACCTAGAAACAAATGACAATGGAGACATGACGACCCAAAACCTATGGGATGAAGCAAAAGCAGTTCTAAGAGGGAAGTTTATAGCAATACAAGCCCACCTTAAGAAACAGGAAACATCTCGAATAAACAACCTAAACTTACACCTAAAGCAATTAGAGAAAGAAGAACAAAAAAACTCCAAAGTTAGCAAAAGGAAAGAAATCATAAAGATCAGATAAGAAATAAATGAAAAAGAAATGAAGGAAATGATAGCAAAGATCAATAAAACTAAAAGCTGGTTCTTTGAGAAGATAAACAAAATTGATAAACCATTAGCCAGACTCATCAAGAAAAAAAGGGAGAAGACTCAAATCAATAGAATTAGAAATGAAAAAGGAGAAGTAACAACTGACACTGCAGAAATACAAAAGATCATGAGAGATTACTACAAGCAACTCTATGCCAATAAAATGGACAACCTGGAAGAAATGGACAAATTCTTAGAAAGGCACAACCTGCCAAGACTGAATCAGGAAGAAATAGAAAGTATGAACAGACCAATCACAAGCACTGAAATAGAGACTGTGATTAAAAATCTTCCAACCAACAAAAGCCAGGGACCAGATGGCTTCACAGGCGAATTCTACCAAACATTTAGAGAAGAGATAACACCTATCCTTCTCAAACTCTTCCAAAATAGAGCAGAGGGAAGAACACTCCCAAACTCATTCTACAAGGCCACCATCACCTTGATACCAAACCAGACAAGGATGTCACAAAGAAAGAAAACTACAGGCCAATATTACTGATGAACATAGATGCAAAAATCCTCAACAAAATACTAGCAAACAGAATCCAACAGCACATTAAAAGGATCATACACCATGATCAAGTGGGGTTTATTCCAGGAATACAAGGATTCTTCAATATAGGCAAATGAATCAATGTGGTAAACCATATTAACAAATTGAAGGAGAAAAACCATATGATCATCCCAATAGCTGCAGAGAAAACTTTTGACAAAATTCAACACCCATTTTTGATAAACACCCAGCAAAAACTAGGCACAGAGGGAACATTCCTCAACATAATAAAGGCCATATATGACAAACCCACAGCCAACATCATCCTCAATGGTGAAAAACTGAAAGCATTTCCACTAAGATCAGGAAAAAGACAAGGTTGCCCACTCTCACCACTCTTATTCAACATAGTTTTGGAAGTTTTAGCTATAGCAATCAGAGAAGAAAAGGAAATAAAAGGAATCCAAATCGGAAAAGAAGAAGTAAAGCTGTCACTGTTTGCAGATGACATGATACTATACATAGAGAATCCTAAAGATGCTACCAGAAAACTACTAGAGCTAGTCAATGAATTTGGTAAAGTAGCAGGATACAAAATTAATGCACAGTAATCTCTGGCATTCCTATACACTAATGATGAAAAATCTGAAAGTGAAATCAAGAAAACACTCCCATTTACCACTGCAACAAAAAGAATAAAATATCTAGGAATAAACCTACCTAAGGAGACAAAAGACCTGTATGCAGAAAATTATAAGACACTGATGAAAGAAATTAAAGATGATACAAATAGATGGAGAGATATACCATGTTCTTGGATTGGAAGAATCAACATTGTGAAAAAGACTCCACTACCCAAAGCAATCTACAGATTCAATGCAATCCCTATGAAACTACCACTGGCATTTTTCACAGAACTAGAACAAAAAATTTCACAATTTGTATGGAAACACAAAAGACCCAGAATAGCCAAAGCAATCTTGAGAACGAAAAGCAGAGCTGGAGGAATCAGGCTCCTGAACTTCAGACTATACTACAAAGCTACAGTAATCAAGACAGTATGGTACTGGCACAAAAACAGAAACATAGATCAATGGAACAGGATAGAAGCCCAGAGATAAACCCACGCACATATGGTCACCTTATGTTTGATAAAGGAGGCAGGAATGTACAGTGGAGAAAGGACAGCCTCTTCGATAAGTGGTGCTGGGACAACTGGACAGGTATATGTAAAAGTATGAGATTAGATCACTCCCTAACATCATACACAAAAATAAGCTCAAAATGGATTAAATACCTAAATGTAAGGCCAGAAACTATCAAACTCTTAGAGGAAAACATAGGCAGAACACTCTATGACATAAATCACAGCTAGATCCTTTTTGACCCACCTCCTAGAGAAATGGAAATAAAAACAAAAATAAACAAATGGGACCTAATGAAACTTCAAAGCTTTTGCACAGCAAAGGAAACCATAAACAAGACCAATAGACAACCCTCAGAATGGGAGAAAATATTTGCAAATGAAGCTACTGACAAAGGATTAATTTCCAAAATTTACAAGCAGCTCATGCAGCTCAATAACAAAAAAACAACCCAATGCAAAATTGGGCAGAAGACCTAAATAGACATTTCTCCAAAGAAGATATACAGACTGCCAACATATACATGAAAGAATGCTCAACATCATTAATCATTAGAGAAATGCAAATCAAAACTACAATGAGATGTCATCTCACACCAGTCAGAATGGCCATCATCAAAAAATCTAGAAACTATAAATGCTGGAGAGGGTGTAGAGAAAAGGGAACACTCTTTCACTGCTGGTGGGAATGTGAATTGGTACAGCCACTATGGAGAACAGTATGGAGGTTCCTTAAAAAACTACAAATAGAACTACCATATGACCCAGCAATCCGACTACTGGGCATATACCCTCAGAAAACCATAATTCAAAAAGGGTCATGTACCAAAGTGTTCATTACAGCTCTATTTATAATAGCCCAGAGATGGAAACAACCTAAGTGCCCATCATTGGATGAATGGATAATGAAGATGTGGCACATATATACAATGGAATATTACTCAGCCATAAAAAGAAACGAAATTGAGCTATTTGTAATGAGGTGGATAGACCTAGAGTCTGTCATACAGAGTGAAGTAAGTCAGAAAGAGAAAGACAAATACCGTATGCTAACACATATATATGGAATTTAAGAAAAAAAAATTTCATGAAGAACCTAGGGGTAAGACAGGAATAAAGACACAAACCTACTAGAGAATGGACTTGAGGATATAGGGAGGGGGAAGGGTGAGCTGTGACAAAGCGAGAGAGAGGCATGGACATATATACACTACCAAACATAAGGGAGATAGCTAGTGGGAAGCAGCCGCATAGCACAGGGAGATCAGCTCGGTGCTTTGTGACCGCCTGGAGGGGTGGGATAGGGAGGGTGGGAGGGAGGGAGACGCAAGAGGGAAGAGATATGGGAACATATGTATATGTATAACTGATTCACTTTGTTATAAAGCAGAAACTAACACACCATTGTAAAGCAATTATACCCCAATAAAGATGTTAAAAAAAAAAAAAGGAAAAAGAAAAAAAAAAGTAGAAAAAATAAATCACATAACTGTTGGGTGGGTGACTCACAAACTGAAGAACAATTATACCACAAAAGTCCACCCACTGGAGTGAAAGTTCTGAGCCCCATGACAAGCTTCCCAAACTGGGGGTCTGTCAACGGGAGTAGAAATTCCCAGAGAATCAGACTGAAGGCTAGCAGGATTTGATTGCAGGACCTCGACAGGACTGGGGGAAACAGAGAGTCCACTCTTGGAGTGCACACACAAAGTAGTGTGCACAATGGGACCCAGAGGAAGGGGCAGTGACCCCATAGGAGACTGATCCAGACTTACCTCCAAGTGTTGGAGGGTCACCTGCAGAGGCGGGGGGTGGCTGTGGCTCACTGTGAGGACAAGGACACTGGAAGCAGAAGTTCTGGGAAGTACTCCTTGGCATGAGCCCTCCCAGAGTCTGCTATTAGCGCCACCAAAGAGCTAGGTAGGCTCCAGTGCTGCGTTGCCTCAGGCCAAACAACCAACCGGGAGGGAACCCAGTCCCACACATCAGCAGACAAGTGCATTAAAGTTTTACTGAGCTCTGCCCACCAGAGCAACAACCAGCTCTACCCACCACCAGTCCCTACCATCAGGAAGCCTGCACAAGCCTCTTAGATAGCCTCATCCACCAGAGGGTAGAGAGCAGAAGCAAGAAGAACTATAATTCTGCAGCCTGTGGAATGAAAACCACATTCAAAGAAACATAGACAAAGTGAAAAGGCAGAGGAGTAGGTACCAGATGAAGGAACAAGATAAAACCCCAGAAAAACAACTAAATGAAGTGGAGATAGGCAATCTTCCATAAAAAGAATTCAGAGTAATGATAGTGAAGATGATCCAGACCTCGGAAAAAGAATGCAGGCAAAGACTGAGAAGATACAAGAAATATTTAACAAAGACCTGGAAGAATTAAAGAACAAACACCTAGAAGAACTAAAGAACAAACCAACAGAGATGAACAATACAGTAACTGAAATGAAAAATACACTAGAACGAATCAATAACAGAATAACTGAGGAAGAAGAACAGATACGTGGCCTGGAAGACAGAATGATGGGATTCACTGCCACAGAACAGAATAAAGAAAAAAGAATGAAAAGAAATGAAGACAGCCTAAGAGACCTCTGGGACACATTAGACACACCAATATTCACATTATAGGGGTGCAGAAGGAGAAGAGAGAGAGAAAGGACCCGAGAAAATATTTGAAGAGATTTTAGTCGAAAACTTCCCTAACATGGGAAAGGAAATAGCCACCCAAGTCCATGAAGCGCAGAGAGCCCCAGGTGGGATAAACCCAAGGAAAAACATGCCAAGACACATAATAATCAAACTGACAAAAATTAAAGACAAAGTAAAATTATTAAAAGCAACAAGGAAAAAATGACAACATAAAAGGGAACTCCCATAACGTTAACAGCTGATTTCTCAGCAGAAACTCTACAAGCCAGAAGGGAGTGGCACAATATATTTAAAATGATGAAAGGGAAGAAGCTACAACCAAGATTACTCTACTCAGCAAGGATCTCATTCAGATTCAACAGAGAAATCAAAAGCTTTACAGAGAAGCAAAAGCTAAAAGAATACAGCACCACCAAACCAGCTCTACAACAAATGCTAAAGGAACTTCTCTAAGTGGGAAACACAAGAGAAGAAAAGTACCTACAATAACAAACACAAAACAATTAAGAAAATGGTAACAGGAACATACATATAGATAATTACCTTAAACATGAATGGATTAAATGCCCCAACCAAAAGACACAGGCTCGCTGAATGGATACAAAAACAAGACCTGTATATATGCTGTCTACAAGAGACCCACTTCAGACCTAGGGACACACACAGACTGAAAGTCAGGGGATGGAAAAAGATATTACATGCAAAAGGAAATCAAAAGAAAGCTGGAGTAGCAATTCTTATATCAGAAAAAGTAGAGTTTAAAATAAAGAATGTTACAAGAGACAAGGAGGGACACTACATAATGATCAAGGTATCAACCCAAGAAGAAGATATAACATTTATAAAAATATATGCACCCAACATAGGAGTACCTCAATACATAAGGCAACTGCTAACAGCTATAAAAGAGGAAATCGACAGTAACAAAATAATAGTGGGGGACTTTAACACCTCACTTACACCAGTGGACAGATCATCCAGACAGAAAATTAATAAGGAAACACAAGCTTTAAATGACACAATAGACCAGATAGATTTAATTGATATGTATAGGACAGTCCATCCAAAACCAGCAGATTACACTTTCTTCTCAAGTGCACAAAGAATATTCTCCAGGATAGATCGCATCTTGGGTCACAAATCAAGCCTCAGTAAATTTAAGAAAATTGAAATCATATCAAGCATCTTTTCCAACCACAATGGTGTGATATTAGAAATAAATTACAGGGGAAAAATGTAAAAAACACAAACCCATGGAGGCTAAACAATATGTTACTAAGTAACTAAGAGATCACTGAAAGTCAAAGAGGAGATCAAAAAAAACCTAGAGGCAAATGACAATGAAAACATGATGATCCAAAACCTACAGGATGCAGCAAAAGCAGTTCTAAGAGGGAAGTTTATAGCTATATAAGCCTACCTCAAGAAACAAGAAAAATCTCAAATAAACAATCTAACCTTACACCTAAAGGAACTAGAGAAAGAAGAAAAAACAAAACCCAAAGTTAGTAGAAGGAAAGAAATCATAAAGATCAGAGCAGAAATAAATGAAATAGAAATGAAGAAAACAATAGCAAAGATCAATAAAACTAAAAGCTGGCTCTTTAAGAAGATAAACAAAATTGACAAACCTTTAGCAAGACTCATCAAGAAAAAGAGGGAGAGGCCTCAAATCAATAAAATTATAAATGAAAAAGGAGAAGTGACAACGGACACCGCAGAAATACAAAGCATCCTAAGAGACTACTACAAGCAACTCTATGCCAATAAAATGGACAACCTGGAAGAAATGGACAAATTCTTAAAAAGGTATAACCTTCCAAGACTGAACCAGGAAGAAATACAAAATATGAACAGACCAATCACAGTAAAGAAATTGAAACTGTGATTAAAAACCTTCCCATAGGGGCTTCCCTGGTGGCACAGTGGTTGACAGTCCGCCTGCCGATGCAGGGGACATGGGTTCATGCCCCGGTCTGGGAAGATCCCACATGCCGTGGAGTGGCTGGGCCCGTGAGCCATGGCTGCTGAGCCTGCGCGTCCAGAGCCTGCGCTCTGCAACAGGAGGGGCCGCAACAGTGAGAGGCCCGCGTACAGCAAAAAAAAAAAAAAAAAAAAAAAAAAAGGTTTATAGATTTCCTCATATAAATCTTGTAAATGTTTTGTTAGATTTATAACTAAGTATTTTATTTTGGGGAATGCTAAAGCAAAATAGCATTTTTGCTTTATTTATTATGTGTTCTTAATTTCAAATTCCATTGTTCATTGCTGGTATATAGAAAAATGACTGACTTGTGTATATTACCCTGTATCCTACAACCTTGCTATAATTGCTTACTTATTCCAGTAGGGCTTTTTTTTTTCTTTTTTTGGTTGATTCTGTTGGATTTTCTATATAGACAGTTGTGTCATTTATAAACAAAGACAATTTTTAGTTCTTCCTTCCCAACCTATGTATCTTTTATTTCCTTTTCTTGTCTTATTGTGTTAGGAAGGACTTCCGGTACAATTTTGAAAAGGAGTGGAGAGAGGGGATATCCTTGTGCTGTTTCTGATCTTAATGGAAAAACTTCTCCACAGGTACAGCAGGAGGAGGAGAGCTTCAGTCCAGCTCCTCTGATTCTTTTCTCCAACCCATCTCTTTTTACATTCTTATTCTTCTCCCCTTCCCTCAACCTCAGGATCCTTTAACACCTTTTTGCTTCCCAACTGCACCCAAACCAAGCCTGTTCCTTTCTCTTCTCGACTTTCAAAGCAGGTTTTGCCCATCTGATTTCTCTTCTGGATCACTAGATGTGGCTGGAGGTGGAGTGAGATGGGGTGGGGGGAAAAGCCCCTATTAGAGTCTGACCTCAGGTTGGGTTATCTACAAGACAGGCTGAACTTTCACATTGCCGAGCAGACTTTTTTTTGACATATCCCGTTTTACTATTGTGCTACAAAACAAAAGAAAACCTCTGTCTTTTTTTCGGCACCTTTTGAGGTACGTTCAAAAGGGCTTTCTTGGTTATTTGTACTTGGGTATATTTCAAGCCCCAGAAATGGGAGTAGACAAGAGGAGGGAGAACACAACCCTGCCACATGTATATTATGGTTGTTATCATTAAAATTAAATTTATAAAACAATCTTTAATTATATGCTAACTTAAAATTAAAAATTTTACTTGAATAACAAAATAATTATTTTAATCCCTGAACAAATTATAAAAGTATATTGTTCTGTGCAAGTGGTTCAAGCATCAAAATAATTGGACTATTCTGATATTCTGGACACTAGGACTACTCTGATATGTCCTATCAAACAACTGACTGTATCTCTTTGACATTTCTAAAGAACTTTATTTCTTGCTATCACTGATTTTTAAGTTTTGCTTTGCAAATTGAAAAAGTGAGAAAGGAAGCAAAGTGTTAAAAACTATAGTGAAAAGAAGCTAGAAAACATTCTATATGTATGTGTCTTACTGTTACTATTGTTGACAATGAGACTGACTTTGTAGACCACTGCAAAGGACTGAACTGTGTCCCCCTAAAATTCATATGTTGAAGCCCTAACCCCTCATGTGACTGTATTGGAAAAAGGGCCTCTAAGAAGGCAATTAAGGTTAAACGAAATCATAAGGATGAAGCTCTGACCCCATAGAACTGGTATCCTTGTAAAAGAGAAGTGACACCAGAGATCTCTCTCTCTCTCTCCACCATGTGAGGACACAAAGAAGCACGGCCGTCTGCAAGCCAGGAAGAAGGCTCTCACCAGAAACCAAACCCTGCTAGAACATGGATCTTGGACTTCCCAGCCTCCAGAACTATGAGAAAATAAATTTCTTTTGTTTAAGCCACCCAGTCTATGTTATTTTGTTATGGCAGCCTGAGACGACTTAGACAACCACTGAATATATGTCAGGGTAAAAGGAGGGTTGCACAATATGAACAGCTTGAGAAAACCAGTTCTAAGACAAAATTACCTTCAAGAAAATACATTGTATCTGAGTCTCCAACAATATTTTGGTTTTCTTTTTAACACATTAAGGAATCATTTGGAGAAGTTTCAAAAAACACAGATTTCTCAGCCACAGCCTCAGAGATTTTGATTCAGTAGATCTAGGGCAGAATTTGATTTTATTGATTTTTTTTTTACATGTCCCCAGATGATTCTGATGCAAAGTCAGGGTTAGAAACCACTGCACCAGGGAAGCACCTCAGAAATAAGAATCATAATGAATGTAATCCCCTCCTCTCATGTTTTCTCCTCTCCCCACAAACCTGTCTATTCCCTGCCCACTTCTTTTCTTACTAGTAAAATTAATTTTAAATTAATCAGAGTATTGAATTGGAATCAGTATGTGGAAATTTTCTGATGAAGAAGAAACCTGCTACTCTCTGGTCCAACAATTAGACACTATGCACAAGAGGAGGACACAAACCTCAGGAAGCCACTGAATCAATTCTGTCTGCTCAGCAGGTCTGTGACTGATCTCTAGATAACCTGTATCCAAAAATGGCCTTTGGGGTTAGTCTATTTACTTTCTTTTCACCTTTGCATTTTAATACCATAGTTTTCATCTCCCAGCCTAGAAACAAGTGAAAATTCCAACATTCCTCTTCCCTCCTGCCTCTCCTCTCCAGCTGGTTACCAAATCCTATTGACTTTTCCTTTTAAGTCTCTCTCAAATACTTCCCTACCTCTGTATCTATCCACAACCTCTACCTTCTTCCAGATTACTATAATTTCACACATAATTATTATAATAGCTCTGGTTTTCCTTGCTTGCAGTCTTGACCTTCTATGATCTAATTCAGATTAAGGTCCTTCAAACCGCTTACAGTGGTGGACGGGGCTCTTCCTCCTTTCAGGCTTAACTTCCACAGCATTACCCCAGCCCTGACCCATAAACACAGACCCAGGACCAGTCACGCTGAGCTATTTTATTCTCTAAACACTTTAGCTTGTGACTCAAATGAATTCACACATTTGCTATTGTAAACCAACCTTCTGCTTGGAATATGACTTCCCCAAAACCTGTACAATCTGACTCATCAGTCCTTCCAGGCCGTCCTCCATTCTGCCTCCTCTGTGTAATGCTCCTGAACTTCCCCTGTAAGAAGAGAAAATAAACAAACAAACAACCAAAACAAACATAGTTGTTGTGAATAACTCAAATCTCTGGATAGGCCTGTCCTTGATAAAAGAGTATGGGGAAGTAAAAATCCCGCCTTGAATTTGTGCCTCTAGAGCCTGGAAAGCAAAAAGCCTAATAAGCCATGATGAAGGGAGAATCTGGTGTCTGAGAGGCAGCTCTGCAGACTTTGTCTCCCCGGCAGTGCCCCACCATGCACACTTTCCCCCACCGTGCACCACAGCCCTGAGGAGAAGGCTTGCACCATCTCCCAAGGGAGGCTAAGTAAAGAGAACAACAGCAAAAACAAAGAGAGTAACGTAGAGAAGATGAAACAAAACAAAACAGTACAACGAAAGAAAATGGGAATACCATCTGGAAAGCTCAAGAAGAATATACTCCTAAAGAGGATCTAATGAAAGATAAAGCTGTAACACCAGGGACCCTCACACACAACGTGAGGACAAAGGAATGAGTTGAACATTCGATGAGAGAAAGGCACTACATTTAACATATTTGAAGTTCCTAGAGCTGAAATTTTGAGAGGGGCTCTCAGGGGAAACTCGATTTATTTTCTTTCCAAGGACTCACTTTGGGAAGTACTTGTTGATAATAGTTTCCAGAGTCTGCTGTAGCTAAATTTAAAAGAAAAATTTTTTAACACCAACCCTTTCTGATAGGACTGTGGCCTCTTCTCTCTGTATAGATAGATACATGACACACATGGAATTCTCATGCTGGCCCAGTCACCTGTGAATTCAAGAATTTGCTAAAGTAGGTTTCAAGCCCTGTCAGACATGCATTCTTTGTGCTCCAAACTCAAAGAATTATGCCTCCTTCAGCTTTTACTTCCCATTTCAGAATCCCCCTATTTAATACAAGCTCATTCTCTTTCTGTCTCCAAGGATCCTAAATGTTTCCATCACATCAGGCTTTGTATTGATCTTTAAGGAAGAGGCTAATGACAAAAGTACCAACTCTGGAGTCAGGAGAACTGGAATCTAATCCAGGCCCTGCCTCTGACCAGATATGCGATTTTGGAACAGGACATATACATCTTTCTTTCTTTTCTCAGCCATATTATCATCCATACAAAAAGACATATTAACGTCCAAGGTGTCCAATTTTGTCTAAAATTCTCTGGGATCTGATAAATAAACTTATATCAAATATGCCCATGTTGAGAGAGAGAGAAACACCTCCATTTACTAGCAATGGCCTTGAGTAAGTCAAGTCATCTCCTAACTTCTCTAGGCCTCACTACTGGTGTCAGATTGCCTGGTTTTAAACCCCCGTTTTGCCACTTACTGGCTACAAAGATTTGGGAATATTACTTAACCTCTTTGAACCAGTCTACCAATCTAAAAGATGAGGATAATAGGGACTTCCCTGGTGGTCCAGTGGTTGAGAATCTGTCTTCCAATGCAGGAGACGCGGGTTCGATCCCTGGTCGGGGAACTAGGATCCCACATGCCGCGGGGCAACTAAGCCCACGCTGCAACTACTGAGCCCATGCACCACCACTACAGAGCCCACACACCACAACTACTGAGCCCACGCACTCTGGAGGCTGCATGCCACAACTAGAGAGAAGCCCGCATGCCGCAACAAAAGATCTTGCATGCCACAACTAAGACCTGACGCAGCCAAAAATAAACAAATAAATATTTTTTTAAAAAAGACGAGGATAATAATGGCCCTTTCCCCATAAGGCTGTTGCAAAGATTAAATGAGTTAATACACATAGCATGTTTAGAGCAGTGCTGCAAATAGTAAGAGCTCAATAAATGTCAGCTATTATTATCATCCTTGTCATTATAAAATGAGAATAACAACCTGCTTTGACTTCTTCCTATGATTCATGAGGTCAACTGAGATAATGTATATCAAAGTGATTTGTAAATTTAAAAGTGCTATTTAAAGTTAAGGAATCATACAAATGTTCAACAACTGGTGACTGGACTTTAAAATATGTGCCATATACAACTGCTATGGAGAACAGTATGGAGGTTCCTTAAGAAACTAAAAACATAACTACCATATGATCCCACTCCTGGGCATATATCTGGATAAAATCATAATTCAAAAAGATACATGCACCCCAATGTTCATTGCAGCACTATTTACAATAGCCAGGACATGGAAGCAACCTAAATGTCCATCGACAGAGGAATGGATAAAGAAGATGTGATACATATATACAATGGAATATTACTCAGCCATAAAAAAGAATGAAATAATGCCATTTGCAGCAACCTGGATGGACCTAGAGATTATCATACTAAGTGAAGTAAGTCAGACAGAGAAAGACAAATATCATATGATATCACTTATATGTGGAATATTAAAAGAAAATGATACAAATGAACTTATTTGCAAAATAGAAACAGAGTCACAGACTTCAAAAACAAATTTATGGTTACCAAAGGGGAAATGTGGCTGGGGGGGAGGGGTAAATTAGGAGTTTGGGATTAACATATACACACTACTATATATAATATAGATCATCATATACAGTTCCTACTGTATAGCACAAGGAACTCGACTCAATATTCTCTAATAACCTATATGGGAAAAGAATCTGAAAAAGAATGGATATATGTATATGTGTAACTGAATCACTTTGCTGTACACCTGAAACTAACACAACGTGGTAAATCAACTATACTCCAATATAAAATAAAAAATTAAATTTAAAACAAAATAAAATATGTGCCATATTTGTACAATGGAAAACAATTCAGCAACTGATAGGAACTACTGGTACATACTACATACTGATGAACCCAAAGACATTGTGCCAAGTAAAAGAAGTCAGACACAGAATATTGTGTATTCATATGTGCTGATCTTCAAATTTACAGAAACAGAAAGCAGCTCAGTGGCTGCCTAGGACAGGGGTGGGAGGAGGGAAATTGACTGTAAACGGCCATGAAGGAACGTTTTAGGGCACTGGAGATGTTCTACAACTGGACTGTGGTGATGGCTGCACAACTTCATAAAGCTAATAAAACCACTGAACTGTATACTCACAATGGGTGAACGCTACGTTGTATAAATCATACCTCAATCAAGCTATTAAACTAAATAAATAAATACAAAGTGAAGGTGTTATTGTCACCTAATATGTTATATTGTAAACCCTGTTTCTCTTTAAAGAAATGATTTGACATTGCTCAGTTTTGAAGACAAAGTGCTTTGAAAGTTGTCAATCTCTACACAAAGTAGTAATATTACTGATAAAAATAAATAATAATAAACACATTTTAAGGTACTCTCTTATCCCCCAGACCCCCATCCTCACAGTCAAATACTGCCACAGGAATCCCTTGCTTCATGAGCCTGAGTTCCACAGCCCACTCATTCCCATAACCAAGCTTTCTTTGGAGCTCCATCAGCCCACCTCTGGAACACACTCCAATGGAATGAAAAAGAATAAGCCTTAGAGCAGTCATGGGTTCAAACCTTAGCTCAGCACATATCACCTATATGACCACGAGCAATGTACTTACCCTTGAGCGCCTCCTTTTCCCAAGGGCCAGAAGAGAGCCACTGAGGTAGAAAGATCAGCCCTACACTGAGAAAGCCTAGTTGTCCTCTGCACATCTTTCCAAATCCAGCTGAGCCCCAATTCCTCCACCTAGGCTTCTCTGCTCCTTCAGCTTTTCCATGAAGTCATCCATGGTAGTACCTTCCCCGGCCTTGACTTTGAGCTCTTTGAGGGCAGGGACCAGGTCGTACATATATTATTTCAAACTTCCAGGTTGGAGGTGTGCAAGAAATATTTATTGAAAATAACCTATTTCTACTCACCACTGAGTGAGCTGCTTCTCATGGTCACTTTCAATGAAGAAGGGTTGACCATGAGCCCCTGTCAATACCTCTAGAGGCTGAGGGTTTGTTCCCTGCTATGTTTGTTCTAACCAACCTAGTCTGCCTTACTTACTTCTTCATGAGAACAGGTGTTAACGTGTGCTAACGTGGAGAAAGAGCCAGCCTGTTGCCAGAGAAAGGAGCTTTTTCCTAGTGCAAGGACAACTGTTCCTGTAAAATTGGGACTCTGATGACGTAGTCTAATCAATTAAGTTAATCAACCTAGATTTATTATTTTGCTCCCCATATCCTGAGTTTGGTGAACACCATTGGCCAATAAAGTCAATACATAAATATTTTTAAAGAGAAAAGGCTTTCATTCAAAAGCATTGCTGGACACTTGTCATTTGAATACTTGGTGGACAATATTTGTCACTCCTAGGCTCATCTCTACACAGCCCTTCCCTGGAATCCCTCCCAGTGGAGGAAGTATACTTTTCATTCAGTTGACATCAGGCTCAGTCATGTGACTTGCTTTAACAAATGGAATGGGAGCAGAAATGATCAATCTTATAATTAAGCAAAATCTTTAAGAAGCACTGTGATGTTCTGCCATGACTCTTCCCTCCGCCTAAGAATGGTCTGGCTCCATCAGCCTGTGTCCCAGGACAAACATGTGGAGTGAACCTGCTAATCCACAGCTAATATGTACTGCAGGCAAGATACAAACATTTGCTGTAATAAACCACTGAGATTTGCGGGTTATGCTTTGTGACCATAGCGGAACTTACTGAGAGCTGACTAATACAGGAAGCTAACTGTAGACATCTCATACTCCTCCTCTGGCTTTTGTCACAACATAAATCTAGAAAGCAATCGGAAGCTCATTCTTTGAAATCAACAGTAAAAGAGATGAGAACTATGTCATACGGTTATTGGGATTGTTTGGTAGGCTATCATGTGGAAAGCGTCTAGGATTCTGTGAGCTCACTTACTGTGAGCTCCTCCCCATTATAACTCCTTCCCTTCTCACTTTATTCCTACTTCCACGGTGGAGGTAGGAAATTACAGATAAATGTCTACTAGGGTCTTGACTTTTCTCCGTACTACTGCTGGGAAGAACAAGTCATACACAGTCCCCTACCTTAAGAAGCTTCTAGGCCATCTTCTGGTAGGAAAATGTGCATGCTTGCTCCCTCAGATGTTGAAGTAAGTGTCCAGCATCCACGTGGAAAGTTAACAAATGTGACTGGGATATGCCTCGGAAGCAACGCATTGTTCATCATTTTTTCCACTTCCCACCACTACCAACCACCACCCCCATGTCCAGCTAATACTCCCTGGTACTCAGGCTGGATTAGATTCCCCCCACTTTGCATTCCCACCCCTCCCTGTACTTCCCCTTTTGCCCAACTATTACTTTGGATTGGACTTACAGTTTGTGAATCAGTCTTTCCACCAGATGCTAAGTTCTGTGAGAGAATAAACTATATTTTCTTTATTGTATTCCCAGAAGCTGGCTCATGTCTGGAACATGGTACTCATTTAACAACATTTTTTGAATGAATAAATTTGATCAGTTAATTCCTTCATAATGACTTTTGAGTTCACACCGAAAGTTGATGAGTTTGCTATGCCATGTGCTCAGGGCTCCAACTCAATCCTTATAGATATTTTTTAAACTGACAAGGAGCTCTCCACGTGAAATCAGTATGTGATTTACATATACCTACAATCTTAAAGCACTCATAGAACCTTGTGGAAATTCAAATGGGCAATCCACCAGCTGAATTATCAGCTCCTAATTAAGCAGATGTTGGCTTTCATTAAAACTGGTAAAATATATCCCAGAAGTTCATTCATAGCTTGAGAATAACCATGAACTTCAAGAAGCTGAAATCTGCTAAAGCAGGGGTGTTCTGAGGTATGTTCAGCAGAGTTCCCAAGTGTATGATACATGTTTCCATAGTTGCCTACACTGTAATAACCAAAGAATAGATAAGCTAATTTCCTAAAAAAGAATAGAATAGAATGGAAAGAATAGAATCTCCTTCATCTCTTGGAAGGACTCCAGAGTTGCCAGAGTATGACCATGTCCTTGCTCCTGGGATATCTACAAAACTTTGATTCTGTGAGTTTCTTTTTAATGATGAGGAATGATTCTTGTTCTGTTTATTTTTACATAACACCTCTATCATCAAACATATTTCAAAATGATGATTTGGATTGGTACAGCCACTGTGGAAAACAGCATGGAGTCTTCTCAAAAAAAACTTAAAACAGGACTACCATGTGACCCAGCAATGCCATTCCTGGGTATATCTGAAAAAAACAAAAACACTAATTCAAAAAGATACATGCACCCCAATGTTCATAGTAGCATTATTTAAAATTGCCAAGATATGGAAGCAACCTAAGTGTCAACAGATGAATGGATAAAGAAGATGTGGTGCATATATATACAATGGAATACCACTCAGCCATAAAAAAGAATGAAATTTTGTCATTTGCACGGATGGATTTGGAGGACATTATGTTAAGTGAAATAAGTCAGACAGAGAAAGGAAAATACTGTATGATATCACTTATATGTGGAATCTAAAAAATACAACAAACTAATGAATAATACAAAAAAGAAGCAGAATCACAGATAAAGAGAA
The DNA here is from genome assembly GCF_059928025.1 of Delphinapterus leucas. Taxonomy (NCBI): domain Eukaryota; kingdom Metazoa; phylum Chordata; class Mammalia; order Artiodactyla; family Monodontidae; genus Delphinapterus; species Delphinapterus leucas. The sequence continues at coordinate 27,462,396 of NC_143140.1, forward strand.
CAAACTAGTGGTTACCAGTGGGGAGAGGGAAGGGGGAGGGGCAATATAAGGGTAGATGGAAAAGGGGGGTTATTACGGGATTATATGAAATCACATGTGTGAAACTTCTGAAAATTGTAAAGCACTATAGAATTTAAAGAATCCTTCTAAATACTATATGATATCACTTACATGTGGAATCTTGAAAATACAAAAAACTAGTGAATATAACAAAAGAAAAAGCAGACTCACAAATATAGAGAACAAACTAGTGGTTACCAGTGATGGCAGGGGGCAATATTGGGGTAGGGAAATAGGAAGTACAAACTATTAGGTGTAAGATAGGCTCAAGGACGTATTGTACAACACAGGGAATATAGCCAATAATTTTATAATAACTGTAAATGGAAAGTAAACCTTTAAAATTGTATTAAAATAAAAAATTTTAATACAAATAAAATGAAATCAGATTTTTAAAAAAGAGTATTTCATTCAATAAAAAATTTTAAATAGAGGAAAAAATTTAAAATTTTTAAAAAATTCCAATGACTTGGAAACACCACCTTTCTTTGGTGGAAAAAAAAAATCCTTCCATTCCATCCTCCTGTTAGGCGTCAGTCAGCTTAAGCCTTTTCTCTTAGTTTCAAAGGATTAGCAGAAGCAAAGTACAATTCAGGACTTTGTTTTTCCAACTTTCTCTGGTTCAGTGAAATTCTCCTTCATACCCATCACCCAGTCCCTGCTGATCCTGAGAGGCACTCCAGAAAGCAGGAAGAAGGGTACACATGCTTGCTTTCTGAATTGAAGAAGGATTTTGTTTGCTTTAGAATTGCCAAGCTACTAGAAGAAAATCACGTCAATTTAGCCATGAGGCTACACACAGTAAAGGCAAGCGTGAGGCAGGTATTTGGGGAACCACATGGTTTGTCTGCAGAAGTTCCAATGACCTTTCAACTCAAAGATTATATCAAGCTGTCTGCAAATCACATTGTCTATGTAAAATTTTCTCTTTCATTTTATGGCTCCCATGTCTCCTCTCCCATCTGCCAGGGCTGTGGTTCAAATAATCTGATTTTTTCCCTGAAATATCATGGAATAAATCTACATAAAGCCTCAAGGTTTCAGAGCTACCCAGGTTCCAGACAGTTGGTAATCCACTAGCCCTCGGGAAGCCTCCTTCAGCCGGGCCAGGATTCTATAAAGTCCCTCCCAAGTTAAATTCTCTGGCCTCGCGACAGGTGGATACTCAGAACACTCGGAAGAGCACGGAAGCTCCTGCCAACTTTTCTCCACCCCAATTTGCCCCCCCCCCCCCCCCCGCTTCTTCCCTACCCTCTTCTTCCCATCCCTCTCCATAAAACATCCTGTGGATGTTGACTGGAATTTTCCCCTTGAGGAAAGCTGAGGAATAATTCACCTCCAGAGGGTTTGCCTGGAGGAACCGCAGGAGACAAAGTCCAAATCTGCCCCACTCTCCCCCGTAGCCAGGTTGGCCACAGGAGAGGGGAACGGGGTCTGCTTCTCCCAGCAGCCACTGGCCCGCCGCCAGCGAAGGGCCCTCGTCCACTCCTCCCCCCTCCCCTTAGGCCAAGTTTATATTGCGGGCAGCGCTGCCCTCTAGCGTTGGCAACTGGGAGCCCTGGGGCGCAGTCAGCTCCAGAATTTCCCTTTTACAGCCTAAGCAAGACCTGAAGCACCTCGGAGCTCCGGCCCCCTGTTCTCGTCCACCACCACCCCCGCACTGCACCCCGCCCCACCTCTTCATCCCACCCACCCCCTTCTCCTTTCAAGGGTGTCCTGGACGGCTGCAACCTACCGGTCGATTTAACAGACGGCCCCGCGCTCCCGCTCTTCTCCTGGTCCGTCTCCTCCTCCCCGCTCTCGCTCTCGCCTCCTCTTCCTGTCGGGGCGCCCAGACGTGGCGGAACGCAGCGCCTGCCGCCCTGCGCGCCGCGCTCCCGGCCCCTTCTCGCCGCAGCCCGTGGTCACCGCGCGGGCAAAGGGCGCCCGAGGGGCCAGCGCCCGGGCTCGAAGCGCCGCGAAGCCGGGTGCCGTGAGAAGCGGCGCTTTGGTAAAGCCCGAGAGGAAAAGGAGCGGTTCGGAGTGAGACTTCTGGAACCACCGGACGCCCGGGTTTGCCCAGTGCGCGGCGGCTGCGCGCACCGTCCACCAGGTGAGGAGCGCACGCCTTCCGGTACGGCCTCGGCCTCCCCTTGACCCCGTCCCGAGGCAGAGGCTCGGGCTCGGGCTGGCGGATTTCTGCCCGGTCTGAGGCTCAAAGGCGACGGGGATTAGGGCCTGGGGAGGGCGACTACGGGGGTCGCCCAGGCACCGTGCCTGCCTCTGGACTTCTTAGCACGGGACACGGTTCTCGATCAAACAGCCTCCCAGATGTGTGAACCTAACTGTCGACATTGTGTAGAACTGTGCTTTGAGAATTTTATACGGCTTCCTTGCAGAAGGATTTGAGGCGGCGTAAAAATTAAGTAAAGGTAGAAAAGGGGTGCTTGGAGGAAGGAATTTGGGTGGCAGTCCGGAGGAGACGGGTATGCTGCGGGGACCGCGGGAGGACGAGGGGGAATGCAGAGCCAACGCTGATGAAAAAACCTTTGATTAGAAAGGAATGCACGGTTGCTCCAGCGGTCAGAAAACAGTGATGCGCTCCTGAGAAAGAAAATACCCAGGTGGGGAGGTGACGGGGCTGACTCGTTTTCTTAAATTACCAAATAAAGCTTGGAAATGCGAGTGAAGACGGGAAGTTTAGTCTTAAGCTATTTTCCACCCAGTACTGCAAGGTGAGAGACTGGCCCCCTACGTAGTGAAAATGAAAGGGAATTGAAGCTAAATGGAAGTGGTTCCTGCTTCTATCTCAGGCTATCAAGGTTGTGCGTTATTAAAATATCATATAGTTTTATGTGTTTCCATCTGCGTCCAGTTTGGGGTAAGACCTTGTATTCAACCTAACCCTGCTTGTCCTTGAGTTAGAAGGATAAAGCAGAGGGTGTCAGCCTCCCAGGGTGCTTCTTCCTAACCTTCCTTATTGTCCTTCCGTGCTTCCTGCACCAAATCTCCCAGAGTCTGGGAGGGACTAATAGATGGTCAAATGGATTGGGGGAGGGTTTTTTTCCCCAAATAATTCAGGGTTCTCTTACCATTTTTCTCTCACTCCCAGCTCCAAGCAGTATATGCTCAGATCTGAACTTGACATTGCTCCACAATGTATGTTTGCCATAATTATACACTCAGGTGCAATGTGCATGACCTTAAACACCCAGGGTGGTCTTGTGAATCCGGGACTTCCCTGAATTAACCCTGTTCAAGGGGCAGGAAGCAGGGGCCTGGGTCTGGTTGCCTGTGCAGTCTCTTCGATGGGGAACATATTAGAAATACATATTTGAAATACAGAGGAGATTAGGAGCCAGCCTTTCTTCTCTTGCTGGTGTACTTGTTTACCTGCTGAATTCAATGAGATGATCCTGTCTTCAACAAATAACTGAGTAGAAGTGTCTGAGGGCAGCTTAGCAAATGCAGAAAATATGCCTGCCTGCCTGCCTTTTTCCTCCCTTCAGAAATTTAGCCCCCAGACCACAGAACTGTGAAAATGAAGCAGGCCTCCTAAATGGGGCTCAGCTCAATTTCTGTAATCATGTTTAAAGCAAAGTATGTTGCTTATTTCTAAAATTGCATAGTACCTCCACTACTAACCGTTTTGCTGCATAGAAGTGGGAGAAGTACTTCTGCTAGGTATTTCATCACTAGAGAGCTATACAGAGAAGCTCATTCACATCCTGATTCATCGTTGTTGATACAACTTAATATCATGTCATCATCACCCGATATGGGCTGTCAAAGCCCAAGGGTTGCTGCAGATCTCATGATGAGCTGGAAAGAGCTGGAAAAGAGTTCAAAAAAATAATGTAGCTGAGACTCAGATTCTCAGAATCATGGTTTATGCATGCCCAAACATTCCTTTAGGTGGTCATTGTTCCTTTCGGGAAGATTTCCAGGGATGAAGACTTCATAGATTATTTTCATAGTAAAAAGTATTCAAATTGGCCATTTATGTCCACCAGCTGACAAATTTAAAATTCCATGGAAATCAACATAGTAAACTCAAGTTTTCTTCTCTTCTCTTCTCCTGCCCATGGTGACTTTACACAGGGCATATTCCCAGAGCAGTGCTCCTGGCACACCGTGCCCTTAGGCACATGTTGAGACATGAGCCATCACCTCCTTTGCAACTCTCCCTGCTATCACTTTTTAAATTTATTTTATTTTATTCATTTATTTAATTTTTGGCTGCACTGGGTCTTCGCTGCTGCACACGGGCTTTCTCTAGTTGCGGTGAGCAGGGGCTACTCTTCATTGTGGTGTGCGGGCTTCTCATTGTGGTGGCTTCTCTTGTTGTGGAGCATGGGCTCTAGAGGCGTGGGCTTCAGTAGTTGTGGCGCATGGGCTTCAGTAGTTGTGGCTCACGGGCTCTAGAGCACAGGCTCAGTAGTTGTGGCACATGGGCTTAGGTCCTCCGTGGCATGTGGGATCTTCCCAGACCAGAGCTGGAACCCATGTCCCCTGCATTGGCAGGCAGATTCTTAACCACTGCACCACCAGGGAAGCCCTCCCTGATATCACTTTTGTTAGCCTTTCTGGTATCTATTCAGAAACATCTGCTCCCCATTTCTTCTTATTGATGCCTGGTCAGCATCAATCATGTAAATAAATTTCTATTCTTTGGAGGAAAATAGCCAAGGTTCTCAGAGATGGGACCTAGGAAGAGACAAAAATCCAGGACACATCTTTAGCCCAGATGACACTGCAATATGTTTCCATTCCCTGCTGTTTGATGAGATTCTTACTGGAGAGTGAAGTGAAACATGTCTCTAGTGGCACCTTGTCCCCAGCTGGCTCAAGTACCTCCCCATGGACGTATTAAACCACCCCCCAGGGGCTTCCCTGGTGGCGCAGTGGTTGAGAGTCCGCCTACAGATGCAGGGGACACGGGTTCGTGCCCCGGTCCGGGAAGATCCCACATGCCGCGGAGCGGCTGGGCCCGTGAGCCATGGCCGCGGAGCCTGCGCGTCCGGAGCCTGTGCTCCGCAACGGGAGAGGCCACAACAGTGAGAGGCCCGCGTACCGCAAAAAAAAAAAAAAACAAAACCACCCTCCAATCACCACCACCACCAGGATCTCAAGGCTTCAAATCGAAAGTAGATCCCTTTGCAGAAAACCTCAGGCCCTGACCTGCTAGGTTATCTTCGCACTAATCAAGCATCTGATTTCCACGCCTCACCCGTATACACGTGTCATTTTTTTCATGTTTCTGTAGTCTTTCTTGGAACTTTATTTCTATACTGTCCTTTAAAAGTACAAGATTTAAGTCTAATATTTTAATATAGAGAGGGCTTCCCCTCTGTTTCCGTAGGCTTATTTACATGAGAAAATAAGCTCGAGGCTGCTCAAGTGGTGAATTTCAACCAAATAAGGATTTACTGTTCATACCACATTTTATCAAGGCCATCTCATGGCAGAGGTGAATCTGGGCATCTTATGCTTTATGCTTCTTTATGCTCCACCTCCCACATTTTTACGCATGGGAAATTATATGAACATTAATTGCAGGGAAACACTGAAGATAAGTATGCTGTATGGGTGAGGAGAGGGGTAGATGGCTGGAGAGGGAAGAGAAAAGGGGGGGAAATGGGGCAGTGGCTCTTTACAGCATCTGACTTCTCCTGTTTTCTCCTCCCTGAGTCATTTTCTAAAACTAGTACTGAGGCCTCTAAAGCTTGGGGCCAGTCATCCTTCCAAAGTCTATCTTCCTAGGAATGAAAGGACTTTCATCAATATCCCATCACCTTTTTATAATTTGGTATTTGTTTCCACATTTTGTGGATTAAGAAACTGAGAACCAGAATTTACAGAGATCGTTCAGTCAGTTGGCATATTCCTGAATCACAACAAATTGGCAAAATCTTTGAGAATTCTGTTTCTGATACAGTTTGATTCTGATTTTATTTTTCATTTTTAGTTTATTGTTTGTTTGTTTGTTTCATCCCCTGTGGATTACCTGATCACTGTGGTCTTTGTCCTAATAGATTTCAGTGCTTTTAGTTCTGAAAAATGCACATAACCAGAACACTTGTAATAGGTTTGTTGTTAGAGCTGTCTCCTGGTCACCAGTTCTCAACACGTGCGTTGTAGGATTCGGAAGACAAAATCCTTTGGAGGAAGCTGTAAAACCCAATCCTTCTACATATGGATCATTTTAAGTTGTAAGGAATGAGCATCTCAAGATTCTAGTTATCAGTACAGACCAGATGGAAGGTCTTTGTGAAATCTGGCTTGAGAAAGAAAGCATTTTTGGAGTAAGAAGGTAATATTTTGAAAGATAGCAGCCAGTAGCAGCAGCAGCTTGCAGTTCTAAAGCTCTCAGATCCTTCTAACAACCCCATCTACCGAAAATGCCCAAGTAAAGTAAAACCAGACCCTGAGAAATGTCTTTCCTTATCTGCAGCCGTTCTTTATCCCTTTATCAAATAATGGGTATATGGTGATGTTTCCAAGGGATCTGGGAAGGATCTGACTTAAACTTGAAAGTATGGGTTTGGCTGGGACAGCTTGCCCAAGAAAGTCAAATTTGTGTCAAGATCTGTATTCTTGGGAATCAAAGACAAGCCAAAGTGTCTTTTGGGAGTAAACTCTGCCTAATAGTGAGATTGATAGGCAATACCTCCCAGAAAATGACTTCAGCTATAGTATTATAATAATGTGCAGAGTTTTCATAAGCGCATTCATATATGGTGGAATGGGGAAAAGAGGAGGGAACTAATGTATGATGAGTGTCTGCAATGCTTCAGGAATTGTGCTAAGAACTGCACACGTATTCTTTTATTTAATGCTCACAGAAGCACTGCAGGGTAAGTATTATCAACCCCTAAAATTCATTCATTCATTTAAAAATTACATTTGTCATCCAGCTGCTGGACCTGCTGTCCTTTTCAGGAAGCTGCAAAAAATCCAGAGTGAGTCATGTGGACACACACAAGGGGAATAGCTAGAGAGAAGGTTTGAAAAGAATGTTGGTCATGGAGGGGATCCTATGACTTGGGACTTTACTCTGTAGGCCTGGGGGAATCATTACAGAATTTGTAAATGTATTTAAATGTATTTATTAAGAATAATATACATACAAAAAGTGTACAAATCATAAGTGTTAAGCTCAGTGAGCTTTCTCAAAGTGAACATACCAGGTAACTAACCACCACCAAGATGAGAAATAGAACCTCTTCACTACACAAATCTCTTCTGTCCCCACCCCATCACTCCTTCACCCTCCTCCCTAAATGTAACCACTCCCTGCCTTCCAACATCATAGATTTTTTTTTTTGTTGTTGTTGCGGTACGCGGGCCTCTCACTGTTGTGGCCTCTCCCGTTGCGGAACACAGGCTCCGGACGCGCAGGCTCAGCGGCCATGGCTCACGGGCCCAGCCGCTCCGCGGCATGTGGGATCCTCCCGGACCGGGGCACGAACCTGTGTCCCCTGCATCGGCAGGCGGACTCTCAGCCACTGTGCCACCGGGGAAGCCCTGATTATTTTAAGCTTTATATACACATAAATCACATAGAATGGTCTCTTTTGTGATTTGGCTCAATCTTACATTCATGAGATTTATTCTTGTGGATGGTGATACCAGTAGCTTGGTAATTTGTTGCTGTGGTTGAAATCGCATTGCATTGTATGAATGCGCCACAGTTTAATGAATTATTCTACTGTTGATGGGCATTTGGGTTGTTTCCAGCTTTCTAAACCTGGTGACTAATGTTTCCTTTCACCAAGACTGAGGACACAGGAGAATGAGTAAAAACGCATTTGTTGGCTCTCAGAAGGTTAAAAGAATTGCCAAACTGGGGACTTCCCTGGCGGTCCAGTGGTTAAGACTCCACGCTTCCAATGCAGGGGGCGTGGGTGCGATCCCTGGTTGGGGAACTCCCACGTGACGCGGGGTACGGCCAAAAAAAAAAAAGAATTGCCCCAATCTGTGCTTCTGCCACAAACACTCTGTCCCCTGGCTCCCCCCATGACCCTTCCTCCTGCCCCAGCAGCCCTCACACCCCAAATTATAATGGGAACCTCAAAGGGAACATGAACTACTTCGTATTTCCTGAGCTGGTGACCTGTGAATCATTTGCTTTCCCTTCAGTTTTACCTCCTTTCAGCGGCACAATTCCAAACAAAGAAGGAGATGATGAGGAATCAACTAAAACTTTTTTTTTTACCTTTTAGACTACAAGACAGAATTCAGGGCAAGAGGATGGAAATAAAGGAAGTAGAATGTAGAGAGCCTAGTCTTGTTCTGGTTGGTTCAGGGGGACTGACCCAGTTAAAATGTGCAGAGCGGCAGATGCCAGCACTGCACGAAAGACAAGCACTATCTGAAAATGCAGTTAGACCGCCAATGAGCTGTGTACTTGGCTTTGCTGGGGACCTGTCACAGGTCAGGCTCTCCAAGAAACACACTCTGAGATGGGATTTATGGTACCGGATGTGTATTAGGGAATGCCCAGGGGAACCACACCAGAGGAAGGGGAGGAAGCAGGATTGGGCAGAGGGAGAAGTTGAGCTGCAGTGTGGGCCTCCGGGGGGCGCCTGAGCATTCTAGAATGATCCACCAGAGTTGTCCCAAGCTGGGCCACAGGGTCAGGCTTCCCAACCTTTCCTCCGGCAGGAACTGAAAGTGGCTGCCCTGAGAAGGGCACAACCCAGCTCTCTGCAGCTGAGGACATTCCTGAAAGGGCTGTCCTGACCCAAACCCAGCGGCCTGGCTACAAGCCCTTTCTTTTTTTTTTTTTTTAATTAAAAAAAAAATTTTATTGGCGTATAGTTGATTTATAATGTTGTGTTAGTTTCAGGTGTACAGCGAAGTGAATCAGTTATACAAGTACATATATCCCCTCTATTTTAGATTCTTTTCCCATATAGGCCATTACAGAGTACTGAAAAGGGTTCCCTGTGCTGTACAGTAGGTCCTTATTAGTCACCTATTTCATATATCATAGTGTGTATATGTCAATCCCAATCTCCCAATTTATCCCTACCCCCTTTTCCCCCCTGGTAACCATAAGTTTGTTTCCTACATCTGTGACTCTATTTCTGTTTCATAGATAAGTTCATTTGTACCCTTTTTTTTTAGATTCCACATATAAGCGATATCATATGATATTTGTCTTTCTCTGTCTGACTTACTTCACTCAGTATGACGATCTCTACGTCCATCCATGTTGCTGCAAATGTACAAGCCCTTTCTTGAAGGAGAGATCTGGGCAGCGTGTCTCTGTGTCCATCTCAGGACATTTTTTTATATGGACTCCAACTAGAGAGGGTTAAACTAGATAACTTTCCAGGCTGCTCCTTCTAACTGTGAGATCTGCATTGACTTTTTTCATTATACCCAGGTTTCTAAGCCACTGAAGAGCTTCCAAAGTGTTGTAACTAATTTGCCAATTTGCCTTTCATCTCTCCTCCCTACCATTTCAGCAAGTAAATACATCACTTAAACCACTCAAAGAAGAAGGGCGGCAAGACCCCCTATAAACACACGTGACCCCTTGATGCAGAACTTCTCTTAAGAAGGTGGGGAGGGTATACTGCCAACTGTCTTCAGTAGTAACCTTTTAGATGATCCTAAAGGGACTGTGTGTGTGTGTGTGTGTGTGCATGCGCATGCCTGTAATGGTGATGCCTGTATTTAACGCTTGAGAAAGACTTTGCTGTAACTGCTCCTTTATAACTGGACCTGCATGAAGACTGAAATATAATAGAAAAACTGCTCATGAAAACCTCTCCTTACTATCTCTGCCTATTCAACTCAGTAACATGCTATCCTGTAAAGGGGTTTTTGCTGTACATCTTTGACAAGGGACTGGATGATACTTATCAGTTTGAAGAACCTCTTGGAGCAGATTCTGCTGGGGAAACCCCTGCTCACACACCACACGCAGCAGCCCCTGAGCTGGGAACTCTGCCTCTGACCTGATGATTCATTCCATTTTGCCTTTAATGCTGGGCTGCTGCTCCCAGCTTTCCCACGACTGTATTTAGTGAATTTCTACCAAGGGCCTCTCCCCAACACTTCTGTGACCCAGAAAGGGCAGAATTATACTCTGCATCCATCCGAGCTCCATTCCTGGGTCCTATTTGCTTTTCCTCCCACTGTTTGGTCTCCTTTCAAAAATGGTTTTAGTGTCTGCAAAAGCATCATTACGAAAGAAACACGGTCTGTTAAGAAAATGTCATTAGTTTTTGGCCTTCGCTGTGTTAATTTTCTCCAACATTCTTACTGCAGTTCTCCAGTTTGCTTTTCTTGATTGCAATCTGACGCCTCCCCCTCCCTTATTACCTAAAGTAAGTTCTTTGATCGCTCTGGGCCTTGGTTGTCCCATCTCTAACATGAGAATGACAATTCCTGCCTTCTAGACCTACTGTGAGGAGTAAAGAAAGGGTAGTGTAACATAGGCTGTGAAGAAGCTGAGGTATTATTACAATCACTATCTTCATTATTATTCCTGTGTGGGGTGTTGTAGAAATAATCCTGACCTAAGTTTAGTTGAAGGATGTGGCGCTGGTCTTGTACAAAATAAACAGCGATGGATCCAGGCTGAGTTCCACTGCCCTGAACCCTGTCGGCAAGAATTTTTCCTCTTTTAATTACTAAACTTTGCCTCAGATCAGCCCCAGAGCATGCTCTTGTGGGCTGCTTTCTCCAGCCACTCCATCTCCACACTCTGGATCCACTCACAAATCCCCCCTCTGTACATGCAGGAAGAGAGACGGGTCCCAGGGCGGAATTGTGGAATTGCATTTGTCATTGCTCTGCACCTAGAAAGTCACATGGTTTCTGCATGCTCTGTAGTGATGCCTCTTAAACCTCAGTGTGCAGAAGAACCACCTGGGAAGCACGTTAAACCTCAGGTGCCTGGGCCCCACCTGCAAAGCTACTAATCAGTAGGGTGGGGAGGGCAAGAATTTTCATTTCTCACAATCTCCCAGTGATGCTGGTGCTGCTTGTCTGCACACCACACTTTGGGTAGCACGGATCTGGGTGGGTGGTGGGGGTGAGGGGGGTGGCCACGGGGTCAGCATGCCATACAAAAGAAAATGTTTTTGTCACAGCGAAAGAAACAGAAAACGTATAAGGGAACTCAAAGAACTACAACCCAGATTAGAGGTGTGTCATCTTTAAGCAAGAAAACATTTTGCTGTCATGTTGCAAATACTTTATTACCACAGTCTTCTTTGTGGGGAAAGCAAACTTCCTTTTAAAATGAGCAAAAATATCACATCAGTGAGCCAGTGTTCATCTCAAAGGCTACCAAAAGTTTACAAAATTCAATATATATTCCTAATTTTTTTAAAAACTAGTAAACCGGAAGTAGAAGAAATAAATTTATTAATAAACTAGAAACAGTAAGGAACAGTTTTTCACAGTAAGAACATCTTTCTCAAACAATAGCCAACATCATGCTTACTGGTAAAACACTATAACAATAAGACAAGGATGCCTGCTAATACTACCATTATTTAACTTTCATCTAAATGTTCTAATCAATGTGGAAGGAAGGAAGGGGAGCAAAGAAAAAAGAAAAGAGAAAAAGAAAAAAAAAAGACTAGAAAAGAGGTGTTATAAATACTGGTCAGGCGGTAGCTGTATTATTATTTATAGATGATGTGATTATCTACTAGGAAAACTCAAGTGAATAAATGAAAAGTGCCATTAAAAAGAATGGAGGAACTCACGAAGATGAGTATACAAAAATATACAAAAGCCAATAGCTTGCCTGATTGGCAACAATATTATTGTAGGGATATCTACAAAGCTTGCAAATCACTGGGGAGAAAACAGGCCTGAGAAATGTCAAAAGATTCTGTCAGAGTCCCAGAAGAATGGGAAATGAAAGCCCACCTCACCTGAAGAAGCTGAAGGAAAGGACCCTACCGGAAGGGACTTCACATTCCAAAACTCATCTCCACGAATTCTGTAATATTTATCACTCCATGGTTTCTGACCACACCATGTGGCACTCTAACTAATTCTCTCCTGTATTACCATAAATGAACAAGAACAGTATCCTTACTTAAGTAGCTTACATCTTTTTTGGTTTTCCCCCTTTTAAAATTTTTATACAATTTTTAAAGGTTACACTCCATTTACAGTTATTACAAAATATTGGGTATATTCTCCATGCTGTACAATACATCCTTGTAGCCTATATTATACCCAAAAGTTTGTACCTCCTACTCCCCCACTCTTATACTGCCCCTGCCCCTCCCACTGGTAACCACTAGTTTGTTCTCTATATCTGTGAATCTGCTTCTTTTTTGTTATATTTACTAGTCTGTTGTATTTTTTAGATTCCACATGTAAATGATATCATACAGTATTTGTCTTTCTCTGTCTGACTTATTTCACTTAGCATAATGCCCTCCAAGTCCATCTATGTTGCTGCAAATGGCAACATTTTGTTCTTTTTTATGGCTGAGTAGTATTCCAGTGTGTGTGTGTGTGTGTGTGTGTGTGTGTGTGTGTGTACACACACACACACACACCACATCTTCTTCTTTTTTTTTTTTTTTTAGTTTTTGGCCACACCCCACGACATGTGGGATCTTAGTTCCCTGACCAGGGATCAAACCCACGCCTTCTGCATTAGAAGGCAGAGTCTTAACCACTGGACCACCAGGGAAGTCCCTATACCATGTCTTCTTTATCCATTCATCTACCGACGAACAGTTAGGTTGCTTCCATATCTTAGCAATTGTAAATAATACTGCTATGAACATTGGGGTACCTGTATCTTTTCAAATTAGTGTTTTTGATTTTTCAAATATATACCCAGGAGTGGAATTGCTGGGTCATAAGGTAGTTCTATTTTCAGTATTTTGAGAAACCTTCATACTGTTTTCCACAGTGGCTGCACCAATTTACATTCCTACTTATTATGTATGAGGGTTCCCTTTTCTTCATATCCTTGCCAACATTTGTTATTTGTGCTCTTTTTGATGATAAGCAGCTTACCTCTTAAAACTTTATTTCATTGTGCAGATTTTAATGTTGAACTCTGCGCTTCTCAAAGAAATTTTTGTCACCTGGCAGAAGAAGTGGACATTTAGTAATCCATAAATACTCCCCTACCATATAGTCCAGCATAATTTAAGTAAACATTCAAGGAAAGAAGCAGAGTTTCCTCTTTCATTATGTTTTCATTTGAACTGTTTTAACTTTCTGATCATTCTGTCCCTCTGAACCTAATTTAGTTCCTTACAAAGATGGTCTAAAAAAAATCAAGTATTAAATATGACATTTTATTAGTAGTTGGCAATTAGCAAATAAATTTACAGGATACATTCATATTGGCAAGCATATTTCATAGGTTCTAAACTAGTAAAGCAGTGTAATCTCCTCACCCTTTCTGTGACATGATAAGCCTGTTTCTAAGGCCACCTGAGGCCTCACCTGATGTCCAAGGCATTGGAGGGCCAAAATGTGCTGACCCCAGGATTTGGCAACTTACATATAAGTGAAGCATCTTATCAAGAAGGCATGAAAATGACTTTAGAGGAAACAAAAATCTCCAAGCTCACGAGTCTTGCTTGGTTTTCAGCTTGGTAGCAGAGGCAGTGCTCTTGTGATACAGATAGAGCGGTATTCTCCAGCACATCCATGGTGATTTATACCTTTACCAAAAAGGTGGCCAGCCAGGTCCCACTGATTTTTGGATAATCTCTCATATTGCCTTAGTGTACTGAGTGCCTCTTTCTCAGACACATTTAACACTGACATGCATTTAATTAATAATTTATGGTTCATACTATTGTTAATACAATTGCTACACATTACTGTTATTATATTAAAACATGTGGTATTAGTAGCATATGGTTTGCCGGTTTAATAAAAATGAGCATGAATCTGAGGGTGAGGATGCATGGAGCAAAGACTTAAGGTCAGAGAACCTGGATTAACATCCCAGCCTCCTGGCTTGTGAGCTGCATGGTTTGTCATCATTACCGTTGGACAATAATACCTGCCCTGCCACCTCTAGAGAAGTTTCTCAAATCAGTGTGTGCTGTAGGAATTCATCCTTTACATGATCACCTGTGTTAAGTCAAACTGCATCTTGTCTCCCTCCAAGGGGACAATTCAGCATGGAACTCAAGCTCTGGAGTTCAGCGAGCCAGGTTCAAATCCCAGCTCAGCCACTTGTTAACTGCTTGCTTTGGGGAAAATTACTTACCTCTCTAAACCTTAATGTCTTCATTTGTTAGACAGGGCTGGCATAATAGTACTACCTCATAGGGCTACTATGGGAATTTAAAATATGTATTAGTTATCCATTGCTGCATAACAAATTACCCCAAAGCCTAATGGCTTAAAACAACAGATTTTCATTATTTCAGGGTTTATGTGGGTCGGGAATCTGGGCATGGTTTAGCTGGGTCCTCTGGCTCAGATTTCTCACAAGGCTGCAATCAAAGGGTCAACCAGGAGTGCAGGCATCTCAAGGGGCAACTGAGGGAAGATAAGCTTTCAGACTCACTCATGTAGCTATTGACAAGCCTCAGATACTGGCTGGCCAGAGACTTAGGTTCACTGTCACATGGACCTCTCTATAGAGCTATTATCAACACAGCTTGCTTCTCCCAGGTGTTGCAGCTTGCTTTCCCCAGAGCTAGGGCTGAGAGGGAGAGATTCCAAGATGGAAGCCACAGTCTTTTTATAACCTAATCTCAGAAGTGACATCCCATCACTTGGGCTGTACTCTGTTCGTTAGAGACAAGACACTAGTTCCAGCCCATACTCAGGGGAGGGAGTTACACAGAGGCATGAGTACCAGGAGGAACAGATCACTGAGGTCCCCTTTAAGGCTGTCTACCACAATATGATGATATATGAAAAGTTGTTTGATAAAGACTCAAGCCAGTATCAGCTGCTATTACTACCTCACAGTACTGTTCTTAGTCTGAAATTAGAAGCTATGTAATCTATCAGAATACATGTAAAAGGAATTTGTAAAATGTAAAGAGCCTTGCAAAATAAAGGTTTTATTAGTTTTATAACATTCAAAATCTACTTCCAAATTATAGGTGGTGATATAAAAACAGCAAATCAAGGAGTAAGTGACCTGAATTCTACACCTTGCTCTGCGAATGCCCTTGTAATAACCATTTATTTGTCTCATGCCTTAGTTCTCTTATAAGAGCAATACTAATAACAGCCTTGCCAGGATAAAATGTAATAGCGTACATAAAACTATGCTGAAACCTAAAGAAATGAGATGCTGATGGTGATGCTGATGGTGACAATGATAAAAATGATTATATATTTCAGCTACTGCTTCTTGGTCCTTTGTTGACAGTTCAAGTAAACAGATGTGATTTTTTTTTATCAGTTATATTTGAAATCTATGCATAAAATCCAGCTACTCCCAATTTTTACACTTTTATATGGCTTAATCTTATCTGGCTTTGCATATTAGATATGCTGCCCTGAAAAGTGGATGCAAATAGAACTTTTGGAAGCTGACCCACAATTCAAATGCACAGAAAGGGTTTCCATATATCTAGTGGAAGTTCACAATGCATGTGTAACATAATTAGTATTTTTGTAATAGAAAGAATTATCTTTATCTAATTAACCTGAGGTTTCTGACATTATATCAAGTGCTTTAGAATTGGGCACACCTGGATAAATATTCTTCTAGTATATGATCAAGCCTTAAAGTTATTAGAGAAAGAACTTGCAAAAGAGCCTTTTGAAGTAGGCAAATATAACGAACTTCTAGTTATCTCCAAGAGTGCTTTATGTTTAACTCTTGTGCTATGTACACTTCATCTCTCACTGTACACTGACTCCAATTTAGCAGGTACAAGTTCAAAATCTCCTGTTCAACCACCTTATGTGGTTTTTTCTCCCTGCTTATAAATGTATTACATGTTCATTGTAGAAAATATGTAAATACAGAAAAGTGTACAGAAGAGAATTAAAATTATTCAAAACCCCACCACCAAGAGATAGCCACTGTTGATACTTTGATGTATTTTTGCTCCCAGTGCTTTTACTCTATATAAACAGAAAACAGATGTTTCTTTTTTAATAATATTAGAAGCATACTATGTGTTTTTTGTATCCATTAACTTTTTTCCAATTGACGTTATATCTTTAATAGTTTCACATATAACTAAATATTCTTTTAAAACATCACTTCTGGGCTTCCCTGGTGGCTCAGTGGTTGAGAGTCCACCTGCCAATGCAGGGGACACGGGTTCGTGCCCCGGTCCGGCAGGATCCCACATGCCGCGGAGCGGCTGGGCCCGTGAGCCATGGCCGCTGAGCCTGCGCGTCCGGAGCGTGCGCTCCGCAACGGGAGAGGCCACAGCTGTGAGAGGCCCACGTACCGCAAAAAACAAAACAAAACAAAACATCACTTCTCATAAGTATATATTGTATGGATATATCATAACATTTAACCAATCATTACCACTGGATTTTTAGATTGTCACTTTTTTAATACTATAAAATTAGAGTGTGAAATTATATACATTTAATACTATAACATAGCATGAAATTTTTTACTTAAATCTTGTCGTTATTCTAGCTCTTTTGGTAAGCGGTTTGTAGCAAAGGAGTTCTTGACGTCACTAGAGGGGAAATGAGTTTTGGTAATTTAATTGTGATAGGACTTACATACACACCACAGCCTTTTCTTTCCCTTCCTTCCCTCTTTTGGCAGCAATCTATAGGCTTTTAGTGCTGGAAATTGTCAAAGCAACAATCTAATTGGAGTGGCATCTGTCCTTTTTTCCCTACCCAGCATCCATCCCCTTTCTCTGGTAATAGTGCCCTGATTTTTCTTGAAGAACCACACCTCTTTTTCCTCAGTCTGCATGACCCACTCAGGTCAAACTGAATGCACCCTTGACTCCCAAGAGTTACACGTGACCCAGACCAATCGCAACATCTTGCTCTTCTAGCTGCTGTGATTGGTTCAGGGATGTCCCGTGGTCCAGAACAAACCAATCAGAACCAGTGAAACTCAGTTCAGAGGTTTACAGGTGCCGCCAAAGCCTTTTATCTGTATCGGCTGGGTAGATGTGAGGATCGATGCCTGGAAATGCTGGGACCTGACCTAAGGGGAAAGCCCCCTAAAGATAACACCTTACATGGTGAAAAGAAGAGATGGAGAAAGCGTCTTGATTTAACTCTTTGACTTCCTGGATCCAGCTGTTCCTGGATCTACCCTGGACATTAAAGTCTCACGAACATTCCCTTTTTTGCATAAACCAATTTAAGAGGATTTCTGTCATTTGTGTTTGAAAGGATTCTCACTAATCCAGAGATCTTACACCCTCAACTGATGAAGAGGAGTTGTGATTAAGATAGTATAAATTCATACTTTATAACTTTATGAGTTGTGGTTAAGAAGATTCTGGAGCTGAATCTTGTATCCATCACTCACTGTGTAACTGCGGGAAAGTTAACATGACCTTCCCTCCGCCTCAGCTTCCCTACTTCTACAATGAGGAAAATGAAGGGTTAAATACATTAATATGTGAAAAGTGCTTAGAACAGTGCCTGGCACCTCCTAACTGCTAGCTAATTGTGCCCCTGCTGCCGCTGTTGTTTGAAGGTGGAAAGTGAAACACAGGAGAGGTAAGTGACCTTTTTCACTCAGGGCTTTGTTTGCCAACCAAAAATTCAAACTTAGGTCTTCTCTTTTCTGTGCTCAGTTAACGATATCATCACCTTAATGACACAGATTTAAGCATTAGGCTTTGAGAGGGTTTCTGTCCGCATATTTGAATATTTCTGTCAAAAGCATTGGAGGGGGATCTGAGGCCCACAAAATAGCTTTATGTTGCTAGCAGTGACCAGCCCCTACCGCTAGGACTGTAGGTTATAACTTGTAACTGAATATCTTTTATTATAAGAAATTTAATTAACTGTATTGTTAAATGTATTTATTCAATTAAAATTAAAATACATTTTATTGTAATTTCTATTATTACAAGTGATTGGAAAGGAAATACTTGGTCCCTTTCCCAGCTTTCCTTTTCTTAAGTAAAATATACCTTCCCACTAAACCAGATGCCCCTGCAGAATGCCCTCAGGTAGTGGGCTCCCGTTACTACTGAGCGCTGGGCAGGCAGCTGGTCTCTCCCAAATGTGAATCAGATTTCATCAAGTCTGGCTCGGAGAGAACGTGGCATATGGCCAATGAATACACAGCTGCCTCGTGAATTTTTTCACCGAGATTAGTCTAATACCTAAATGTACAGTGAATAAAACACTTTCTAAATAAGAATATTATGTTCACATTCCTTGTCACTGTCAAATATTAAGAGCCAGGTCATTCCCTTGAATTATAACAAAATCCCACTCTCCTGTTTGAAAAAGTCCACATTACTTAGTATTTATTGTCATACTATTCAAGTCCAGGCTGCCTTTTAAATTTTATTATTAAAACTTTTTTCAGACAGCTACATTGCCTGTTATTAAAATAGAAGCTCTTCTGTGAGTGTAGAACTGCTCCATAAAGGCCTCATAAAATTCTGATAGAGATGGAGAGCATGGAAGAATGATGGTGTGATTGGAGGTGCTGGGCCTGGGGCTTTGGAAGGGTCCGATCGCAGTTCCAACACAGCCCTGACACTTCTTGGCTGCCTGCCATTGAGCAAGGTACTTACTACCCTCCGCCTTAGTTTCCTCATCTGTAAAATGATAGTAATAATATCATGCCCTAATGATAATACAACTATTATCAGAATCAAAATTGGGATAACAAAATTGTCAGAATCAAAATGAGAAAATGTATACAATGCTCTTAGCACAGTACCTGCTGCATAGCAAGCCCTCAAAAACAATGAGAGCTGCTTTGTTATTGATTCCAAAGTTTGCAGAATTATCTTTGTAACCACGGGACAATTAGCAAACCTTTCTGGGCCTCAGTTTTGTCATCTTTACAAGTAAATTGGATCAGATTCAATATAAAATGCCTTTCAGGTTTAGAATGCTATGAAGTGCCCATAGGTGTAAGGTAAACCCCAAATCTATAACAGTGTTGATGTTGGGGGAATTTTTTCAAACCTATTCTTCCACGGTGAAATCAAGCTGCACCCATTCTCAGCAAGGTTCCTCCATTCATGACTTTTTCTCCATCCAGTGCTCAGATTTTTCAGCACTTGTTTGGGGAGAAGAGTTAATGGCTCATTGCAGAACTTTCCTCATCATGACAACTTTAATAGTATTATCAACTTTCTTTCCAATTCCATAATGAATCTTTGTCATAATTAAAGGGCTGCATGATGTTGATAGCACAGACAAAAGTAACCAATTCAAGGATTAACTTGGTTACTGAGGATCACTAATATAGGTTATTCCTTCCCAATTGTTTTGCTGGGGTGGGTGCTGAGGGCACTAATCGTCTTCACTGATTAAGCCAACCTGAAAATCTCTTTATCAGCCCTTAACTTCGTACTTCACCAACACAGCCTTTGAAGTATTTATGTTTTTCTTCTCATGAAGAGCTTTTAATTTTTTTTTTGCCTAGGCTCCAAAGTAAGAAATTAATTTAAAAAGCATTACTTTCAAAGTAGACTTCTGAAAGCCTCCACACATCAACATTAAATCTAAATTGATAAGTATTTTTTCTTTAAATGATGCAACTTGTAAAACTAGTGGTATATTTCCTGTGTGAATAACTATAGCTATATTGATTTATGAACTCCAGGAAGAATTACCGCTAGGGAAAAAGACAGGCTAGAGGAGCACTAGTTGTGAAGCAGATATAACATTTTAAACTGTGTTTACATTTACATGTGTTTATGTGTTAACTGATATTTATACTCATTTTCCAAAAATGAATTATAGATTGATGAAGGATGTATTCAAAACTCAATTCACTGGAAGAAAAAACAATAGATATAAATATACGCTGTGAAATTGAAAAATGTTTTTCTTCTAATAATATAAATGGAATAATGCAAATAAAAATGTCACCTAAGTGGCACGCTGTATTTTTGGACCCCAGATTGACTACTGGCATAACTACCAGAAAATAAAATAGAAACTAGATACAGCCAGGCATTGGCAAATATCCTTCCATATTATTGTTAAGAAATTAAAATAACTGCCTCTTCATGGTGTGAATTTTCCTTATTTGAGCCTTTCTTGATTACAAATAACAGATTCCCATTTCAAATTAGCTTAATCATGAAGGGAATTTATTAAAAGTTGCTAGGATATATGGTGGAACCCCAGAGCCACAGCTAGCTGCTAGGAAGTTATCCAGAACCCAGTATGTATATGTCTCTCTTTTCTCTCCTTCCCTCCTCTCCTCTCCTCTCTCCAGATTGGCTCTCAGTGTTCTGCATGCACGTAGGGAAATGTAGGTATTCTGCAGCTCCCTAGCTCAGATGTCCAGGTTCAGAAAACTAAGAAAACCAGTAAACATCTCTCACTCACAGGTCCAAATTTTTAGAAGAAAGTGATTGGCCCAGCTGTAGTTAGGTATGTACCCTTGGTCCAATGAACAATGGCCAGGCGGTGAGGTTCTGGAATTGCAAACATTGTTGCTGGGAATCTAGTCTTACTGGGAGGGGAACAGTATGCAGGAAAAAAGAGGATATAAGTTGTAGAGATACTCCCCCCGAAAGTTGTCTGTTCTTCCTTTTGGCTAGCATGCATAAACACACACACACACACACACACACACACACACACACACACACACACCTCTACCTGTCTCCGTATATGAGGTCTCCCAGCCATACGTGATTAACACAGCTTACATTGAACTACACACTCTCACCCATTCTCCTCCTAAAGGGAGATAATCCAATCAGTCATATCTAGCAACTGAAACCAAAAATGTCATCAATGGGCCCCTATCCTCAAAATGAATGATTTCCAGCTTAGCCCATTTTCCCTCTAGACCAGACTCCATTTTGTCGGACAATGCTCTTTTCCATCCTGCAATTCAATGGTTAGATGGAAAAATTAAAAAGCTGTCAGAACCACAAACCACCCCAACTTAGAAAAAGATACAAGAAGCAAAAGTCTTCAAGGCAACACCATGCATTGGTTACCAGACCACAGAATATATTGCATCTCACAGGAGGACAAGGATTAAAGGGAAGGATAAAAATATTTTATGGGCCTCCATTGGTGTTGTGGTGGGTTCCTTGCTTAATTAACTGCTTCAGTAAAACATAATGCAAATGAGGGAATTCTTTCTGCATGCTGCGCTGAGTACCTTAGCCAATCAGTTCCACAGTCTCTCTGTAGTTCTGTAGCCTTCTCTATTGATACAATTTCTCTCTTGGTCAAGATTCTTTGGTTTGCAAGTGAAAACATACACAGATGTAAAAGCACACAGCTGAGGGGGAAAAATAGGTTAGGAGTTTATTGGAAGGGTACAGGGGTGTACCAGTTAGCTACTACCGGATAACAACCTCAAAACTTAATGACATAAAACAGCACCCTTTATTTAACTCAGTTTTGGAGACTGGGTAATTTTTCTGGTGTGGTCCAGCTCAGCTGGTCTCTGCTGAGATAGCTTGTGTATCTGCACACAGCTGGCATGTCAGTTATAAGCCTGATCTAGTGTGTTCACACACTTACGGGGATTGGCAGGCTGCCGTCTAGTGCACTGAAGTGGGCCATTCAGGATACTAGACAAGGTGTCCTCACTTGGTGGCCACAGGGTTCCTAAAAGAGCAGCTCTTGAGACCCAGAATCAAAACTCATACAATTCCATTTCTGCCATGTTCTACTGGTCAAAGTAATTCATAAGTTCAGCCGGATTCAAGAAATGGGGAAAAGATCCACCTCCCGATGGGAGGAGCTGCAAAATAGTATGGGCATTTCTGCAATCTCCAGCAAGTGATATTTCAAGGAGGTCCAAGATAATGTGAATAGCCAGACACCACAGTGGCTAGAACTGGGAATTGTAAAGCTTGCAGAGCCTGGGAGATTTCCATTTTCATTCAGGCTATTGTCTGCCTCTCATCATAGCTAGCTCTGCTCCCCTCAGTAAGACAACTGACTTTATTCTGTGACTTTCTTCTCTTGTGTGTGTGTACAAGACCAAGAGGATGGCCCCACAGTTCACCAGTGCACAGGTCTTCAGTTCAAGTGACCAATAGACAGCTGTTCACCCAGCCCATCCACCGTGTCTGAGGGGAGAGCCACAGAATAGACACATGGTAGCTGGGAGCCCACCCTGTGGAAGGGGAAGTTTGGGGATCCTTCTCAGAGGATGAGAGAGACCCAGGAGGCACTTTCTGTCACCATAAGTAGTGACAAAGCCTGTGTGCTATAAAAAAGACAACTCTCCAAATGAAATATGTACCCTATGGCCAAGTCAGTAGCAGGCAAGTGCAACAAAAATTGAAAACAAGCTTGTCACTTTCTTTTATTTCTTCTGAATCTGAAGCTCCTGTAAATACTTTCTGTTCTTTTAGAAGGTTTATAAATGATATTTAATGGAAGTCAAATTTGGTCTGCAGCATATTTCGTTCATTCAATTTTTCCCCATTATCTTGGGAGCATCCCCTAATGAACATCCCCTATTCCATTGCGCCAGCACAGCATCCTTTCCATCCATCTGGGAAATGGGCACAACATAAACCAGAGCAAATAGACTATCTGCTTTCTGATAGCAAGTATGATTTCAGGAGTTTCTCTGAGCCCGTGTCTTACGACTTCACCACATTTTCCTACACTTTCTGGAGGTCCAGCAAAGAGTCAGTTTTCCCTGGCAGTCTTTTTTTTTTTTTTGCGGTACGCGGGCCTCTCACTGTTGTGGCCTCTCCCGTTGTGGAGCACAGGCTCCGGACGCGCAGGCTCAGCAGCCATGGCTCATGGGCCCAGCTGCTCTGTGGCATGTGGGATCTTCCCGGACCGGGGCACGAACCCGTGTCCCCTGCATCGGCAGGCGGGCCCTCAACCACTGTGCCACCAGGGAAGCCCCTCCCTGGCAGTCTTGTTGGGGCAAACAATATCTCTTGCTGGCACCGCTGCTTATTTTCTACAGAGCGATTGAGAGGGACTATACACCCCATGCAGATTATTTTCCCACCTGCACTTACCCATCATGGAACCTTAAGCAAAGCCTCCTCTCTGTCAGCTTGTCACCTACAAAATCTAGATGTAAAATATCTGCTCTTGCTGGTACTCGATATGTTGGTTATCAAGATCAAATGAGTCCAGGTCTACATGTGGTAGCACCTTGAAAACAGTGGAATGTTCTGTACATGAAAAGAAAAGGAACTTCTCTCACAGATGCTTGGTAGTGAGATCAATTGGAATAGGTTATTTTATGCCCAGTGTCGTAGTACAGAAGTAAAACCCCACCCTGTAAATGTAGATGAGCCTGTGGAGAATTGTTCCTCTGCTACCCCAGCCTGCTGCTGCCCCTTGCAGTATCCCGGAGGCTTTTCCTCTCAGCCTTCCTCTTTACATACAAACACTTGAATAAGTCCGTCAGAAGGAGGTGGAAGGTATGAGAACTTAACCAAGTTTGGTTCTCCCAGAAAAAGCCTCCAGAAAGCTTGCCAGTGGGTTCAAAGATGATTTGTCACACTGGTCTGGTTTAGAAGTCCTTTGGCTCACCCACTTTCTGATATCCCTTCCATAATTTTCTCCTAAGTTTATCATTACTGTCTTCTCTGATTTCCTTTGAATTTTTTTTTTAACAGATCATGCATTCCTATGCTTGAAATTACTCCCAAATGTCAAGAGGACTCTTACAAAATGCCCAAACAGCCAATCTTCAAATTATGTTCTGGATGTAGTAACTTTTGCCCTAATTTTCAATTATTATACTTGAAAATTTTCCATTACTTCAATATTTTGTTTTGATAAATGTCAAATCTACAGAAAAATTAAAAGACTAGTACAATGAGCATGAGTATATCCTTCTGGATTCTTCAACTGTTAACATTGTCCCACATTTATTTGCCTTCTGACTCTGTCTCAAAATCTCTCTCCCCCTCCGCTCGAGTATGCATATTCGTGTATGTATGTGTGCATATATACACACACATATGTATACGTTGAACTATTTGAAGTTACAAGATGTTCTGGGCTCATCTTGGGCTTTCTCTACAACCAATTTGGAATCATCCATTTCTCCAAGGAGTACTGGTTACTTTTAATGGAGAATTGTACTTAGAAACCACAGTCTGGGCTCTAGGTTTACTTGACACTAAGGTGTCATTGCTTCTAGGCCTTTTTAGTGAACAAAACTAAGAAAACAGTTTTAAGAGTTCCTATCGTTGATGTTTCCAACTCAAATCCAGCACCCCTGAGTTCTTTCTCACCATCTCTTATTTCATATTTGTATCTTCCTTCTTCTACAAATGAGAACTCTTGTTTCCACCTACATCAGTGTGTTTAATCATGTGTTCTATCCTGCCATACACACAAAATAGTTTCAGAATTACTGTATCCATACTACTGCTAGCAATAAAACTTCTAAGTAAAGGTCAAGATTTCTTTGCAGTTCTTTCTTTCCTTAGGAAAAAAAAAAAACTGCAAAAAAGTTCCTTAATATTATAGAGTATGTGTCACTATATTATCAGTTTGATTATGTACCTGCGTTTATATTTACATTCAATTCTACAATTTTCTTTTTCCATTGCTCTTCAATTATTTTTGAACACATAAAATATTTACAAAGTTCAAAAGTCCATCTCCTCACTTTCACTCTGTGTGTGTCTTTTGCCCTAAAGTGAGTTTCTTATAGGCAACATATTGAAGGGTCTTGTTTTTTTTATCCAATCAGACACTCTTTGTCTTTTGATCAGAGCCTTTAGTCAATTAACATTTCTAATAATTATTGATGGGTATGTACTTATTGCCATTTTATTCCTTGTTTTCCAGTTGTTTTTTGTAGTCCTTCTTTTTGTTTCTCCCTCTGCAGTTTGATGATTTTGTTTTGTAGTATGCTTGGGTTCCTTTTGGTTTTTGTGTATCTGTTGTAGGTTTTGATTTGTGGTTACCATGGAGTTCACACATATTGACACATAATTACATCTACTTGATTTAAACTGATAGTCATTTAAGTTCAAACACATTCTAAAAGACTTACATATTTTACTCCCCCTTGCCACATTTCATGTTTTTGATGTCTTATTTTACATCTTCATACTTATCCCTTTATGGTTAATTGTAGTTATAGCTGCTTTACAATTTTTTTGTCTTTTAATCTATTGAAGTGATAAAGTGCTTATTTACGTGATCTTCAGTCTTTACATTGCCTTTCCTATTGGGATTTTCCCCCTCCTATAGATCTTTATTTCTTTTCCATTTAGAGAAGACCCTTCAAATTTCTTTTAGAGTAGGTTTAGTGTTGATAAATTCTTTTAGTTCTTACTTGTCTGAAAACTTGTTTATCTCTCCTTGTGTTCTAAATGATAATCTTGCCGGGTAGAGTACCCTAGGTTGCACATTTTTCCCTTTCAGGACTTTAAATACATCATGTCACTCCCTTCTGGCCTGTGAAGTTTCTGTGGAGAAATCAGCTGATAGCCTTATGGGGATTTCTTTGTAAATGACTCTTTGTTTTTCTCTTGCTGCCTTTAGAATTCTCTGTTTAACTTTTGACATTTTAATTATATGTCTTGGCATGGGTCTGTTTGGGTTCATCTTGTTTGGGACCCTCCGTGTTTCCTGTAATTGGATATTTATTTCCTTCTTTGGGTTGGGGAAGTTTTCAGCCATAATTTCTTCAAATACATTTTCAATCCTCTTCTCTGTCTCTTCTCCTTCTGGAACCTCTATAATGTGAATTTGGCACGTTTAATGTTATCCCATAGGTCTTGTATGCTGCTTTCATTTTTTTTTTTTTTTATCTTTCTGTCTGCTGTTCTGTTTGGGTGATTTCCATTATTCTATCTTTCAGATCACTTATGAATTCTTCTGTGTCATTTAGTCTACTATTCATTGCTTCTAGAGTGCTTTTTATCTCACATATTGAATTATCTTTTTTTTTTTTTTTTCTGGTTCGAGGGCCTCTCACTGCTGTGGCCTCTCCTGCTGCAGAGCACAGGCTCCGGACGCACAGGCTCAACGGCCATGGCTCATGGGCCCAGCCGCTCCGCGGCATGTGGGATCTTCCCGGACTGGGGCACGAACCTGTGTCCCCTGCATCGGCAGGCAGACTTTCAACCACTGCGCCACCAGGGAAGCCCTGAATTATCTATTTTTGATTGGGTCTTCTTTATATTTCCTAGTTCCTTGTTAAAATGATCTGTGTTTAGACTAATTCACTTAGCATTTTTATTACCAATGTTTTGAATTCTTTGTCTGACATTGCTTATTTCTGTTTCATTATTTTTTCAGGGGTTTTCTCTTGCTCTTTCAATTAACAGTAGTTCCTCTTCCTTTTCATTTTACTTAACTTTCTCTGTCTCTATGAATTTAGATGAAACATATGAATTGTGGTCTTGAAGCGGTGTTCTTATGTGGACTATGTAGACTGCATTTGCCCAGTCCCTTTGGTGGGAGTGCTGGATTTGATATGGACACCAGTCACATTTTTCCTCAGGGTGTGGTAACCACTCTCACCTTGGTAGGGGCTGTAGCTGGTGATGGAGGAGCTAGAGCTGGCTCTAGGCGTGAGGCAGGACTTCCTCTCTGTTCAGTGGCCATCACTGCCCTGTCCTGGGTGGGGTCTACTCCCAAGTTACTGGAGCAGAAGCCCTGAGGGTCCAGCTCAAGCTGGCTCTGTTCTCTTTAATGGTGTGTTTTTCTTTCTCCCCGCACTGAGACCTTTGCCCAAAAAGAGGGGAGTGCTAAAGGAAGTGGGGCTCATGTGCTTACAGAGGTCCGATGTACTGCCTGTGTAGGTGTCTGTGGCTCTGCTCAGATGCAGCCCACAGTTGCATCTTTTGCACTGTTGTGGTCGCCCCAGATCTAGTGCTAGGCAGTGGCATGGAGTGGGTGGGGCTGGAGCTTTTGCTCAGCCTGGGCTGGGGCACACAGTGAGGCAGTGGTGGGGATTCCAGCAGCCACGCTGCCATCAAAAGTCTGGGCTGTTTCTGGGATGCTTTTTGAGTAAGCACCAACAATGGCCACCACTGCCCCACCTGGACTACACCCAGGGACCCCAGGTTGCTTCTGCATTCCTAGGTTGTAGGTTGAGTCTTTTCCCAGGTCCTGGCAGCCCTAGATCCACCAGTATGGAGTAGCAGGGATGGGTTGTTCACTCAGCTCGGACTAGGGAGCACAGCGAGGTGGCAGCTGCTAGGGCAGACCTCTCTTCACCCAGCCTAGAGGCAACCAGCACTAGTGCACTCCTTATGAGTGGAGGCTAAGCTTCAGCCTTTCTACCTGTCCCGGCAATTCTCCAAGCAGCCAAGGGGTCTGGTCTTCTACATGTAGTACCCCAGGACTGGGATGCCCAGTGTGTGGCTCAACCCCCTCACTCCCCAGGGTGAATGCCTGCCTGTGTGATCTCCCTTTTCCTCTTAGTTCCCTCCCAGGGGCACAGGTCTCAACCAGATGGTTTCCTTCCCATCCTACCTGATTACATGTGTATCTTTCTTACAGCCCTGATTATATAGGAGTCCATCTCCCAGTTTCCAGTTAGTTTTCCATGAAAACTGTTCCACATGTAGATGTATTTCTGATGTGTTCATGGGGGAAGGTGAACTCCACATCCTCTTACTCCATCATCTTGATCTCCCTCCTCTGGCCTTAGACCTATATCTGGATTTTGAATCAACACTATAAAGGCTTTTCCCTGGCCTATAAAGAAATTGACCTATATTTTCTTCTATTCTTGTATAGTATTTTTACATTTAGAACTGTAATTAATTGGGAACTTTGGTATGGATCTAATTTTATCTTTTTTCAAATTGCTATCCAGTTGCCCCAACACCATTTAATTTACAAGTCATCGTTATTCCAGTAATGTTAGAGGCAGGCCACTTTTATCATAATCACAATTTCCACTTGCACTTGAATCTACTTGGGGAGTTTCTGTTCTGTCCCATTGATCTATCTGTCTATTCATGCACTAATATAAATGTGATACCTTTTCAGCTGGGTTCACACAACAGCTACTCCTTCTGCCATTGGTTCTTGGAAGGGGTGCAGGGAGGGAGTACCATCAGGCCCAGTATCTCACAGTCTAAAGACTTGGAAAAGTGTTTGTGGTGGACAGACCCTAACGTGATCCCAGTGATTCTGCCCTCTGGTATTCACAATTTTATAGATTCTCCTCCCCTTGAATGTGAGTGAGACCTGTGACTTGCTTCTAACCAATGAAATACAGCAAAGTTGATGGGATGTCATTCGCTTACATTACCTAAGACTGTCTTGCTAGCAGATGTACTCTTACTCTTCCGCTGGCCTTGAAGAAGCAGAGGGCTCTGTTGTGAACTGTGGAGCAGAGCACGTGACAAAGAACTGTGGGTGGCCTCTGGGAACTAAAGGCAGCCTCTGACCAACAACCAGCAAAAAACAAAAACAAACCTGAAGCTCTAGAATCTCTCTCTCTCTCTCCATTGTGGGCTTTAAAGAGGCAAGCTGCCATGAATCCTACAGCCATAAGGAAATTAATTTTGCCAATAATCCAAGGAAGCTTGAACGTGAATCTTTCTGCATTCGGGTCTGTGATGAGAACCGAGTCCTGGTGGACACCCTGATTGCAGACTTGTAAGACCTTAAGCCAAGGACTCAGCTAAGTCATGCTCAGACTTCTGATCACAGAAACTGAGATAATAAACATGTGTGGCTTTAGGCTGCTAAATGTGTGGTAGTTTATTACGTGGGAAGGAACAACTAATAATACAGTGTTCACTCTTAAATCTAAAATAGTATTTTAAGTAATACAATCCTAAGTGTGTATGAGTGTGTGTAGGCTTCAGTAAGAGAAAGTGTGTGTGTGAAGAATGAAACACATTTAAAAATTAAATATGGTTTTAAAAACATGGGGTTTTTTTAGTGTTTAAAATTTATTTTTCATTGGATTGTCATTACAATTGGATATTATGGATATTATGTAATTCTCAAAACAATTTGAACTCATTGTAAGTATTGGTAGTTACTAAACATGAAACAATAATTATAACAGCAAATCTTAATAAAATAGATGTGAGAGCTTTGTACCTTTGTGAAAAGTAATTTTACTGACATCAAATTTTTGAATTGCTCCATTTTTTTGGTGCCCTGAATATTTTTACATCTGGGTGCAAAGCACCACAGTAATATAGCTGTTTTCTTCTGGGAGACACAATTTTACACACAAATCGACATTATAAGAGTATATGTGGATGACAAAGTCTGAATATTGATTCCTTTTAAAATGTGTGTTTTTTTAAAAATATGATTTTTAAAATATGATTCCTTTAAAAGTACCCTACTATTAGGATATTTTCCTACCCGGTTTTAAGACCAATGATATATAAAATACAACCTTCCAACACAAAATGGACCTGCCGATTCAGGAAAAGTCTATGGTTTTCCAGCTATGCCTGTGACAGAGTGGAAGAATCTATAAAAACATGTTTTTTTAGAGTCAGAGAGACCTCAGGTGCTGCTTGCTTAGCCTATGGTCTTATTACATGTTATTTACCTTTTTTGAGCTTTATTTTCTTTTTCTGTGAAAAAAAGACCACCACCACCAACCTTAGAGTTTTATGAGAGTTGCATATGCAACTCTTATTTGGCCAGGCTGGTATATGCATATGCTTATTTAGCCAGGCTGGAAGACTATAATGTTAGATTTGTGCTTATTTGTTTGTTTGACTCTTTATTGGTATTCACGGGGTTCCATGGCTGAGTTCCATCACATGCCAGCCTTGTTGTTAAGCATATAAAACAACCATTGTTGAAACCGCCAGTCTCCAGATACCCAACAACAAGGCTGAGGCTCTGAGACAGCTTAGTAAAATCTATCCAACAGAATTGAGAAGGCTTGGGAGCAGATGTTTGGGGGCATTTTAAAACAACTTTAGGCACCAGTCCAGGGGGAATTTTTGTTCAAGTAGAGCTGGCATTGTGGGATTTTTTCAAAAACAATAAGCAGTCCACCATTGTTCAAAGATGATTATTTCCTGCCTCTGAGGCGATTACTTGAGCAATGTATTTCAAATAATCCTGATCTAAGAATTTTTCACTTGAACCTTTGAAAAAAAGCAAGAAAAAAATGTCTTTTACTCTTTATAGTTATGTAGAACAACCTCTAATGATTAGGGTATTTGGAAGTTTCTTTTTATGATAGATGCTGGCCAAGACCATCTGTGTTTCTGTGAAACATTGTTAGAATTAAATCCCCAAATTCAAGATGAGCTTTCCCTTACTGTCACTTTTCTTCCTACCTCTTGACTCTTCAGGGACTCTCCATGGATACCTCAGCCCCAGCTTCTCAGGCCTGTGACACTGGAGAAAAAGCACAGTGTGGTCTGTCTCACATCAGTTGATCTGAAGGTTTAGCTCTTTCCATTTGTTTTACAATTTCTTATAAAACAAATTATTTTCCCAGTGGGGGAAAAAAAAAAGAAAGACTTACAGGCATTCGCATGGAAAGATTTCGAAGACATATTGTTAAATGGAATAAAAGCATGTGATGGAATGAAGACTAATATGCAAAACCAGATCCCACAAGCATGGAAAAGCATGGACAAAAGTCTGCAGGGTGCGTGGTGGTTACACTGGGCACCCATGGAAAGGGAGTGGAGTGGGGAGGGGTCAGGGGGCCTGTTGCCTTTAGTTATGTCTATTTCTGTATTATTTAAATTTTTTACATTTAGGCTCTATTGACTCATTGTTTCATTTCTTAAATTGTTTTCAATTGAAAAAGCACATGCAGCGCTTGATCAGTAGAGGCACTTGTCATTGACAAGCCTATGTTTAAATGTCAGCCCCTCAAAATCACCTTCCTTGATCATTCTATCTAAAGGACCCTTTCTTCCTTCACTCTGTCCCTGCTTCCCTCATCTCCCTCAAAACACTTGCCACAATCCAAAATTAAATTGTATCGATGTTTATTCGCCTCTCTCCCAACAAGAATGCAGGTTTTGTGATGGTGGAAGTCTCATCAATCTTGTTCAACTTTGATTCTCCAATGAGAATCTGGAAGAGAGCTGGGCATAGAGTAGATGGTCAGTGAATATTTGAATAAATACTGGAATGAATGAGACAGGTGCCCATTTACCCTGTGTTCTCAGGTGCACAACTCCCGAGGGGCAGGAGCTGCAAGGGAAAGTAGCAGCTTTCCCAAGTTCTGTATCTGCTTCCAAAATACCCCTCTCTTCTTTGTTAGAGACACTTGTGTCAAGAGATTCAGAGAAAATTTGCCCCATGAAGGATCCCAGCAGTCACAGATTTGTGATACAGAAGTGTCTACCAACCTGATGTTGGCCTGGCTCCCAAACAGTATGAGGCAGTGTGTTACTCAGGGTTCTCCAGAGAAGCAGAACCAACAGAATGTGTGTATCTCTCTGGCTCGCTCGCTCTATACACGTATTTTTTTAAACACACATTATATCTGTTTATTCTGTAAAAATGTAAAAAGTGAATGTTTTTTTTCCATCAGGGAACAGCACAAAAGAATAACCACAGCCACCCTCATATGTAGAGAGAGATGGTCCCATATCAGATTGTGACTCCCATCACAGCTTTGTAGTGAAGCAGTGGTACTATTCAAAAGAATCCAGAATTGGGCTTAAAGTCTCTCTGTCACCTTGCCTGAAGTAGTAAAGAAATGAATTATTCTAGAAGAAGAATAGATGTTTGATATAGCACAACATGAAGGAAACAAAGTGAAGTAATTGATTTTCACTAGTAGTGTGTTGTTTTTTTAAGTAGTATGAATTTAAGCTTGTATCCATCTTTTGGAGCTTAGATGTGATAAAAGAATAGCAGCACAGAACAGACAGGCCCCAACTATTGGGAGGGGTTAATGTGAGCTGCTCTACAGAACCAAGCTGCTTCCAAAATTGTCACTATGATTTTTCAGGTACCACTCTGTACTGTGGGCACATTTTGAATTAGAGATTGGTCCTTTCTGTTATTCTCTGTCTTGTCCTGTGCAGCACTTCCACTGGCTCTGGAAGCATCACTCCATATCCTACCAACAGAGAGAGATTGATCTTAAGGAATTGGGTCACAAAATTATAGGGGCTGGCAAGTCCAAAATCTACAGAGCAGTTGCCAACAGGCTCAAGACCCAGGGAAGAGTTCATGTTTCAGCTTGAGCTCAAGGTCAGTCTGCTGGCAGAATTTCCTCTTTCTTGGAAGGCATCAGTATTTTTTCGTTTAAAGCCTTCCACTGATTGGATGAGGCCCACCCTCATTAGGAAGGGTGATCTGCTTCACTCAAAGTCTACTGATTTAAATGTTAGTCTCATCTTAAAAAATGCCTTCACAGGCAGGGAAACTCTGCACCCTTTCCCCATACTTTGCCCTGTGTATGTATCTCTTCCATCTGATTATTCCTGAGTTATAGCCTTTTATAATAAACCAGTGATCTTGTAAGTAAAATGTCTCTCTGAGTTCTGTGAGCCACTTTAGCAAATTAATTAAACCCAGAGAGGGGTTCATTGCAACTTCCAATCTATAGCAGGTAAGTCAGAAGCACAGGTGACAATCTGGACTTGGGACTGGCATCTGAAGTTGGGAGGGCAGTCTTGTAGGAGTGACCCCTTAACCTGTGGGATCTGATGCTATCTCAGCAAAGATAGGTCAGAATTGAGTTAAATTGTAGTGTTGGGACTTCCCTAGTGGTGCAGTGGTTAAGAATCCGCCTGCCAGTGCAGGGGATACGGGTTCGAGCCCTGGTCCAGGAAGATCCCACATGCCGCGGAGCAACTAAGCCCGCGTGCCACAACTACTGAGCCTGCGTGCCACAACTACTGAGCCTGCGTGCCACAACTACTGAAGCCCACACGCCTAGAGCCCATGCTCTGCAACAAGAGAAGCCACCGCAATGAGAAGGCCGCGCACCGCAACGAAAAATAGCCCCCACTCGCCACAAGTAGAGAAAGCCCGCAGGCAGCAGCGAAGACCCAACACAGCCAAAATAAATAAATAAATTTATTTTAAAAAAAATTTTAGTGTTGGAGAATTTCTCCCTGGTATGGGGAATCGCCCCCAACACACACACACACACACACACACACACACACACACACATTGGAATTGGTGGCCAGAACCTTTAGAGACACCCACATTGTGTGCAGTTGTGCTTTGTTTATTCTCATTGCTATATAGTATGCCAGTGTATGAATATAAAATAACTTTTTTAAATACAAAAAAAAAATGCCTTCACAGAAACATTTAGACTAGCATTTGACGAAATATCAGGGTAGCACAGCCTGGCCAAGATGACACGTAAAATTAACCATCCCAGGCAGGATGACAGAGCTTCAGCTGAGGCAGGTGGGTAGATAGTCCAGTGGTGAAAAGATTAGAAACAAGGGCATGTGTGAGGAAGAAGGGGCAAGTTTTATATAACTTCCTGACAGATGTTGAACCTCTCTTAACCCTCTTTTATGCAATGATTGGAAAGAGAATCAGAAGCTGGAGGCAAGGTCAGCAATGGGAGCCCTGGCTTTCCAGTCCCATCTCAGCCAAGTGGGGAGATAAAGCTGTTGGAGGCCAGACAGCTCTGAGTGTCCAGCTTTGACAGCAGTGACCTTCTTCCCCAGTATCACTACATTCTTGGGTACTAGTAAGAAAGCCAGTCAATTCTACCCAAATTACAAATAAGTTGAAATGTAATAAGGAAGAACCTTTTGTATTCTATTACAAGTTAATCACTAAAGGGATGTCGTCTATAAGTTTAAATTATACGTAATGGCCCATCTCTGGGAACCCTGCTTCCCAGGTAATGAGCGTTAAGCTAGAATACCTTTGTTTAGCTCACAGGAAACATCCTGACCAGGCCCACCTGTGAATGACTGCAGAGAGGAAGAAATCAACACACTACCTCTGGAGGCTGATGGGAACCAGGAAGTGTTTGACTTTACTGCCTCCCCTTCTAGTATGAAAGGAGCTTGAATTCTAACTCAGGCAAGATGGTTCTTTGGGGGCATGATCCCACCATCTTCTCGGTTTGCCAGCTTTTCAAATAAAGTCGTTATTCCTTGCCCCAGCAGCTCATCTTTCGATTATTGGCCTGGTGGGGGGCGAGCAGTACAAGCTTAAGACTCGGTAACAGGGCTTCCCTGGTGGTGCAGTGGTTGAGAGTCCGCCTGCCGATGCAGGGGACGCGGGTTCGTGCCCCGGTCCGGGAAGGCTGGGCCCGTGAGCCATGGCCGCTGAGCCTGCGCGTCCGGAGCCTGTGCTCCGCAACGGGAGACGCCACAACAGTGAGAGGCCCGCGTACCGCAAAAAAAAAAAAAAAAAAAAAAAAGACTCGGTAACAGAAAGGCAGACTGTCTAAAAAGCAAACTTAAGTGGCACACTGCAGAAGTTGTCCAGATAAATCAGGATAAGATTCGGCCGGCAAGTTTGTAAAGCTTATATTTGGGGTTCCCATTATTCCAGCGGGTGACCCTGACCAGTTAGATTCTCTTTAGGACTCAACTCGGGCAAATGCTCTGTCGTCACAGATGTCCTGTCAAGTTCTGTGGAGCTGCAGGTGGCGAGAGCAGTGGAACAGGGACGACCCCACCCGGAAAGTGGAGGTTAATGAAAGGATGTCAGAGGAACAGGATTCTAATGGGCTTTAACACCTCTCCGGGTGATGCGGGACCAGTCACTTAATCTTCAAGCCTCCGTTTCCTTTCTGCTTCTCTCCCAGCCCTACAATTTCCTGGGACTTCTAATCTCAGACACTCTGATGGTCATAATGGCCTCAGTCCCCTCTCCTAATACCTAATGCTAACACTCTATGCCTTCAGATATCTGCCACTGCAGCTGTTGATTTTATTTCCACCACTTCAGTCACGGAAAAACCATACTAAAAAACACTTCTTTTCCCCACACTGGTGAGTCAGAATACAGGTTCTGAATTGCTTTATACATACACTGTATGTTTATCTAATTATAAGTAGAGAATAATACCGTGCCAGTGATAAAAACAAAGCGAGGAACTATCAAGAGAGCCTGGCCATATTTCCAAATACCACTATATTCTTTCATAGTTTGGTTTCAAATCAGCTTCCAGTATTTGGGGAGTCAGGTTTTCTTTTTTTAATATTCCTGCTGTTCAGTTGATTCAGAAAATCTCTTGTTGCTATGGAAGTCGAATGGGTTTTTTTTTTCATGTTTTCAAATCCTCTCTTCATGCCTTTACAATTAAAAAAGTCAGACCTAATTATAATGCTAAACATTTCAATGCGAGATCACATGTGAAATAAAAGAGAATGCTTTTTCTGACTCGGTTCATTATTCTACCCGACTTTAACTCTTTCCCACTCTTTCACATCCCACTTAAATGAGACTAAGGTGTGATGAAAATCAATTATATGACTTTAATTTGTCCAAGCTTGGGATCAAATTTTATTACTCTTTTCCTGAGCATCTGGTTATTCTAATTAATTTTCTCCTCCTTATCAGCGAATTTAATGATTCACTTCCATGCCCTTCTTTTGCCAAGCATGTCAGAGCGGTTGGCCAGAGGTGTCTCCATGGCTGTTAAGAAGGTCTGACTCTGGGAGAAGAGCCAGGAACAGGGCGCTGAGAAGGAGAGGAGGGATGAGGTCATTCCACTGAGCAGTGACTGTCACCTTCATTTTGCCTGTAGGCTTTGTAATGTCCACGTGTGCACATGCAAGTGGACATGGGCACACACAGAGATATGCATCGTTGCATGTATCCTGATATCAGAAATGGGTGGCAAGTGAAGATGAGGGCATATTCCATATTTTTTAACCTAGGGACGACCCTGGCAGTCCAGTGGTTAAGACTCTGCGCTTCCAGTGCAGGGGGTGTGGGTTCGATCCCTGATCGGGGAACTAAGATCCCACATGCCATGCAGTGCTGCCAAAAAAAAACCCTAGTCTAAATTCAAGTCCTTTGCAGAGCTCATCTGAATAAGCCCTTTTAAATCTGAGCCCTTTAATTACTCCAGATTCCCTTAACACGTGGCTACTTCTGTACCTTGACTGTCATAGCAAAGTCACAGGTTGACATGCACCTGCTAAATAGTTAAAAATGTGATGTGAGTGCCTGGAATTAAGAGTGGAGACAAATTAAATCTGAAATGGTATGTGTGGCCCCATCCACGGAAGGTGTGAAAATGTCCCTGGTCTACCGCAGCCCTCGGTAGGTTTATTAACTCCTTCCCGAAGGGAACACATCTCAGCCCCAGACTCTGAGCATCTGCAAACACTGAAAAATGTGCAGGGAAACAGATGCATGAACATGAATACATCCATGGGGAAGGGTACTATCAGCACCAAAGACTACTGAGGCCGACGTCAGTCACACAGAAACAATAAATCGACAATCCATGCCTTGTGCTTCTGTTTCGCCTTTAATTCCCAAGGCTAATCTTCAAAGTAAGAACTGCCTTCCTGAGAGCATGTTTTCATGTACCTTTTACTAGTTCACAGAGTGGGCAAAGAAGATGTGAACACAAAGCAGGTGAGATTTTGTTTGCACATGAAGGAGAATTTCTTGGTGATGAACAATTGGAACAGTTTATAAAATGTGGTGTGTGGTTTTCAACCCTGGAGCAGGTTAAAGAAAAAAAAATCAAAAAACATTTGCCTGAAGTTGCTTGGGTCCAAAATGGCAGGGGTTGAACGTACATCATTTTAAGCAGCTGTGAAACTGGTCAGACATAGATATAGAGAGATTAATATCATCATTTGTCCTGTAAATACTTGCCAAGTACCTAGTATACACCAAACACTAGGTCTGGCTTTGGAAATACAATGAACAAACTCTCTTTCCAAGGCCTTCACAGTCTTAGGGGTAGGACAAATAGACAAGTAAAAATTGCTGTACAAGTCAGGACATAATTCTAGAAAACTCTAGAAGAGGAGTTGCACTGGGTGCTATGGAGTACAGAAGAAAGGCACCTTACCTGGGGCAATGCATGCAAAGGAAGGCTTCCTGACAATAACCAGTCCTCCAGTTCTGAAAACTAAATCATGTGATTATAAAGAAAGCTCAGCTGTAGGAATAAAATAATATGCATTGGAATCGTATCACATGGTTTGGGGTGGTTGTATTATTAGCCCGCAAGACAAAAATCAAGTATATTTACAATTATTCGCAAACTTCCTGCACGTTGCCTCTAAAGTATAACGTACATAAATATTTGCAGTTTTATGTTATAACTGTATTCAGTAATAAATAT
Organism: Delphinapterus leucas; assembly: GCF_059928025.1. Taxonomy (NCBI): domain Eukaryota; kingdom Metazoa; phylum Chordata; class Mammalia; order Artiodactyla; family Monodontidae; genus Delphinapterus; species Delphinapterus leucas. The sequence continues at coordinate 27,499,693 of NC_143140.1, forward strand.
GCATAAATGTGGTCTAAGCAATAAACACAAAGATCACAATCAGCATAGCAAGATGCTCTCAATGTGAGAGACGCGAGAAAATGTGATACACTCATTTAGTGATAGAGCAGACTCGTTTGCAGTATTTAAACTGTTTCTTCCTTCCTCTACCTTTGTATTTTTTTTTCAAGCATGGGTAGTCAGATTTGACTAAGGTAAATGAGGACATGGTGGGATTACACTGTATTACTTTGACTTCTCTTTACAACAATGATAAATTACAGTTGGAACAAAAGGCTTCAAAGTGTCTTAAATTCTCTTAAAATAGTGATTCACAGTACTGAAGAACTAAATGAAAACTTCAGCAAAAGAAACCTTTACAAATACCAAATATTTATTAATTTTGGTATCCTTATATTTTTTAATGCTCTGCGATTAGGAAGAACTATTTCATTTATAAGAATGACGACTTTCTCTTAAAATTATAACTGATCATTTAAAATTAACAAAGGAAACAATATAGTACCATTAAAAGAAATGAAAAGGAACATCGTTAGAAACATATCCTCCAGATTTACTGTGTTCCATCCACCCCTGGACTGTGTTGCCCCAGCTGTTGCTTCAGAGCCAAATCTGCTCAATTAATATCACCTTCTGCCTCATTTCCATTGCGTCTGTAAGTCAAGTTCCCCATCACTGGCCCCCTCCGTGCCCCATATGAAGCCCTCCAGACCAACCTTGCCTTGAGGGACTCAGCATCCTGGGCTTCCTACCCCTGCCAGGGGAGCTGTCCGAGATGCTCCTCCTTCAATCCTGGGACTTGCTCACTGCTGCTCTGGCCCAACGTGGGACCAGAGCTGGCTGACCTCTGACGCTAGGCATTTCTGAGTCTCCTCACCTTCTACGTAAAGTTCCCTGTCTGATAACGAGGCTCTCATTCCTGGCATGGAGTCTATCCCACTCCTCCTTCTTCTATGAGTGCCACTCCAGGGAGTCTCAATGATATGCAACTGAAAGCATTTGAATTCCTTAGTGCAGTAGCTCTCAAACTTGACTGCATGTTTTATTCATCTGGGAATTTTTTTTTTTTAATATCAGTGTCTGGCCCTACCCCCATAGATTCTGACTTAGGAGTTCTGGGAGGGGTTATAGTCATTAGCATTTTGTACAAGTTTCCCAGATGGTTCTAATGTACATGCAGCCAGAGTTGAGGACCACTGGCCTAGAAGGCATCACGCTTCATCCCAGGCTCACCTTCCCAGGCAATGCCAACAGCCAGGTCAGTCCATCTAGGGGTTCCTAGCGTGTGTACACACACACACACACACCAGGCTAGGTATAAGTAAATAATTCAAGGAATGATTACAAATAGGAGCAGAGACAAAGTACACCCACCATGCTGTGTCTGAATTCCTGACCCACAGAATCCAGGAGCGTGATAAAACAGTTGTTGTTATATACCATTCTGTTTGGGATGTTTTGTTACATAGCAATAGATAATTGGAACAGCAAGTTACATAACTTTTCTAAGGTTTTGTTTGATCGTTTTCTAAGGTTTTGAAAAGTTGTGTTGAAAATTAAAATTAATGTATATAAATTACCTGGCACAAAATAAGTGCTCAATAAGTGATATCCATTCATGATAGTGATTATCACTTATTTTCATTAACTGTTGTCTCTTTGAGGCCTGGCTGCTGCCACTGCTTCATAGGTGCTCTTCACATTTGAAGATGCATAAAAATATGAACAAAAAATTCTATGTAACGAATCCTCTTTCAAAGCTAACCATGCAAAAGGACCAGCCCCTTGGTTTGAGGTGACACCAGTCATTTGCCCAACAATTTAATCATAAGTTACTTTTTTGATTCATGTTTTTCCGAGCAATTTAACAAATATTTATGAAACAGTGTGCTATGTACGGTGACACAGAAGATAGAATCCCTGCCCAAAGGAGTTAATAGTCTTAATAGTCTTAATAATAATTAAGAAAACAAAATCATCAAATAGGCCTAAGAGAGCTTCTAAAATATCCCTTCATTTTATACTTGAGAAAATCAAAGTCTGGAAAAGTTAATCAAGCTGCTCAGGACCACACATTATTGGCAGCAGACCTGAGACTAGAACCCAAGACTTATTACTTCCAATAATTTATTCATTCCTTCCTTCAAGAGACATTTGTTGAGCACTTCCTATGCTCCAGTCACTGGGGACTCCAAGATGAATAGGAAACACTCTTGCTGACAAGGAGTCCACAGTCTGATGGGAGGTACAGGCACAAAAGCAGATAAGTACAGAGCTCAAGAGAAGAGCTGCAGGGTTGAAAGGTGGCCTGGGAGCAGAGAGGGGGCTGCCCATCTTTGCTGGGGAAAGATTCAGAAAGGAGATGACATTTGGGCTGAGTTTTGAAGGTTGAGTAGGAGTTTGCCAGGCAGAGAAAAGGCATGCCAGGTAAGAATAACCAGTTTTGTGATGCCTTAGAGATACGACTATGCATTTTTATTAAACCAGAGTTTCAGAAACTCAGCTCCATGGACATATTCTTAAAGGACCTAGAGAATTTTTATCCTTTTAAAGGGTTAATATTTTATTCAAGTTTATTAAACAGACAATTCTTCACAAACAAAAACAATACAAGACACATAAAATATACATCTTTTCTAAAGGAACATGTAGTGTCTGACCTTCAGAGATCATTTATCTCAGCCCCCATGGACTCATGGGCCATAGCAGAGGAGGGATATAGCTTAATGAGCAGGAAGGCTGTGAAACCAGAGACATAGTTAAACAGCAAGAACAATTAAAGGTTAAAATTAGATTATTATTCCCTTTGATGCCCTTCCCCCATGGCATATCACAAAATATAAAAGCAAAGGGGAGGAAAAAAAAACAGCAACTGAGAAGATTACCCTTGAGCCAGCCTATCACAATTATAATATGGTATTTGATAAAAGAAAAGACATTTCCAAAGGCCACCATTATTAATGCCACCAAGAAAGAACTGGAAAGTTGCAGTTTAAATCATTGGTTCTGTGCCAGTTCTCTTTTTTATATAAATAACAGTTCTCACTGTGAGTTATTGCACCTTAATTTAGTTAGGAATACATTTTAAAAATGGCTTGCTAGAAGGTGTGACTCAATGGAGGGAAAGGATTATCAGGTAGGGCAATGATCCATAAATAGCTGTTATTATTATTTAACATGTGGGTGTTAAACACCCACAGTGAGCTAAGCACCGTATTAAACCTTGGGAAGTTGTGGTTCTTTCTCTGACAAGGAAAGGCTAAATACACAGAAGAGAGGAACGCTTAAATCTACTTAAGATCAGGGAAATTTATTTTTCTACTCCAACTTTTCCTTGCTTTGCTTGTCAAATTAATACAATTCAAGATATTAGACTAGTATTGATAATAGTTATTCCTTACCCGTATTCAGTGTTTTATACTTTACAAAGGGTCTTATATAAAGATCTCATTAGATAACAGGGCACATAGTCTTTGGAAGATGTGAGCATTAAGGAGAGAGAGTTTCATTTCAGGAGAAGACGAAAAAAGTAAGAGGGGTCAGATGACCTTCAGAGCATCACAGGACAGTTGTACTTGGGGAAGGAGAGAGATTTTTAGGATGGGTAATATATGCACGGAGCAACTGTCCCTCCCACCTCTTTCAGCCACCAGTTTCTCTCCCAGAGGCAGTCAACAAAATCAATTTCTTGTGTATTCTACCAGAGCTACCAAATGCATGTCCTAGCATAAAGTTTACACGTGTGGTATCATACTGTATGCACTGTTCTACACCCCACTTCTTTCTCCTATATTTTGGAGATTATTTCATGCTGCATTATTATTTGTAATGGCTGCATCATATTTCAGGTATACATGTGCCATAATTTATTTAATTAGTGTGGTAATAAAGGATATTTAGGAGAGTTGGATTTTTTGTTTCTGCAAACTTCTGCTGTTACAATGATTCAATACATATCCTTGTAGAAACAACTTTCCTATAAGTGGATTTGCTGGTCAAAAGTGTACATGAATTGGTAATTTTGATAGCTGTTGCCAGATTCTTCTCTGGAACATCTTGAAATTCTCAACAGCAGTGTATAGGAGTGCCTATTTCCCCCACTGTCACAGGCACAGTGCGTTACCAAAATTGATGATTTTTGATAATCAGATAAGTAAAAAATAGAATCTCATGGTAGTTTTCATTTGCCTTCCTTTCAATTATAAGACTTTTTTTTTCACAGTTTAAAAAACATTAGCATTCCTTTCTGTGAACTCTGTTTATATTCTCTGTAAGATTTTCCTTTTGGGGTGGTTCTCCTTTTTCTGATTGATTTTGGGGAACTCTTTTAATACTAATGAAATACATAATCTGAATAGCATATATTTTTTGTAGTATGGCATTTCTCTTTTGACTTTGTTAAGGATAATTTTTGCCTTACAGAATTGTCTCATTTTAATAAATTAGTGAATTAATCAATCTTAGGTTTTGTTTCATATTTATAAGTCACTATTAATACAAGATTGTTTTTTGTATGTAAGTGGTTAATCCATTTGGTATTTATTTGGTGTGAGGTAAGGATCTAATATTTTGTTTTTCTCGATGGCTACTAAGTGGTCCCAACTTCTTTCATGAATAAATCACCTTTAAATTTAAATGACACTTCTGTCAAATATTAAATTCCTCCATAGACAGTAATGTTTTGTTAAGACCATTATTCAGTTTAGGAATCTATAAATTCCCCTGGGTCAATTCACCAGAGTTTATGCTAGAATGACCTCCTGAATCCAAGTAGATGTGTGTGGCAAGGAAAAAGTGATATGTAGGAAACAGAGTGCCAGCTGGCGTTAAGATAGCAAATAGGAACAGAGAGAAGTTAAGATAAAAATATGAAGAAAAAGTAGGGAAGATTCCAAAACAAATGCTTATGATGCAGAAGGTGATCTGCATTCCAAGTGCCCTACTGATAAAATAGGCAATCATCTATTCCAATTGCCCTCATGATAAAGTTTAAATTCCATCACGTGAACTCCAGGACCTGTCTGATCTGGCCTCTGCCTACCTCTCTAGCCCAGGATAGGTTGTTACCCCTACTTGTCTTTCAGGTTTCAGCTTAAGCACTATTTCCCCTGGTCTACTTCCCTGACCTGGCCAGTACTGAATCAGGTATTCCTCTTATGTGTCTCTGCAGGATCCTGTGCTTTGTAGAGTCTGTCTAGTCTCTTAATGCTTTCACCTCTGTTGTAGACTTTTCCCCCACCCCCCAGCTTTTATAGATCTTTCTCCTGGTAGATAAATTTCTCTCTGGGAGACTGCCCCTTCTCTTACAATAAGCTCAGTGTTTCTGAGGGCGTTGACTCCGCCCAATGCAGAGATCCCACACGGGATTTAGAGCAAAGCCATTTTAGCGCCAATCATGCTCCAAGCCCCAGTGCTTGGTTCAGGGATGGGCGTGTGCCCAAAGGGAGCTAATAGGACACAGTGAAACTTAGACTGGGGAGCCTGAATACAGACTCATACCAGAAGTCATCGCAAAACAGGAGGCTGAAGAATGAACCAAAAATAAAGTGGGACTAAGAAATGGGAAGACAGAGAACATCATTTGAAGCCCTAGGTCAATCTGAAACCAGTCTTGTGCCTGGACTGTTTAATGATAGGTGAGTTAATACATTCCCTATAGGTGAGTTAATACATTCCTCAAGTCACATTGAGTTGGGTTTTTTGTCACTCCCAACTGCAACTTCTTAACCTAAAGGTTAAGCTTCTTAAGGGCAGAAACTGTTTTAATGCTATTGTATTCCTAGCACCATGCCGGGAGCACAGCAGCCTTCAATACAGCTACAGGGGAAAAAACAGAATAACTAATCTGATAAAGTTCTTTCAAATTCTAAAGTGACAATTGCTTCCATGTATTGATATTCTACTTGCAAAAGATCACTGAGCCCCGGTTGTAAGGCAGAACCTGGATTCTTTGCAGGGCTCCCTGGGTCAAGGTCCTTGGTTTTCTCATCTATAAAATGGCAACAATAATACCTAATTTGAGGCTTGACGTAAAAATGATGATAAAATAGGACCTGGGAGCGCGCCCCACTGCTGCTTCCGGTGAGCGGCCACAAGACCCCCACACGCCCCGCAGGCCAAGTCCAAGGTCAGGTGCGTGGGGACCCATCCACGGTGGATCCTGTGGAGTTCTCCATGTGGACCCAGCATTACCCTCAGTACTGCCAGACTGTGTGGGTCCTCAGGCTGAAATTAGTGCCCAAAGTGAAGAAGAAGGTGGACCAAGCCTGGGCTGGGTCCTGGCAGAGCGCAAGGTGCTGAAGGCCATCATTGAGTGCCGGGAGCTGACGGCCTGGGAGTAGGCCAAGAACCTGGAGCAGGGGTAGCAGCAGGCCGAGGACAGGGCCCCCCAGGCTGGAGAGGCGCAGGCCTGGACATGACTCTAGGAGCTGGAAGTGCTACAGCTGCAGGAGAAGATGAAAAACTTCCTCACCCAAGAGAACCTGGAGATGCAGGTGCAAGACGCATTGGACTCCTGGAAGACATACAACTGGGTCATTTCTAGCACAGGGCTCCTAGGGGGCCAGCAAGGACAATGCCCACCCAGGGCCCAGAAACCATCTGTGTGTGGGGGGGGGCAGGGGGGATTAGGAGAGTTGAGCCTGATCTGGAATAAAGCATCTGGTGCTTTTTATTAGGAAAGCTCAGCCTACATCAGCACAGCCCTCACCTTGTGGCCTCTGCACCCACCACTTGGTTAGAAACTCTCCAACACAGTGCCCTGTGCCACCCACGTGCACAGCTCTAAGCACAGCACCAGCCCCTGGGACAGGTTCCATCTCACAGAGGAGCAGACCCGGCCATAGTCCCCTCAGGCAGCCAGGTCATCTCTGAGTATCTTTAAGGTTAGCAGTTAGCAAATTACAAGACATGGGTCACATCTGGGCTGCTGCCTACTTTTGTTAATAAAGTCTAATCAGAATACGCCCACAGACACACGATGATAATAACAGCACACATAAATACTTATTCTTAAACTGATTATTTCACCCTTTTTCTCCTGTAGGCTTAATCCTCTTCAGAATCTTTACAGATTATAAAAACCACATAGGAACTCTCTAAACTCGGAAAGGAAGGTATCCTGGCTATCTATGAGAGGTTACCCTGATTTTGCAAATAAAATTGTTTTCACTCAGCTTCCAGTTGTCTCTGCTGATGAGAGAATGCAAAGTCGTGGATAATCAAAAGTCATTTATACATGTTCGGGGACCTTGTTGTCTGACGAGTTCAGCAGTAAATTTTCCTTCCTAACTGCATTTTGCCTACAGTGGCACCAAAGTGAGTCTGGATTATGTGAGCATATGTTGACCGGGTGATAAAGAAGCTAATCATTGTGTCGGACAGGAACAGAAACCGAAACCATTTTTAAATGTTTTTAAATTTTACTTCATGGAATCCTCAAAGCAGATAATCTACAAAGCAGAGCGATAATGTCAACGAAGTATAAGAAATTTTTTTGTTCGACGCCATCATATGATTTTTAACATAGCATCATAATTTTTTAATTTTGCAATAATTAAAAAAAATTTTACCTACTGTAGTTAGAGGAACTTTTATTAACTGTAAAATTTTACACTACTTGAGTAATCTCATGTTTCAATTACCATCTTCTTTTTTTTTTTTTTTTTTTTGCGGTACGCGGGCCTCTCACTGCTGTGGCCTCTCCTGCTGCGGAACACACGCTCCGGACACGCAGGCTCAGTGGCCATGGCTCACGGGCCCAGCCGCTCTGCGGCATGTGGGATCTTCCCGGACTGGGGCACGAACCCGTGTCCCCTGCATCGGCAGGCGGACTCTCAACCACTGCGCCACCAGGGAAGCCCTACCATCTTCTTAAAGTAGCACAAGTAATGGTTGAAGCATTATTCATAAGTTAATGCTGTTTTAATTCTGTGAGTGAAATGGATTAAAAATTCTTTATGGAGTGCTGCTGATCCACAGATCACAGTCTGAGCAGCTGCGCTTTGGAGAACAAAATGATTCCTCTATGCATGTGTGACTGGGGAGCCAGGATAGGAGGTATAAGAGCATAAATTGGTTTGCAGAGAAAATGTAGCAGGCTCAGCTGGACTGGGAACTATCGTCTTAGGTGTGCCTAGTGAGATTTGCAGGTGCAAGGCATTGCTAGAGGATTCCTTTCTTAAATGTCTGTAAGGAAACTTATTCCTGTAGTGACATCAGCATCATGGCTTCATGAGATGCTCCCGTTGCCTCTCTCCCTTTCAATCTACAATTAAAATAAAACATCCATAACTCAACAAAGGCTCCTCTGCCCAAGACACCAGGATGCCAGAGAGATCCACACGGCTGTAGATCTAAAGGTGAGTGGATTGGAACATACAGAGGAGACAGAACCGGGGGAACAATGGAGGTGGTGCCCACCATCCCAGCCGCAGCCCCAGAGAATGCAGGAACAGCAGCAGAGGTGACACACACGACTCTGGCCGCCCAACACAGTAGCACCTGCAGTCACAGGGAACCAGGTGCAGTGGAGGTGGCACTCGCAAACCTGACAATCCCAGATGTGGCAGAGGCACCTGAAGCCCTGGCTCACCCGCCTCCCCTCACCACAGCGGTGGTGCCCGCGACTCAGGCAACCCCAGACATGGCAGAGGCGTCGACCATCCCCGTGCCCCCGATGACAACACCAGCAACAGCAGGGACACTGGAAGCAACAAGGCTCCGGCGGCCCCAGAGGCACAAGCAATGATGACAAGAACACCGCAACACCTCTGGCAGAGGCAGTAGAGGATGGGAAGTGCCAATTCTCAAATACACCCTGAGGAAGCGCAGCTAAGAGAAACCAAAAACTTGTGCTATAGCGCCACCTACTGAAAGACGAAAGAAAGGCCTCTAATTACCAACCTGTTGACTTGATAGAATCAAGTTTGCAAAAAAAGCTTTACCTAAAGAAGACAGGCGTTTGCTACTTCACATGCACTGGCAAAGGAATAACTCATCAAGCACCATGAAAACCCTTGGTCACACAGAACCACAAGAAGAAAATGACAATTCTCCAGAAACCAAACTTAAAGTCATGAAAGACTGTGATCTGATAGAGAATTCAAAACAGCTGTCGTGAGGAAACTTAAGTTACAAGAAAACTCAGAGAGGCAGATCTGTGGGCTCAGGAATAACATTAACAAACACAAATAATATTTTACCAAAGAGACTGAAACTCTAAAAAAGAACAAGACAGAAATTCTGCAGCTTAAGAACTCAATAAATGAGATGAAGAATGCATTAGAAATCATTGGAAATAGAGCAGACTATATGGAAGAGAGACTAGTGAACTCAAAGATAGAAATCTAGAAATGATTCAGGTAGAAGAGGAGAGAGAACTAAGTTTTTTTAATGAAGAAACTCTATGGGAACTACCTGACTCCATTAGAAAAGGTAACATAAAGATAATTGTATCCCAGGGGCTTCCCTGGTAGTGCGGTGGTTAAGAATCCACCTGCCAGTGCAGGGGACACCGGTTTCAGCCCTGGTCCGGGAAGATCCCATATGCCATGGAGCAACTAAGCTCGTGTGCCACAGCTGTGCCACAACTACTGAAGCCGGCGTGCCTGGAGCCCGTGCTGTGTGACAAGAGAAGCCACCGCAATGAGAAGCCCACACACCACAGCGAAGAGTGGCCCCCACTCGCTGCAGCTAGAGAAAGCCTGCGTGCAGCAATGAAGACCCAATGCAGCCAAAAATTAAAATTAATTAATTTTTTAAAAAGATAAGCATATCCCAGAAGGAGGGAGCAGAGAGCTTATTAAAAGAAATAACAGCTGAGAACTTCCCAAACCTGGGGGAGGAACTGGATATACAAGTCCACAAGGCTAATAGAACACTTAATTATCTCAATGCAAACAAAGACCTTCTCCAAGACACATATTAAAACTATCAAAAATCAATGATTAAAGAAAAGAATTTTAAAGGCAGCCAGGGGATAAAAAGACAGTAACCTACAAAGGAACTTCCATTAGGCTATCAGTATATTTCTCAGCAGAAACTCTACAGGCCAGGAGAGAGTGGAATGGTGTACTCAAAATATTGAAAGATAAAAACTGTCTGCCAAGAACACTCTATCCAGCAAAGTTACCATTCAAATATGAAGGAGAAATAAAGACTTTCCAGACAAACAAAATCTGAGGGAGTTCATCACCACTAGACTTACCTTACAAGAGATGTTGAAAGGAACTCTTCTACCTGAAACACAAGGCAAAAGTAAACAGAACTTTGAGTAAGGTGATAAATAGACAATCAGAAAATTGCAACTCTATATCTGAATAGGTTGTTAAACACAATTACAGTATAAAGGTTAAAGGGGGGAAAATCATTGAAAATAACTATAGCTACTTCAATTTGAAATGAACCCACAAATAAAAAGGGATAATTTGTGGCAATAAAAACATAAAAAAGGAAGAGGAAAAGAATGGAACTTATATAGGCAAATGAAGATAAGATGCTATCAGCAGAAAACTGACATTTTATCTATGAGGCATGTATACAAACCTTATGGTAACCACAAAACAAAAATCTAGAGCAGAGACACAAAATATAAAAAAGATGAAACTGACAAAAACATCACAGAAAATCATCAAACTAAAATAGAAGACAGAAACACAAAGAAAAAGAAATAATGAAGACATAGAGCAGCCAGAAAACAAAAGATAAAATGGCAGTACTAAGTCCTCATTTATCAATATTCACCCCCTAAATATAAATGGATTGAATTCACTGATCAAAAGACACAGAGTGGCTGGCTGGAATAAAAAACAAGACCCAACTATATGCTGCCTCCAGGATACTCATCTCAGCTCTAAAGACAAACATAGGCTCAAAGTGAAGGGTTGGGACATGATACTCCAAGCAAATGACAGCTAAAAGAAAGTGGGTGTAGCCATACTGATATCAGACAAAACAGATCTCAAGCTAAAAAAGTAACAGATCAAAATTATCAACATATAATAATAAAGGGGACAATCTATCAAGAAACAAATTTATTAATATGTATGCACCTAATTTAGGAGCACCAAAATATATAAAACAATTACTAACACACCTAAAGGGAGAAATTGACAGCAACACAACAATAGCAGTGAAATTTTACACTGCACTTACGTCAATGGATAGATCATCCAGACAGAAGCCAACAAGGAAACACTGGCCTTAAATGAAACATTAGAACAGATAGACTTAACAGATATATACAGACCATTCCATTCAAAAGCAGCAGAATACAAGTGCTCATGGAACATTCTCAGAGTTAGACCGTATGATGGGAAACAAAACAAGTCTCAATAAATTTTAAAAGATTAAAATAACAAGGATCTTTTCCAACCACAAAAATAGAAAGCTAGAAATCGACTATAAGAAGCTGGGAAAATCACAAATATGTGGAGGCTAAACAACATGTTATCAAAGAACTATTGGGCCAATGAAGAAATCAAAAGAGAAATTTTTAAATACTTGAAGACAAATGAAGATAAAAATACAACATACCAAAATCTATGGGATATAGCAAAAATAATACTAAGTGGAAACTTTACAGCAATACAGGCCTACTTCAAGAAAAAATTCAAAAACAATCTAAACTTACACCTAAAGTAAGTAGGAAACAAAGACTAAACAAAGATCAAAGTGGTAGAAGGAGGAAATAATATGGATTAGAGCAGAAATAAATGAAATACAAACTAAAAATACAATAGAAAAGATCAATGAAACTAGGAGCTGGTTCTTTGAAAAAATAAACAAAATTGACAAATTTTTAGCTATACTCACTAAGAAAAAAAAGAGAGAAGGCTCAGATAAATAAAATCAAAAATGAAAGAGGAGAAATTACAACAGCTACCACATAAATACAAAGGATTATTAGTAAGAGAATACTTTGAATAGCTATACAGCAACAATTTGGACAGTCTAGAAGAAATGGATTAATTATTCAGATCAATCATACAACTTTCCAAGACTGAATCATGAATAGAAAATCTGAATAGACCAATCACTAGTAAAGAGGTTTGAAACAGTAATAAAAATCTCTCAAAAAGTAAAGGTCCTGAACAGATGGCTTCACAGGTGAATTTTACCAAACATTCAAAGAAAACTTAATACTGATCCTTCTCAAACTCTTCAAAAAAATTAAAGAGATGGGCTTCCCTGGTGGCGCAGTGTTTGAGAGTCCGCCTGCCGATGCAGGGGACACGGGTTCGTGCCCCAGTCCGGGAAGATCCCACATGCCATAGAGCGGCTGGGCCCGTGAGCCATGGCAGCTGAGCCTGCGCGTCCAGAGCCTGTGCTCCGCAACGGGAGAGGCCACAACAGTGAGAGGCCCGTTTACCGCAAAAAAAAAAAAAAAAAATTAAAGAGATGAGAATGATTTCTAACTCATTTTATAAGACTAACATTACCCTGATACCAAAACCAGAAAAGGACAACACAAAAAAGAAATAAAAGGAATTCAAATTGGAAAGGAAGAAGTAAACTGTCACTATTTGCAGATGGGATGACTTTATATATAGACTCCACCAAAAAAAACTATTATAAATATATACTCCACCAAAAACAAAAAAAACCTGTTAGAAATAATAAATGAACACAGAAAAGTTTCAGGGTACAAAATAAATATATGAAATAAATATATGAAAATCTGTTGCATTTCTATACACTAATAATGAACAAGCAGAAAGAGAAATTAAGAAAGCACCCTTCATATTCTTAGCTATGCAGGGTTTAAAGAGCAAGCGGGATATTTGAAGATATGCTTTGGGCATTCTTTAAAAAAAAACAAAACATAACCTAAACTCAGTGAAATGACTCACTTTTACAAGGAAGTCTCTGGTATCTTTCCCATTATGGCCGGTAGCTGTGTACATTGATATATTATTTCTGTAGTACAGTTTACCAATTTGTTTAAAAGTCCCTGAAATATTTAGCATTTGATTCAATTACACTTTGAGGAGTTATCTTAAGAAAATAATTAAAGACACAAAAACCATGTCATTGCAGCCCTATTGATTATAGGGTGAAAGGTCTAAATTTCTAACTATAATGACATATCTGTAATTTTAAAAATCATGTTTTCAAAGATTATTTCATAGCCAGACAAGATAATTGTAATACAATTATTAAGCAAAGTACACACACAGAGAAAATTATCCTGGATATCTCTGTGAGTGTATAGGGGGAGTAGGGGAGTGCGGTAGAAAATTTGCCAGGTACTACTAGGGTTATGCGATGATGGATAATTTTTACTTCTCATTTTCAACTTGCTGTCTCATCACAAATGTCCGTGATAAACATATACAGCTTTTATAAGTATGAGATCTATGTGCTCCTTGTCTGGAGGCAGGAAGACCTGTTAGGAGGCTGTTGCAATCGTCTGGGTCAGAAATGATAAATATGAACCAAGGCAGTGGCAATTGGGGGAGGGGGCTAAGTGGGAGATTCAGTTATAGCCCACCCAGCCCACGTGTATCCTCAGCCTAGAATGATCTTCATCTTTGCTCAGCCAGATCCTCTCATTCTTCATGCTTCCATTCAAATGCCTCCTGCATAAAATCCTTCATATTTTGTATTTTGAAACAATCACACTTACAGAAAAGTTGCGGGTACAGTACAAAGAACTTTTTCTTAAACTATCTGAGAGTAAGTTGCCAAGCTAATGCTCCGTTACCCCTGAATACTTCTGTGTGTATTTCCTACCAAAAAGAAGACAATCTGGAACACTGTCTGTCTTAACTTTCATGACTTTTACACTGGAGAAAATCACAGGCCAGTAGAATATCCATCAGTTTGGGTTTGTCTGGTATTTCCTATGACTAGATCCAGGTTATACATCTTAGTAAAAATAACACAGAAGCTACACTGTAGTCCTATTAAATGGTACATGATTGCAATTTGTTCTATTACTGGTTATGTTCACTTTGGTCACTTGATTAGGATGATTTCTGCCAGTCTTCTCAACTCTGAAGTTAATCTATCCCCCTACGTAATTAATAATACTTTATAAGGATGTACTTTCAAACTTTTAATTTATTCATTCATTTATTTCTTATCAGTGTGGACTCACCATTCATTTTATTCTATAGGCTATAATCTATTACTATCATAATTTATTTTGAAGCTCAAATTGACACAGATTTGGCCAGTGGGAGCCCCTTCAAAGTGGCTTCTCTGTCCTTTAACATGTCCTCATTATTCTTTGAGCATTTCCTTGCTTTGTCGTATGTTCCAAGCTCATTTGTACCTTCCTTGTTCCAGACCTGTAATCATCCATTTCTATTGGGTTGGCCAAAAAGTTCATTCCGGTTTTTCCATGCAATCTTACGGAGACCCAACCCAATACAAAGATGCCTGGTTCCCTTAAGAATGGTATTTAGAAACCAAAGTCTGAATCCTAGGAGTGTTTATTGCTTTCAGAGTGTAACTGCTCCCAGGGCCACTCAGTGGACAGAGATTAGTAATCTTGGGAATACATGTATATGCAATGCGTACAAATTCACACACATTTACATCTACAGCTATTAAGATGTCTGTCTGTATATACTGAAAACCATGAGTTCACACTTAAATCCTTTAATTTAAAAGCTTATTCAAGCTTTCTCCTTTTCCGTATTTGCAATTCCTTTTTCTGACAGTGAGAAATCTGGCTTCCGTTAACCTTATTATAGCTACTTATTTAAACACTTCCCCTATATGTAACCAGTTTCCCATCTTTGTAACTACTCCTTCTCCCCTGCATAGATGTCCTCTTTAATCCACGAAGACTTTATATGACCACACATGGATGTCCTCCGTACCGTGTTCAGTCACTGAAACCCCACTCCATATGTATACCCTCTTCAACCACTTTGTTCTGATACTTCCATGCCAGGCCACTGGCCCCCATGTGGATGCCCTTGTCACCCTGCTTATGCTCTGATACCCCACTCCGGGCTATCCTACATGTGTACCCTCCTCACTCCACCAGGCCACCTGATACATGGACCTCCTCTTCACTCTGCTTACAAATAATAAAATCTTTAAGTTAAGAGAAAAGAGATACTGGTAGAATTTTTACTCTAGGGACACCCTTGACCAAACCCTGAAATTATTAGAATACTTGAAACACACTCAAGGAAAAGTGATTCCTTCTTTTCTACCCCACAGACCATTCATCAACATAATGATTGTTTAAAAGAGAAAATGTATCAGCTTTTCCTTATTCAATATCACACACACTCACTCACCGTGGGAGTCTCCTTCACTTTCACTCATTCCTCTGTGGATTGAAAGTTGGCAAAGGAAAATCAAATTTTTAATATTTTTCATGGAAAGCACTGCTTATTACATTCTGTTGCTGGAAAGAGGCTCCTTTCGCAGATTCCTTCTGTTTAGACAACTTTAAAACTTCAATGTGAATTCATAATCCTTTCTTTTCTGGCATAGAGAAAATCAATAATACCAGCTTGGCCAAGGTTAAACTCATTGATTTGGGGACAAAGGAAATAACAGTATATAAATTCAACCCAAAAGAATCTTAGAAAATTTTGATGTTCTTTGACAACAACCCACCATTGAGTCACAGTTTTTAGCACCAGCTGCCATCAAAATAAAAATATCAAAATCAATTTAGTGCCCAAGATAACTTTCACATTGCTATGTCAACCTCTTTTTCAAGTTTAATATCAGAAGTCTTAATTTGGACAGAGTTAATGTTTACTTTTTAGGAGGGGTGGTTTTTGTTTTTGTTTTTTTTTGCACAAATTAGATTTATTTCAATTTTTCCAGAAGGGCACTATTAGATTTTACATGATTTTGTCCAAGAATAAATTATTCTGGTCAAAATCAATTTCCAGTTGAGTAAAATAAATTATATGCGAATTTGTTATGCATACGTTTATGTACTATTCTTGGGAGAAAAATTATGTTTTCATCTGGTTCGCAAATGAGTCATGACTCAAGAAAGTTAAAACTATTGCTGGAGAATGAATAATAATTGTAGGTGGTCAGAAAAATTACCATGACAGGGGAAAGGACAAGAAGGAATAAAATAAGATGTATTTAAAGAGTTTTGACATGAACAGATATAAGAAAACTACCTCCTGGACACGGCAAAGTGGTTGCATATGTATTCAAATTTGTTACGGTGTAGTTGGGAAACTCAGCACGTACATAGAAGCCACTGGAGCCTTTAAGATATTTAATGACGATACACTGCAGTGCATGTATAAATTAGGTGCATGCCTATATCAGTGAAAGTTCCAGCAGGAAACGTAAAGCACAAACTAAAAGGGTATTTGAAGAGATTTTAATGAAGGGAATATTTACAAAAGAGTGGACAGGATTAAAGGAAGCCGCAGGGGTGATGGGGGAGCCTAGGATTGACAGCAGTGAAAAACTATTACCACTCATTCCTAAGCCCAAAGGGGCGAGGAGGGAATTTTCTCAGAAGCTAGCCTGTGAGAGTCAAGGCTAGGGGACCAGGATGCCTGGCAGGAACTTTGACCTTAGGAAGAGGGGTGCAGTAACTGCCAAACTGCAGCCCAACAAGGAAGAAGCCAGGATCATACATGCACCAACCTCACTCTCTCCCCATCCTCCGACCTCTCACTGACCTAATCCACACAAAAGCTGAGGGTAGGGGAGCTGGCTCATCCTGTCTGAAGAAGTCAGTTTCTAAAGCCCGAATAGCTTCAAGGGTGGAGAAGGACCTGACAGGGCAGACACGACCCAACACAGATGCTGCCTGAATGAGTGCATGGGAGGGACTCATTAAGAAATGGAGATACTTGGTTCTACAACAGCATTGGTACACATTTTGGGCGAAAGTGTATATTTTAGAATCCTTCCCATTTTCTTAATGTTAGTTTTTAGTCTTCACACTTCACGGTGACAAGTTTCTGAGTATAAACAAATACGTATTTCATAATCATTAACTTTCTGACAGTAAATCCAATCCTTTTTCCGTCAGGCAGATTCACTCTCCTAGTTCCATAATCTTGGCAGTACTTTATTACTGTCAAAAGCAAAGTGTTTATGTAACTTGAGATCATTTGCTTTGATTCCACCTCCAAGTTATACTCATTCACATTCGATTCATGTTTCTCTTCTGAGTCGTTACAAGTATAAATTGTGTCTGGGAGCATGGGTAGGTGTATGTGGTTAATTTACTGATCAACGGAGAGGCCGTGTGTCCAGATGACCTGAGTGCCACCACTAGCTCATCATGTCTGTCTTTTCAGGAACTGATTGTATAGGTTGTGTGCTGCAGTGGAAAATGTTCTGGACTTTGGGTCTGGAAGCACTGGTTATGATCTGTCTTTTCATTAACAAGCTGTAGGACTCTGCAAGTCCCTCTACCCCTCCAGCTTCTCTTTTATTTCCATAAAATTATATTCCAATAAAGATATTAAAAAAAAATAAAAGGGTTAAATTAAAAAAAATATGGAAGGCAGCAGAGGCTCTGATGTCACGCCTAGCTTTAAAATTCTGTACTTCAAACATTAACTCTAAGTACCATACCTAATAGGAACCATCAGCTTTGCTACTGATGGGGCTTTTTTTTAAATTGAAGTATAGTTGATTTACAATGTGTTAGTTTCAGGTGTATAGCAGAGTGATTCAGTTATATATACATATATATATTCTTTTTTAGATTCTTTTCCATTATAGGTTATTACAAGATATTGAATATACTTCCCTGTGCTATACAGTAGATCCCTGATGTTTATCTATTTCATATATAGTAGTATTTGTTAATCCCAAACTCCTAATTTATCTCTCCCCCCGCTTTCCCCTTTGGTAGCCATAAGTTTATTCTCTATGTCTGTGAGTCTATTTCTGTTTTGTAAATAAGTTCATTTGTATCACTTTTTTATGTTTTTGTTTTTGGGTTTTTTTGCGGTACGCGGACCTCTCCCTGCTGTGGCCTCTCCCATTGCGGAGCACAGGCTCTGGACGCGCAGGCTCAGTGGCCATGGCTCATGGGCCTAGCCGCTCCACGGCATGTGGGATCTTCCCGGACCAGGGTACGAACCCGTGTCCCCTGCATCGGCAGGCGGACTCTCAACCACTGCGCCACCAGGGAAGCTCTGTATCACTTTTTTAGATTCCACATATAAATGATATAAAATGATATTTGTCTTTCTCTGTCTCATATCATACTTCACTTAGTATGATAATCTCTGGGTCCATCCATGTTGCTTCAAATGTCATTATTTCATTCTTTTCTATGGCTGAGTAATATTCCATTGAGAGAGAGAGAGAGAGAGAGAGAGTGTGTGTGTGTGTGTCTGTGTCTGTGTCTGTGTCTGTGTCTGTGTATACCACATCTTCTTTATCCATTCATCTGTCAGCAGGTATTTAGGTTGCTTCCATGTCTTGGCTATTGTAAATAGTGCTGCTATAAACACTGGGGTGCACATGTCTTTTCAAATTAGAGTTTTCATCTTTTCCAGATATATGCCCAGAAGAGGGATTGCTGGATCATATGGTAACTCTATTTTTAGTTTTTCAAGGAACCTCCATCCTGTTTTCCATAATGGCTGCACAATTTACATTCCTACCAACAGTGTAGGAGGGCTCTGAAAGGCTTTTAAACTAATATAGAGAATGCTAAATACTCTAAATTAAAATTCAGATAAAGAAACCAGTGGACAACATTAAAATCCTCAGTGAGTTTCTGAGAGTCTAACAGTTCTAGCCTCCCATGAACCTTGGCATTTCCCTGAATTGCATAAATTATGTTTACCATTTCATAGATAAATATTTACATGCCTGAGTAATGACTCCACAAAGCTATGAGGAATGACAGGATAATTTATGCCCTAGAGTAGGTCCATACTTCATAATTCAGCTCCATTGAAGAAACTCTCCTTACTATCCTTTATATCTTCTTCAATGTCCTAGAACAGAGGAGAGAGCTATTCAGCCCCTGCTGAGGCTAAAGTATTCCCTACAAACTGGTACTATTTACATAGGTAAATAAGTAATTACCTTCATATTTAATACCTTCTACACAGTGTATTATGTGTGTTACATACACTATTTAATTCTCACAACTGTCCTTTGATATTAAGTCCAATTTGCTGGTCTCAGAGAAGTCAAATAACTTAACCAAAGACAACCTAGTAAGCAATAGGGCCAGGATTTGAACCTAACAGTCTAGAGCTGATGCCTTCATTCTTTTACCCCAGTGTCTCCAGCAATACTGGTCAGACACATCCACTATATCTCAAACACTTCATTTGTTTTTCATAGAAAATGAAGCTTTCCTTCTTCCCTTGAGGGATGCTTCTGCACCCTGAGCCCCTCTACATGTCCCTCTAGCAATATCCATCACTCCTTCAGGAATGAGAACCAGGCCCCAAACTTGGCCTCGAATTACAGTGTCCTCCACCTCTGTATCAGAGGCAACTGACACATCCAGGAGGCTTGTCTTTAGGCATTAAAAGCCCTATCTCTTTTCATTCTTCTTAATTACAGACCACTTTTTTCCCATAAGTATCTACCTCCTCTGTACTTCTACCTCAGTTATCCAAGTGTCCAAATAACCTGCTCCCTACCTCAGTTCTCTCTAGAAAACACCTACCTTCTAAATGTGCTTTAGAAAATTTTACACCTTTACTGGTCTTTGAGGAATAAAGAAAGAATGGAGACACTGTCCTAGACCGCTCCCCTTCTGTCTTAGATTCGGTCTCCTCAGAACAGAGTGAGATGGAGAATTGTGTACAGAAGTTTGGCTGGGGAGTCCTCTGAGGAGATTCACCTGCAAGGAAGTGAAGAAAGAAGGACTGATGGATGGAGGACCCAGGGGTGGGTCAGCCCTGGAGAGGGGTCTGGGATGAGCCCCACAGTGTACGCTACATCCCTTCAGACTGGTGAATCGAATTTGTGTCTTCTGTGTAATTACCTGTTCTTCTTCCCAACAAAGGGTTTTTAAGGTTCTAAAAACCAGTCTGGAATCTGTGCAGAATTTAAAAGATACTGAGCGTTCTCTCTTGGGAAAATAAATGGAACAAAGATTATAAAATATGAAAGTTCTAAAAATAAAAGAATGAAACTGGGTAATTTGAATGAAAGCCAGTCAAATTTATATGGAATATAGCATATTACTGATTCATTATCAGGCCACATAGCTTAATTATATTCTATTTACCATGCAATTTTCACATCCTGAAACTTCCCCTGTGAAGTCCACATTATCTGATTAGAGAAAACAGAGAGAGAGAGAGAGAGAGAGAGAGACAGGGCAGGGGACATGTAAAAAAGCTTAGTTAAGGATGGCAGAATGCATTGCAAATTCAGAAACATCTTTAACATGTAAAAGAAATGATGCAAATTCATGTTTTGGTTTCTATAAATAAGCAGGGTTTATCTTAAACTATTAGTAAGAATATCCTTCCCTTTCATCTTTCCTGAACTTGAGTCATTTACAGTTTGTAACAGAGAACCATTTTTTAGATCTAACTTAAAATGTAACTCCGTTGTTTCAACAACGAGCAAAACCCAGAAAGAAAATCCTTTCCTAAGACATAAGTAATTTCTACAAAGTGTTGATTTAAGAGCTGCTGTATTAGGAACATACATTTCATGATTGCTAGGTTCTTCTGGTCAAACTTTAAAGATATGTTTTCAAAATATATATACATATCTCAAGTTCTGGGATCAGGAATTTTTAGTGACTGAAAGATGATGAGGAAAATGTAAAGCTCTTACTTAAAGGTATCAAGTCAAACACATTGGTGGTATTATCTTTTCTGAAGACAACTACTTACTTCTGTCCTAATAAGAGATAATATAGTAAATATGCAAATAATGCTGTTAGGTTAATCTGATCAAATACATTAATAACTTAATAACCACTCTCAAGTTTTAAGGAGTGTTTGCATATGAAGAATAAAGAGGTATGTATGTATGTGTGTATATAGTTAAAACATTCTCCATAATTTTTATTGTCCTAGGAATTATATTAAATGCACTTTTAAGTCTGTTTCTAAAGGAGCCATAATTAACATTTTATTTTAAATAAATTAGGCTAGGAATAGGATATAAATTTGTGGAAGGCAAAGTTTTTTATCTGTTTTATTTACACCATATCCCCAACAAGTGGAAGGGTAACTGACAAAGAGTAGGTGCTCAGTAAATATACCTTGAATTAATAAATTAGGACAAGTTTAGTGAGGACTATAAGAAAATACTAAGAACAAGAAACGGCCCTGGCCATTCAGTGACCATACTTTGTCTTAGAAAGAGAACTAGCAGCAAAGGGGCTCAATCCAGGTTTGGATTAACACTAAAACACGCTGTCGACATCTGTCCAAATTCTTTCCACTCTTGGATTTTTACGTAAATGTTCTGAAATCTTAAAATAGCAAAACAGGCATAAGCCCAGAACCACGACAGCTTTGTTTCAATATAGAATTAAGAGGAGGCCTATTGGGCTTCCCTGGTGGCGCAGTGGTTGAGAGTCCACCTGCCGATGCAGGGGACACGGGTTCATGCCCCAGTCCGGGAAGATCCCACATGCCGTGGAGCGGCTGGGCCCGTGAGCCATGGCCGCTGAGCCTGCACGTCCGGAGCCTGTGCTCCGCAACGGAAGAGGCCACAACAGTGAGAGGCCCGCGTACGGCAAAAAAAAAAAAAAAAAAAAATTCATGGTGGCATCCTTCACATGTTGCAGAACAAATTCTGGTAATGTTTATTATTTCCAACATCTAGAAGGCTGTCATTTACTATCTGTGCAGTTGTAGAAGGGGAAAAAGTTATATTACTACCTTGCTGTATTTCTTATAAACAATAAAAAAGTAGCATGGAGGGTCACAATTCTATCACTTTTCTCATAAAAGCTGGAATTCATGAACATGGTGATTAGAAGAATTTATTTTTCTCTAGGTAGAACTCAACTGAAATTAGATTGAATCAAAATGATGGTCCTCAAGACATTTGCTGCCATTTGGAAGGACACTGACTTTTTTTTTAATCTAGGGAAATAAAAATATCTTAGCTTTTCAGATACCAATCCAGACTAGTTACTAGTGATTGATCACTAATCAGTCATAACACTCTTGCTTAGTCTGGTTACCACCTCTGAATCCTCAGTCCAGCACTCCAGCAGCCAGGACCCATGAGTTGGGGTTTATATGAGGTGAAACTATTTCCTTTTCCTATTATATCTGAAGTACCTCACCTGTAACAGTTTCGAAAGCAAAATATATAATCCTATAATATTTGCAGAGATATCAGTGCCCTTTTAAGTTCTGATCAGTGCTACTAATCCCTATAAACAATTTCAACACTTTGCTGGAAAATAGTGAAATCTAATTAACTGTACTCTAGAAGGGACTGTGGCTCTTAATAGCTTAGCAACTCAGAGGATTCATCAGGAGTAAAAAGAAACATACAAAGTTCCCTTGGCCCCCTTAATAAGCATAATAGTGATGAAGGAAAAAGGAAATTAGGCAAAAATTGACAAAGTAAATATTGTGAGTTTGGGAGTCAGATAATATAACTATGGGAAAATCAAAACACATTTACTTTTTGAGGCAAGACAGTCAAATGCAAAGTAAACAAACAAATATAGGACCAAGAAAAGGCAAATATATAGGGTGCATGCTCTCCAGCCCCTGCCCACACCCATAGCAAATAACACTTGCCATTCACAGCACTGTCATGCTGAGTTCAGATGCAACCTTAGAAAATCCAACACAGCAGTCCATGCAGCCAGTGATACAACTGGTACATG
Source organism: Delphinapterus leucas (assembly GCF_059928025.1). Lineage (NCBI taxonomy): Eukaryota > Metazoa > Chordata > Mammalia > Artiodactyla > Monodontidae > Delphinapterus > Delphinapterus leucas. The sequence goes on from NC_143140.1 coordinate 27,522,449, forward strand.
AGATGAGGCTTTGTTGCCGTTCCCAGTCTTATCTCTGTTGCCAAACTCCAGACTTTATCTGGATCCGACCAGTTTTTCCAGTAATGCCCTCTTTCTGTTTCAATCCAGGACATACACTGTATTTAGTTGTCGCATTTCCCATCTCCTCGGGCCCGTGACAATTTCTCACTCTTTGCTTCTCTTTCATGACCTTGATGGTCTTGAGGAGTGCTGGCCAGGTATCCTGCAGAATGACTCCTGATCTTGGTTTGTCTGGTGCTTTTCTCATGTTTAAACTGGGGCTATGGGTTTTTGGAAAGAATACCATGGAGAAGTGCCCTTCTCATTACATCATATCAGAGTATATCATATCCACATGACATCACTGGGGATGTAAACCTTTATCACTTGGTTAAGGTAGTGCTTGCCAGGATTCTCCTCTACAAAGGTACTATTTTTTCCTTTCCCTACTCTACTTTTTACAATGGTGAGTCATTAAGTCTAGCCTACCCTCAAGTGTGGGGAATTAAGGTCCAATTCCTGGAGGGGGGAATATGTACTTACATTTTTTGGAATTCTTCTTTAAGGAAGATTTGTGTCTTCAGCACTTATTTATTCAACAATTTATATGTGTATACACTTATGACTCGGTCCTGAGAGGACAGGAGCCTCTTGTTTTGGGGAAATTACCTTTATAAAAGTGCAGCTGATGCTTATATATTTTTAAATTAATTTTTATTGGAGTATTGTTGCTTTACAATGTTATGTTAGTTTCTGCTGTACAGCAAAGTGAATCAGTTATACATATACATATATCTCCTTCCTTTTTGGATTTCCTTCACATGTAGGTCACCACAGAGCACTGAGTAGAGTTCCCTGTGCTATGCAGGGGGTTCTCATTAGTTATCTATTTTATACATAGTAGTATATATATGTCAATTCCAATCTCCCAATTCATCCCACCCACCCCCTTACTCCCTTGGTATCCATAAGTTTGTTCTCTATGTCTGTGTCTCTATTTCTGCTTTGCAAATAAGTTCATCTGTATCATTTTTCTAGATTCCACATGTAAGTGATATTATACAGTATTTATTTTTGCTGATGCTTATTTATATTATTTATTTATGTCAGTATGGACTCATGGATATTTATTTTATTTTCTGGGTTATAATCCAATACTGTGTTATTTGTTTCACTGCTCATATTGTCCCAGCTTTTGCAGTCATTGTCATTGGGAGCTCTTTCAGTTAGCATCTCTTTTGTCAGACTGCTTTTCTTTCTCCTGTATGGACTGGATACATCTCTTTGAAAGGTGATGGGGAAATACAATCTGTCTTGTGAAGTATAGATAAGGTTTTAGTCAATAAACAGTCTCTACTGCGGGCAAATAAAGCCTTTTAATATGAAGGGCACCCATAGAAGTGTTATTTACTTTTCAGCTGAGAATAATAAAAATGAACTTTATGAAGTGCCTGTCATTTAAGCTAGCTGGTGCTTGAAGTTGTATTAGCAAATTTTTTTAAGTGAAATGACTTTTTTTTGATCCAGCTTAATGACACGACTGAAGTACTCAATTCATCAGAGAAGATCTGGGCTCCTTCCTGTGCTGTGCACACATTTTTCTCTTAAGTCTTCTGCAGTGCAGTGTGCCTTTGTACCAGACTCAAGGAAATGAGCATTTAAGCTGCCTGCAGAGCTAAGGTTTCCTACTGAGCTTCCACCTTGCAAAGTATTGCTGTCTCAGACCACTTGGCTCCGCTCCAACCGCCTCCAAGGTCATGTTTATAAGAGGGAGGTTTGCAGGTACATATTTTGGGGGGGTTTTGCTCAACCTACTTTAGGTTGAGAAACAAGAAATAGTGTGTTGCGGGGCTTCCCTGATGGTGCAGTGGTTAAGAATCCGCCTGCCAATGCAGGGGACACGGGTTCGAGCCCTGGTCCGGGAAGATCTCACATGCTGTGGAACAACTAAGCCCGTGCGCCACAACTACTAAGCCGGCACTCTAGAGCCCGCGAGCCACAACTACTGAGCCCACGTGCTACAACTACTGAAGCCCGTGTGCCTAGAGCCTGTGCTCCACAACGAGAGGCCACCGCCATGAGAAGCCCGCGCAACGCAATGAAGAGTTGCCCCCGCTCACTGCAACTAGAGAAAGCGTGTGTGCAACAACAAAGACCCAATGCAGCCAAAAATAAATAAATAAAATAAATTTATAAAAAAAAAAGAAATAGTGTGTTGCATAGCTCCTGTCAATGCGTATATCTGGAGTCCCCATCTCCTTCATGGCAAATTTCAGGATTTCTTTGAATGCCCGAGGGGCACACTTCTTGAAACCGACTCCACGGATGCCTTGTGAATGTTAATAGTGTATTCTCTGGTCACCACCTTGTTGATGGTGGACCGACCCTTCTTCTCGGCACCCTTTGCAGGAGCCATCCTGCTGGTCTGGGGTTGGAAAAGAAGGGCACAAGGGATTGTGGGAGAAGGAAAGCAACATCCTAACCTACCCCTTGATAGGAAGGGAAGTTCTTACCGTATACGCTGAGAGGTTCTACCTGGAGGAATGTGCATATTGCTAGGAGCTCTTGCTCTATGGGGTTATATCGGGTTTCTGCCCCCTTTTAGAGCTGGGACAGATATCTTAGGGGTATTCTGTTGTCTTTGCCACAGTGCCCAACGCATACCTTCCAGGGTTACAGGCACATCTAACACCAGTGGTAGCCCTGCTTGAGAGATGCCCAGAGCTTTAATCAGCTTCGCTAGTATTTTTGCCTTCTCAAAGGGGGCTTGCTGCTCTGATCCATGTCCCACGCACGCCCTTTCTTTACCAGGCAGTATAGGGATGGTGGCACTGTGCCAGGTGGGGAGTAAAAACCTCCAAAACCTCCAAATCCCTATAAAAACTTGAATTCCTTTCATGTTCTTAGGGTTTGGGTAGGTTTGTACATTATCAGTCAAAGCTTCTAGGACAATATACATCTTACCTAAACAAATGGCTCCCAAGAACTTGATGGCAGGGCCTGGGTCTTGAATTTTCTGTGGGTTCATTGTCCATCACCTCCACAGAGGTTCCAGCCCTGCAGAGTGTCCTGCAGCAAAGCCAAGTCCTCATGTGTTAACATTATATCATCAATGTAATGGGCCCATTCTGTTGATGTGGGGAGAACGCCCAATCTGCAACGTCGAAGGGAACTTCCTGACTATAATGGTTTGCCCTCTGTAACCATCGGTGGGATCAGACAGCAGGGGCATTTCATCTATTTCAATGTCAATCACCATAACATCCTCTTCTTCATTCAAATTCCTTTCCCAGGGATTCCACCTCTTAGCATCCCAGTCAGGCTTTGTCCCACGCTTAGACCTTAATCGTAAGCAGCTTGTGCCCTCCTAGCTTTGCAAACCAGCACACTAAAGTCTCTAACTTCTTACTCTGCTCTCCCACTTTGTCTGCCAGCCCGGAAGCTAGCAGACTAGTGGACACTGCACACCCTTCTCCAACCTCAGCTCTTCTTCCAACTTCTACTTGAGCTTCCATCTCTAGCTGGGCATAGTGGCCAGTGAACTGCCACAGTAGAGACTAGCCCACTGTCAGCCCTTCATTTCCCTTCTTTGGGGCAGTGCACCATGCAGAGTTCCTCAAACAAGCTCACTAAGCCAGCCAGGGTTCCAGGGTGTCCCCGGATTCATGTGGAGGACCACAAGCATCTAACATACAGGTCACCCTTCCCCACGTAGAGTCAATGGCCAATTCGGGATTTCCCCCACAGATGCCGCTTTCCTAAAACCCACTTCTCCAGTCTCCTGACTGGCTTACCAATTGTTGGTTTGCAAATTCAGGAACTTCCGGAGTGAAATCTGAAATTGGCCCCCATACACAGAGGGCAAGGAGAGGCCAAAGATAGAGGCAGACCACTCCAGATGGGTAGGTGGGAGGTTTACTAAGGAAGGGAACTTACATATGAGGCTGGTCTCAAGTGTTCACGAGATGAATAGATCTCCACACCTGTCTACCAGAATCTTTAAAGTTTATATGGAGGCCTTAACTGGATCCAGTCATGTATACCGTCCAGATGGTCTCAATAACACCTTAATCTCTCAAGGCTGCATCCTTGAAAACAGCTCCCACTGTGGGAACTGTGAGCAGAACATGCATTCCAAGGATGGGGGATGGAGTGAGGAGCCTCCCATTGCTCTGGTCCAGCTCACAGGCAGTCATGTCCTCTGGATGACCTCTCCCAAGATGAACATAAAACCTAAAACTATTAAGCTTCTAAAGAAAATACAAAAAAAAGATCTTTGTGACTTTGAGGTTAGAAAAACCTTCTTTGGACACAGGAAGCTCTAATCGTAAAGAAAACATGGACCACAGACTTCATCAAAATTAAAGTTTTCTGCTTTATCAAAAGGCTACATAGAAAAATACAAAGGCAAACCACAGAGCAGAAGAAAATTTTCACAAAACATTGTTCTGACAAAAGAATTGTGTCCAGAATATATAAACATCTCCCAAAACTACGTACTCTGTTTCACTTGAATTTTTACAATGATAATGTTTTCCTGTTATGAGTATAGTAACCTCATAATAACCACATGTCATGTCCCAGTCGTAATTAAAATAAATAAATAAGAAAAAGAGAATAAAGGACACCACACTCTGGAATCTCCTCTCCCTCTTCCTTTGCGCCCACTAAAAGGTCAAATTGAGAAACGTACTACTATCCACCCTTCCTTTCCCCTGGACAGGCAAAGAAAAGTCTTTACGAAGGCTGAGGAAGTGGATTTAACAAACAGTTAGGGAGACAAAATTAGTAATATGAAGGCAAGTTGTCACTCCTGAAATAACAAAAAGAAATTGGCACATACTGAGGGTTTTTTTCATGATTTGAAGAAATTAGGGCAAAATGAAAACAATCAAAGAGATGAAAGAATATTTATAGCAAGTTATCTAAAACCAATAGGAGACTAGATAAGAAGGTAAAATTAGAAAGGAGTTTGAGTGTGCTCATAACTCTGGTGACTGGTGCTCTGACCATCACTGGGATAGTATAAATCAGAGGCTCTGAAGCATCTCGGTAAATGGAAGCAGCATACACTGAGCTGTTTGGTTTACAGTGATTCTCTCCTATTCATAATCCTAATGAAAAACTATTTAAATATGGCTTTGGACTGCACCGGTATTTTCCATGTCATAATTAGAGCAGAAACTGAAAGTTATAAACCCCCCAAGATGTTCCTGCATCAACTCCTGATAGGATATGTCTGGTTTTAGCTACAATTACTGCAGTTAATTTTCCATTCCAGGGGACTAATGAAATTTGGTGTGTTGCTATCAGTATTTGCCTTGGTTCTGCAGAATGTGTTTTGACTGAAGTGTTATTAGAGTCCCTCCCCCAGCACTATGTGAGAAGCTAAAGATGCTTAAGAGATTTTCAGGTGCTATGTAACAAGCTCTGTTCTAATTAGAAATCATACTACCTCCTAAGGAGTTGGTAGTGATTATCAACTGTGTTATTTTCTTATAAAAGGAAGCCAAGACAATTGAGGTTGGGTCATTTCCTGAATATGGCTGTATCTCTGGCCCCTTCACCGCCCCCAGCATGATCCCTTAAATTGCTCAGGGAATTCTACTTAACCTGGTGTCCCGAGGCCCCACTGACTGACTCGAGCCTCCTCCTTACGGCTTTCCTGCTTCCTCTTTTACATTTCACTCACTCCACAAATGCTCCCCAGCCCAATACAAAGGATACTGAATGTAGCAGTAAAGAAAACTATGAACAGCTTGGTTTAAAAAGACAACCTCTCATCTTAAAAAGAAAACAACCCTGACTCCACATTTCCCTCCACATCCACCACCTTATTTTTCTGCTCCTCTTTTCAGTAAACTCCACCATGGCACCAGATGACTCTTGTCAAGGTCATGGATGTCACCCGGATTGCCCAGCCCATCCACAGTCTGTCAGCAGTGTTTACACAGTGGATCACGCTCTCTTACTTAATACACTTCCTTCACATGGTCGTGGCATGGAATTCTCTCTCCTCGTTCTCCTCCACCTCAGGAGCTTTTCTTGTCCTCTGATCTGCAGGTTCCTCCTTACCTACCTGATTTTTTTAAACAGTGAAGAGCTCCAAAGCCCAGTTCTCCACACTTGTTCAATTTATCATCACCCCCCAGGGGATCTTACCCAGCCATCTGAAAGAATGTGTTACATGTGTTGCTATGGAACAAACTTCAAGATATATTGTTAAATGAAAACAGATGAAAGATGGCAAGTTGGATGTGTGCAGGAGTTTAGGGTGGCTGACAATACAAGGATAGAAAACTTCTACTCTGAGAGGCTCAGGCACAAATAAACCAGGAAGTCACATTAAAGAGCTGACAATGCAGTCCCCTCAAACCGTAATGTTTTTACTAATTTAACTAGAAATTAAATTTAATTTAAAGCTAAGAAGATGAATCAGGCATACATCCTACCCTCCAGAAATGTACAGTCTGATGAGGGGAATGAAAAATAAATAGTTACAAAATAAGGAGCAAAAGAGTGTCACCAGAGAAATTACAAGTAGGAGTTATGGGAGCTCAGCTAAATAGAGCAGCTTTTAAAAGCTCTATGAAGCTGAAATTATTCTGATTTTTTTTTTACTGCACACTTTCAAAATTAATGCATTTCCTAATTGCCTCTATAATCAAATTGAAATTTCTAAAGTTTTCTGTCCCTTATTCATGCTACTGTATGCTCTTAATCTTACAATCGGAGTGGAAAAGCCTTTTTACTGAGAACTACTCAACCCCACAAACCTCAAGAACCCAAGAAACACATAGCTAAGGATTAATATTTGGAGAAAAAAACAACTTTATTTCATGCTATTAAACAGAAAGGGGTCAAAATGGAGAGATAAAGACATAAGACACCAGGAAAAATGTAGAGAAGTTGCCCCAAGCAGCTAGTAGATGGCTTAGCTGGGATCTGAACCCATGTCTGTCTGATTCCAGAGCCCATATTCTTTCAGTTTTATAGCCTGGTCTCAAATATACATGCACATTTAAACTGATTATAAAAGGAGGGAAAGGTACCAGCGGCGAAAAAAATATTCCATTTATAAGAAAGAAGGAATTGTTGATGGCACAAGTCCCCTGAAAGAACTAGAGAAACACAAGACATTCAAAAGTGGACTTCTGAGGTACATCCAGGGACTTCCCTGGCCATCCAGTGATTAAGACTCCGTGCTCCCACTGCAGGGGGCATGGATTCCATCCCTGGTTGGGGAAACTAAGATCCCACATGCAGTGCCATGCAGCCAAAAAAAGGAGGAAAAAAGGTAGGTACATCCACAGAAACACTGTAAAACATCATAGAAACAGAGAGGCAGAAGAAAGATACAGACTGTCTTAAAAATAACTGCCTCATTTCTGATCTTTAGGGAAATCATCATTATTTTCTTTCATTTTCTGTGTCTAAAAGATAAATGATCCTCATTTACCCTCTTCTTGGTTTTTGCCCTATAAACAGGAGAAATTAAATTTAGAGCTAAATCTCATCCAGGCTGGAGATTTTGATTCCTGCCCACTGCCTTCCAATTTCCACTTTATCCAAAGACCTCTTACCCACCTTCACTCCCATTTCACACATGTCTCAGCTGCTCTTGCCCTCATCCTCTGCTGAAGTCAGTATGTCTGTTGGGCTTAATCCACAACAATCTATGTCCCTTCTTAAAACTGCTGAAACACCAGTATTTCTCTGAAGTTTTCCTGGACCTAATGTCATAGAGTCAAATCAGATTTGATCTGTGTTCTAACCAATAGTCATTAGCCATGAATATTCCTATGCAGATTTTGACTGACTTATTCTCATGAATATACATTTATATTTGACTTTATTTTTTAAAAATTCCTTACAGCTATGCATTCAGTAAATGTCACTGACTATCTCATTGACTGCCCAGTTTAATGACAGTGTTCCAGTAGACAGGTGACAAGACAGATAGGTCGTTAGAAAGATGATAGATAGATAGATGGATAGATAAACACAAATGTTAACCAAAACTAAACACATTTTAAAAAATATAGAGATCTTTGAGCTTGGTGATCATTCTGTTTCATAGTCAATTTACTGTATTACTCTGAGAACAATTTGCCATAAACATCAAAGTGACGTTATATGCTTTTTTCTCTCTTTTCTCCAGAGAAAGGCACAGTGGGATACGTAAAATGTCAGAAATAATTAGACGAAATTGCACCATCCCACTGTGACACTAAAATATCTCTGAAGTTAAATATTTGCTGTGAAACTTTAAATCTGGTTTGAAGGCTTCTTATTATAAACAATATAATTTTTCCTTTAATGTAATGGTCCCAGAATTTTTAAAGCGTGATATTATGTGAATATATGTTTCCAAGTGTAAAAAGCCTTATAAATTTAAATGAGGCAGTAATTTGGGTGGCAAGATAGAATTAAAATTTGATAATGTCTTCCTCATAAAGAGTTTGGGAATTTTTTAAAAATGTAGCATTTGAATAATAATGTAAAGATGAAGTTTATTAGTGAATATAACAAAAAAGAAACAGACTCACAGATATAGAGAACAAACTAGTGGTTACCAGTGGGGAGAGGGAAGGGAGGAGGGGCTGTATACGGGTAGAGGATTAAGAAGTATACATAATAGATTGTATTATGTATAGAATCTATTATGTATAAAATAAACTACAGGGCTTCCCTGGTGGCACAGTGGTTGAGAGTCCGCCTGCCTATGCAGGGGACACGGGTTTGTGCCCCGGTCCAGGAAGATCCCACATGCCACGGAGCGGCTGGGCCGGTGAGCCATGGCCGCTGAGCCTGCGCCTCCGGAGCCTGTTGCTCCACAGCGGGAGAGGCCACAACAGTGAGAGGCCCGCGTACCGCAAAAACATAAAAATAAAATAAAATAAAAAATAAGCTACAAAGATATATTGTACAGCCCAGGGACTATTGCCAATACTTTATAATAACAATAAATAGAGTATAACCTTTAAAAATTGTGACTCACGGGACTTCCCTGGAGGTCCAGTGGTTAAGACTCCATGCTTCCACTACAACAGGCACGGGTTCAATCCCTGGTCAGGGAAAAAAGATCCCACATGCCACACTGACAAAAAAAAAAAAAAAAATTGTGAATCACTATATTGTACACCTCTACATTATATAATATTGTATACCAGCTATACTTCAATTTTTAAAAAAGATGAAGATTACATTCAAATAATAAAAAAATTATATCAAAAATATGTAAAGATTTTATGAATACCAAAATACTGTCATTTTGTCTTCCAGGTAAAATAATATGGCTTTTTAAAAAATATATCTTTATTGGAGTATAATTGCTTTACAATGGTGTGTTAGTTTCTGTTTTATAACAAAGTGAATCAGCTATACATATACATATATCCCCATATCTCCTCCTTCTTGCATCTCCCTCCCATCCTCCCTATCCCATCCCTCTAGGTGGTCACAAAGCACCGAGCTGATCTCCCTGTGCTATGTGGCTGCTTCCCACTAGCTATCTATTTTACATTTGCTAGTGTATGTATGTCCATGAAGAATATGGCTTTTTCATTCATTAACCAGTAGCATACTATTTTCCAGGAACCCTCCATTCAGAAGAAATGCTGTGGTGCTTCCCTTTACCCACACGAAATGGAACCCAGGAGACTATGCAGCTGAAGAAAAAATTACCGCCTCCTTACAAATGAGAGATTTTCAAGTCTACATAGTTTCCAACTGCAGGAAAATAACCATCAGCTTCTCCACAGTGTAGATTAGAACAGGGGAAAATGAACATCACTAACTGTACCCCAGAAGCCAGTGTGGCTGTGAGACCGAAGACCATCACTGAGAAGATGCTCATTTCCATGACTCTGGTGATCATCACCGCCCTGACCATGCTGCTAAACTCAGCCGTGATCATGGCCATCTGCACCACCAAGAAGCTCCACCAGCCTGCCAACTACCTGATCTGTTCTCTGGCTGTGACGGACCTCCTGGTGGCCGTGCTCGTCATGCCCTTGAGCATCACGTACATCGTTACGGACAGCTGGAAGCTGGGGTACTTCATCTGTGAGGTGTGGCTGAGTGTGGACATGACCTGCTGCACCTGCTCCATCCTTCATCTCTGTGTGATTGCCCTGGACAGGTACTGGGCCATCACCAACGCTATTGAGTATGCCAGGAAGAGGACCGCCAAGAGGGCCGGGCTGATGATCCTCACGGTCTGGACCATCTCCGTCTTCATCTCCATGCCCCCTCTGTTCTGGAGGAGCCACCGCCAACTCAGCCTGCCCCCTAGTCAGTGCACCATCCAGCACGACCACATCATCTACACCATTTACTCCACACTTGGGGCATTTTACATCCCCTTGACTTTGATACTGATTCTCTATTACCGGATTTACCATGCAGCCAAGAGCCTTTACCAGAAAAGAGGATCGAGCCGGCACTTAAGCAACAGAAGCACGGATAGCCAAAATTCGTTCGCCAGTTGTAAACTGACACAGACTTTCTGTGTGTCTGACTTCTCCACCTCAGACCCTCCCACAGAGTTTGAAAAGATCCACACCTCCATCAGGATCCCTCCCTTTGCCCATGACCTAGATACCCCGGGAGAACGCCAGCAAATCTCCAGTACCAGGGAGCGCAAGGCAGCACGCATCCTCGGACTGATTTTGGGTGCATTCATCTTGTCCTGGCTGCCATTCTTCATCAAAGAGCTGATTGTAGGTCTGAGCATCTACACCGTGTCCTCTGAAGTGGCCGATTTTTTGACATGGCTTGGTTATGTTAATTCTCTGATCAACCCTCTGCTCTACACAAGTTTTAATGAAGACTTCAAGCTGGCTTTTAAAAAGCTTATTCGGTGCCGAGAACATAGTTAGATTGTAAAAAGCTGGAAGGCATGACTTTTACCAGCCTCGTGAGTGCACAGGGGTAAGGGGTGCAACTTATTAATTCTTGAACATAGTTGGTTCAGGAGGTTTGTATGTATGTGTGGTCTTGGTTTTTGTTTGTTTGTTTGTTTTCTGTTTTGTTTGAGGCTTGTTATTGGGTGTGCTGTTTTCTACCTCTGGTCTTATTTGTGGTACCTAATTGCAAATAAACACTATCATACAAAAACAGAAATTTCACAGCAGTAATAATAAGGTAAAATAGTAAATACTTTTCACTTTTTTAGACATTTCAGTTAACCCTGCAATTAAAGAATACCAAAATAAATCTTCATTTGGAGAATTTCTTATTACTTATAAATCAAATATCTGATAACTTGCCCTGGTGTGTGGCATTAGTTCTGAGCATATGGATCCAAATGCTTACCAATTCCAGTGGAAACTGCATGACCACATAAAGCATTAAAAGAAAAAAAAGTGGTGTGCTGTCATCTACTGCTTGCAGACCTGATCTAAAGCCACTTATTATGATTACGTGGCCCACTCCTTTCCAACACAGATAGTACAGCTGGCATGTCTTCTTAGTTCATGATTAAACACACATCCTCATTCTCTAAACAGAACTTGGAATGAATGTACTGGCACTTTCCTAGGTCTTTGACTATGAATGTGAAACATAAGCAAATAGTATTATAAAACAATCATGGAAATTGGTCATTTTGTTGCTATTTAACCTGACAGACATATTGGGCCTCCTCCAGTTCTAAGAAGTGTCCCAGCTGAGCCTCGAGTACACTCTCCCATTCTAGCAGGATTAAGGTGTGAGTACAAGTCAAATGTGGAGAACTTTTAAAGCAGTATTAAGCTGCTGAACCCATTAAGGGGTGCAGGGATCAAATGAGAGAATCCATTACCTGAAGAACTTTGTTGGAGACTGTTGCTCATTAAGTTACCAGCTGTGCACTTGGAAAAAAAATTAAAAATTGAAAATCTGTGTTTACAGCAAAGGCCACCTACTAGCAAATGAGTATGAAATTGTGTCTCCTGGAATCCAGGAGGCTGCAGGCGGGACCCAAGGCCACACAGTGCGTGGCCAGCTTGGACTGATGGCTCTAGTCGTATGGTGGAGCTCGTCACTAAGTCAAGAGTGATGACAGAAGGGACTGAAAGGGTGGAAGTTCTTGGACACTCCTCAGTAAGTGACTGTTCTAGACCTCTGCTCCTCACCTCCCATCCACAGCCTCTCCCACCTCTTCACTCCCCCCAGATCACGTCTCTTGTTTGTTTGTCGAGAAGACATTGCTTTGCCCCCTGCGCACTTCCACCTCCATGTTTTACCCCTTAGTTCTATCCCCTCTCAATTTTTCTGTAATCTTGCTACTTTCCTCTCTCTCTCTCTCTCTCCCTCCCTCCCACCATCCCTTCCTCTCCCCACTTTTCTTTAATCTCACCCATCAGTTTGCTCAAGTCTCTTAGACATTAGAACCAATGTCCTCCAGCCCTACTTCCCCTTCCGGCCCCTGCTCCATCTCTCTGCACACTCTCCCATCTGAGTCTCCCCAGTCATTAACCTGCTCGTTCTACCTCCACTTCTCCCCTTCCACTAACTTTTCTCTCCTTTGCCATCTGGGTATGCCCCCCCGCCAGTTCCCCCAAAACTGATCTCCCAAAGGGTATCGGTGACTTGCCAATGGGCAAATCCAGTGTCCTTTCCTCTGTCCTTATCTACTTCCCACTCTCATCAGTTAAAACAGCTAACCATCCCTTTCTTGTTTAAGCCCATGCCTTCCAGGATCCCTTTACTAACCTGGTTCTCCAGCTACCTTCTCACTCTTTGCCTCCTTTTCTTCATCCTAGGGGTTTATCCTCAGCTCTCACCTCCCATATATTCATACTCCACCCCAACCTCCATCATTTCCACAAATAGTTCCATGCCTGAGGCTCTAAAATGTGTGTCTTTAATTCTGATCTCTCTCTTTCTCAAACCTTAGACCCATGAATTATGTCTGGTGAACATCTCCCTGCTAACACTCTATTGGTGCCTCAAACACAGCCTTTCTAAACTGAACTCATAATAATTTCCCACACTCATACCTTCTCCTTTTCCACCTTCTCAATATCAGATAACAGGATTACTTTTTATCATTCACATTAGGTCAATGAGATTCTCTCTCTTTGTAGCTTGTCTCTCACATCCAGATAGTATAAAAGTCTTATGCATTTACCTCTGTAGCAATGTTTGTATATTCACCCCTCTTCTCCAATAACTTGGTCCTCTCCCCTGGACCAATCCTCTTATCTGATCCACCTACCTCTGGACCCCTCACCTGCAACTGTGCCCCTGCACACCTGCCACTCTGCCCCTGCACACCTGCCAGATACATTTTCCTAGAACAGTGGTTCTCAAAGCAACATCTCCAGACCAGCAGCGTCAGTATCACCTGGGAACTTGTTAGAAATGCAAAGTCTAGGGCCCCACTGAAGACCCACAACGTCAGAAATTCTAAGTGGGGGGGCATCCATCTCTATCTTAACAAGCCCTCTAGGAGATTCTGGTGCATGCTAAAGCCTGAGATTCAGTCTCCTAGAATGTCCTGTCGATTTCTAACTTCAGTGCTCAAAATCCCTTAGTATTTTCCCACCAGTACAAAATAAATTAAAATTCCTAAATATAACATTCAAGGCTTCTTCACTATGTGGCCTCAAACCACATTTCCAGAATTAAGTCTCAGCACTTCTTCTCACCCACCTCATATTCCAGAAAAGTCTGGAGATTTCCTGTGTTTTCTAAGCTCCCCTAACATTTGTCCCCACTGCTCCAGAAACCTGACCCCCTGGCTTCCCATTTTTCTTCTCCCAGTCCTTCACCATGGAGTGCAAATGCAGTCTCTTCTGCGAGGCCTTCCTGAGGTCCTCCTTCCTTCTCTGTCATGTGAAAGTCCTCTCCCAGCTCTATGCTCCCGAAGAAGCTCACTGGGATCTCTATTGTTATATGCATCCTATCTTGTAGTGCATTTGTTTGTATATTTCTTCTGTCTGCTATAGTAGATTGTGAGCTCCTTGAGGGCAGGAACTGTGTCTGTTTCATCTCTGTATCCCCAGGGCCTCCTACAGTGTTTTACACACAGTAGGCACTCAATAAATGTTCCCAGAAAAGAAATGTAAATGTGCAATGTTCTCTCAGTGAGAAAAGCAAACTTTTAAAATCCTATGATGTAATAACACACTTCCTTTTTCTTTAAAACTTACCCTATCATTCCCATCTTTGTTCAAAAACTGCTAGGAATGCTTCCACATGGAAAGAAAATGGATTTCTCTCTCCACTGAATACATGAGTGTCCTTTACTGGTTAGGATCCAAGCTAAGCTGCTCTCAAAGGAGAGACCCCCGAGTATAGTAGTTCAAACAAGATAGTTTCTTTCTCTCTCACATGACAGTCAAGAGGTAGGAGGGCAGCCCAGAGTGAGCAGAAGACTCTGCTCCACGATGTCCTCCAGGGACTCAGGTCCTTCCATTTTGTGGCTCTGCCGTCCCCTCAAGGCTTGTCCTCGTCTGCATGGCCAAAGCTGACTCACAATCACATCCACATTCCAGTCCATAGAACGGAGGAGAAAGAAATGGAGAGCAAACAACTTCCTTTTAAGGAAGTCATGTGGAAATTGTACACATTTACCTCTCCTTATAGCCCATTGACAATAACTTGGTCACATGGCCACACCAAGCCGTAAAAGAGAATAAGGGGTGAATCTCTAGTTGGGCAACCATGTGCCTTGCTTAAAGTGAGAACTTTATAACAAAAGGAAGCAGGAGAGGATGGATACAAGGGGTTAATGAGCAGTCTTTTCCACAAGGGGATATTGGTTTCTGTATGTGCAGCTCAAATATTACAAGGCAAGTCAGACAGCTGTCCACCTAATGGTGATCTATGTACCAGGATGTTGAGATTTAAATTACAGGTGATTTAACTGAGATCGTGCCTATGCTGAAAATCTAGTATTTATCATGACTGTAATATCTATAATATCTAAAAACTATATGGGCAACTCGCTTGCTTTCTTATCACCCCCCCATATGTCATCATTGAAAATTCTTGGCAATTATAAGAGTTTAAAATTTTTATTTTATTTTTTTAATTTTTTTAATTTTTTTTTGCGGTACGCAGGCCTCTCACTGTTGTGGCCTCTCCTGTTGCGAAGCACAGGCTCCGGACGCGCAGGCTCAGCGGCCATGGCTCACAGGCCCAGCCACTCCGCGGCATGTGGGCTCTTCCCGGACTGGGGCATGAACCTGTGTCCCCTGCATCGGCAGGCGGACTCTCAACCACTGCACCACCAGGGAAGCCCAAGAGTTAAAAAATTTTAAGAGTCTAAAGAAATAAAAAACAAAGAAGCAGAAGCATAACTAATTTTCACTTACTCACTTTCACTAACTAGATAAATTTCATTCCTAATTTACTAGATAAATCTCATTTCTAATTTACTAGATAAATCCTAATTAAATATATTTTCTCATACCTACCCACCGCTGCCCTTAGCAAAGAATCTGCATATGTTTCCTAGTATAAATCAAACCTGTTGAAAAAAATTCTGTTGTTTGGTTTACTCATTTAACTGATAGGGCTAGCTGCTATTGACCACTATTGCCCCTTTAAATTAAAGCTTGAGTGAAGTAACAGTACCTTCTGATATGGTCAGTGTTTCTAGGGTAAACATTAGCAGATTAAAAGTAAAACCCAGGGGTGACATTTCAATCACCTCCATTAACTAATAAATTAGGACTTCCTGGTTTGTGTACTTGGTAAAAGAGTTCTTGGACATGTCACTCCCTTGGAGACCTGGTAGAAGCTTTGGTTGTAACTGGTGTCAGTAAGTACCCCTAGTAGCATTGCTACTACTATCTGCTTTGAATAACTGTATAGGCCTTCCACACTTATGAACTTCAGTTTGCAAACTCTGATAATTGTGTACAAGGTCAGCTGCAGAGCAACATCCGGCAACTAACTCTGCTGGTTTCCTGTACAAGTCATTTTAGTTTCGACCATCACGTTGGTCTTAGTCTACTCATGTGTGTTTGCTTATTTGCTGTGTTTGCTTAATTTTTAAGGCCTTCTACACATAACTTCATTATGTACAGTATTTACAAAAACAGTGAGAACATTAGAAAAAAAACAGCAAAAAGGAGTATATGACTACAACAGAAATACAAGTAATTTTTAAATTAAAAGTGATGAGACAGTGACGACCATTGTATATGAGAATGGGATGAAATCTTTTTCAGTTTACAAGGGCCACCAAGAGCAACATGTGAAAAGGCACTGTGCCTAAAATTATCAACTATAATCAGCAGGAAATAAGGAAAAGTGATTAATGAGATGGGAACATGTCTGAGCATCACACAGTGGTTCTAAGAGGTATTTGGGAATGTCTGTGAGCACATTTAGTTATTTCAGTAGAGAACACCAGTGGCATTTTGTAGTAGGAGACAAGGAGGCTAAATCCTGCAGTTAAAAAAAAGCCAGGACTTCCCTGGTGGTCCAGCAGTTAAGCCTCCACGCCCTCAGTGCAGGGGGCCTCGGTCCGATCCCTGGTCAGGGAACTAGATCCCACATGCTGCAACTAAAGATCCTGTGTGCTGCAACTAAGACCCGGTGCAGCCAAATAAATAAATAAATATTTTTTAAAAATAAAAGCCAGTCCCACTCAATAAAGAATTGCCCCACCCAGAATACCATTACCACCATTATCACCACCTGCTGAAAACCCCAGGTGTATCAGCATCAGCGTGGGGATACTCAGGGGTCTAATGTTAATTCCGGTGTTGGCTTGGGGATATTTGAGAACTTAAAGACTATGCATGGTGAAAGTGCTGCCTATGAACTTTTATTGTAAACCATGGAGGGTTTCAAAGGCTCGAGACTAATTTGAATCTGCCAATATCAAAATGAGGGTCAGGCCAACACATACAGACACCACATTGGTTAGAGTTTCCTGTGACACTGGCAGAGGTCATTAAGAAAAGGGACCCAATAAAATGTCTATCATCAAAGAGGAGACATTGATGCTTCAAAGGACTAACTCATATCCTTACCTGCTGGAAATGTTTTTGAAAACTGAAGTCTCACCTAAGTCACCTCAGGCTTAGAATTAAAAGACAATCTTAGATACCTGTCAGTAGGAAGAAGAGCTATTTCAAATGGTAGAAAGGAAGATACTGGATGTTCCTGGGACCCTTAAATCATCCAGGATCCTTAAATTATCCTCCTTTCGCCCCATAAACCCTGGGGAATTCACAGCAGGCTTCAGCCTTGCCATAAAAAAGGGTTGAAATTATTCCCTTCATAACAGAAGGGAATCACTCTGAGGGGAGAATTGCTTCAGGAAAGTAATCTGTTGGCTCCCTGGAAGCTCCCAGCACCCAGCACAGAGGCTGGTACGTAGTAGCATTCAATTTATATAATTTATATGTCTGCTGAATTTAATTGAAATGAACACATTGTTTACAGACTTTAAGAAATTCAGAAGCAGAAGTATGTCCTGGGTGAGGAGGGTCCCTTCTCTATGCAGAAGCGGAATTGTCAAATATTTATAAAGAAAAGAAGGCATCAGGACAGTGATGATACATAAGAAACAGCAACAAGAGGAGCTGGAAAATAATATCAGCAAAGTCTTAGGTACTCAAAGAATACTGACTGACCATCTGCCATGAGTGTGGGTAGATTATGGAAACTTTTCATTGAAAAAGAAAAAGGTATAACAACAATGATATGAAGAAAGCAAGAATACAGCAATGGAAAGAGTAGAGGTCAGAAGATAATACTGGTGATGGTTTTGGGTCCACAAACACCAAGTGAGAATCTGGCATGAGTTTGGCATCTACTTAAGCACTGGGATCTCTGTAAGGGGAAAATAAAAGGGAAAAGAGGACAGAAAATCTAGGTGTAAGACTATGAGACCCTGGTCTTCAAGGCAGATTTGTAGAAAGCTGATTATATTTATTTTCTATTTGGATAAAATATAATTTTAGAGGGGTTTATAAACATTGCCTTTGCTAAGAGGATGAGGGAAAAATGAGGCAGAGGAGAGCATTTTGCTCATCTGATTCTTAGGGAAAGTGAAGGTGATGCCAGAAGCTCTGAAGAATGGAAAAGAATGAATGGTTCTTCAAAGAAAATGTATGAACAACATAGATACAAGAAACAAGGTCATATGGACATGTTTTTCCAGTTCATGTGGTATCAAATAGTCATATGTCAAGGGATGATTTAGGAAATGCCAATTTATGAAGACATCCAAAGGAATGGCAATGGAAACAGTTCTCTCTGAGGAAAATTTAGACTTGTAAGCAGTCTAATAATAAACAGACCAGTGACCCCAAGTGTTTCTGGTTCATGGTTAAGCACTCAATAAGAAATTGTCAAATGAATAAATCAATTACTCAGTTAAGCAATCAAGCCTGAGTTGGAATTTGGATAACAAAGGAGAACAAGTTGGGCAATATAACAAAAGTGTCTATGCAGGTCAGTTAAAAAAAGGATGCTGAGGGCTTCCCTGGTGGCGCAGTGGTTGAGAGTCTGCCTGCCGATGCAGGGGACACAGGTTCGTGCCTCGGTCCAGGAAGATCCCACATGCCGCAGAGCGGCTGGGCCCGTGAGCCATGGCCGCTGACCCTGCGCGTCCGGAGCCTGTGCTCCACAATGGGAGAGGCCACAACAGTGAGAGGCCGGCGTACAGCAAAAAAAAAAAAAAAAAAAGGATGCTGATAAACTACACATTCAGAGGCACGAAGCAGTGATATAAAAAAGCTAAGGCTGCAAGCTGAACCATCAGCCATCCTTTCTAGCTGTACTTTGCAGGTGGGGGAAAAAGAGGTGTTTTATAGAGAACAAGAAGAACATCCAGGGACTTCCCTGGTGGTGCAGTGGTTAAGAATCCACCTGCCAATGCAGGGGACACGGGTTCAAGCCCTGGTCCGGGAAGATCCCACATGCCACATAGCAACTAAGCCCATGCGCCACAACTACTAGCCTGCACTCTAGAGCCCACAAGCCACAACTACTGAGCCTGCGTGCCACAACTACTGAAGCCTGTGCACCTAGAGCCTGTGCTCCACAGCAAGAGAAGCCACTGCAATGAGAAGCCCACACACTGCAACGGAGAGTAACCCCTGCTCAACGCACCTAGAGAAAGCCCGCACACAGCAACAAAGACCCAATGCAGCCAAAAAATAAAATAAGTAAATTTATTTTAAAAAAGAACATCCATAAAGTAAATGGTGTTGACATAGACAATAAAACTTTTGAGGCAGCATGCGTCTTCTTACCTGACAACTTACTTTTTATCAGTTTCTCACTAATGAAGAACTAAGGCCTGACTTCCCTTTCTAATCACACACACACACACACACACACACACACACACACACACACACACACCCGTAGAAACAAAAACAATGTCCTCAAGCACAGTAAGGAAAGCAAAGGTACGTTTGATACAGGCAAGTGTCCTTGATTGAATGATTCCAATTAGAAATGCAACATCAGGTGTACCATGTATGCACATGTCATTTCATGTATGATTGCTGGATACAGTACAAACTGGAACAGGAGCCTATGGGGATCTCACCCTCACTGGTAATACCTAGGAGAAATCATGATCAGAGTTTCCAAAATATGTCTATAGCCAAGACATCTTGCCTTAGAACACCTGACTTGCCCATAAACTCCTTCTAAATGGGTTAGGAGACACAGGCACAACAGAGTAAAGCATCTCTAGATGGTTCTTGAACCACAATCCACCACGTGGTACCATGTGACACCCTCTCCCCTATCATCCATCAGCTGATTGGTCAGGGCAGCAGGCACCGGCCCCAAGAACAACTGTGTCTACAGGCTGGCTGTGTGCTATGGGGTAGCCTGGTACAGAAGCTCCCCCCAGACAGAAAGTGATAAGTTGCAACGACGACATTCTTACCTCTCAAAAATTTGAACGAAAAATATATGAAGAGACATTCCGCTGTCAAGGGAAGCAGGAGTAGAAAGATAAGCAAAGGGGAGTTGAAACAAAAAGAGTAGCCACCTCATATCCATGGCAAAGGGGTAGAATGAAGCTCAGTTAATTCCTGCTCCCAAGGAACTAACAGTGTCACCTGTCATCAAGAGCTGCCTCTTACAATTCCTGACAGCCTTCTGGTCCCCAAACTATGCTCCAGATCCTTGAGGTTTAGCTGTAAGAATGTTCCAGAGACTCCTGTCTCTCTTTTAACAGCAGTTACCATCACAGTCAATCACCACCACCTGCCATAACCTGCACTGTTCTCTCTTCCAACCACAGGAGCCCTGACACACAGAGCTCCAAGGCCTCTGAGCCAGGAGCTTTTGGAACAGCCACGCTGGCTCCTTTTGGACAGTAAGTGCCGTTGGACCAGGTTCAAGTCTTTTCTTTCTAGTGACCTTTCTAGGGTGAAAACGTACACTGTTTCCTGACTCCCTGATACCCTTCAGTTACCCTCATGAAACTAAATTAGTTTTTACTCCATGGATTTCAATTCTATCCATTATAGGTTTTTTTCAATTGTTGTTGCTACTTGTCTTTTGTTTTGGTTCCTAGGATAAAGTGACCTACTCTTTGCCCAAGGAGCAAGTGATGTTGATTTCCTTAAGTCTTAGCTTTGGGAATGGACAGTAGTAAGGAAGGGCAGGGTGGGAGGGCCAGTGGGCAGAGTGATCAAAGTAATGTCTTAGTTCATCGGGGCTGCTACAACAGAAATGCCGTAGAAACAACAGAAATGGTTGACTTATAAACCACAGAACTTTACAGTTCTGGAGGATGGAAGTCTGGGATCAGCTGACTGCCAGCATGGTCAGTTCTGGTGAGAGCCCTCTTCTGAGTTACAGACTGCAGATTTTTCCTTGAATCTTCATATGGCAGAGAGCAGAGAGAGAGACAGGAAGCAAGCTCTCTCATGACTCTCATAATGGCGCTAATCCCATTCGTGTGTGATCCATCCACCCTCCGATTTTCATCTAATCCAAATTACCTCCCAAAAGCCCCACCTCCCAATACCACTGCATTGTGCGGGAGAGGGTTTTGATATATGAATTTTGGGGAGATGCAATATTCAGTCCATGACAAGTACTAACAGGCATCTTTAAAGGGTTTGTGCACCAGGCTTCACTGATTCCACTTGTATCTTCTGCAAGTGTTTTGAGGGCTTTGGGGAGCAGAGTTATGATATTAACAACCACTATGTACTCAGCCAGGCTTAACAGTCACAACCATCCTAGAGGAATAGAATCACCTTCTTTCAACTTAAAAAATGTTGAAAGTCTGAATATACTCCAGCAAATGGGCATATTTCCAGTGAGATGAGCCCTTTCTTAATGAAAATAACCAGGAGAAATTACTAAAGTCCAGCAAGGGTGGGTAGGGATTTAGTCTACTAAAAAAAAATAATTTGGGCTTCCCTGGTGGCGCAGTGGTTGAGGGTCCGCCTGCCAACGCAAGGGACGCGGGTTTGTGCCCCGGTCCAGGAGGATCCCACATGCCGCAGAGTGGCTGGGCCCGTGAGCCATGGCTGCTGAGCCTGCACATCCAGGGCCTGTGCTCCGTGGTGGGAGAGGCCACAGCAGTGAGAGGCCTGCGTACCGCAAAAAATAATAATAATAATAATAATTTGAAGATTAAGTTTATTCAATCAACTAACTTTTATTAACATCTCTGTGTCAAGCTTTGCATCACATTGTGTTGTGAACAAGGCACAGTCCAGCCATTAAGGAAAATATGATATATTGGAAGAGGAAGTGAAGTAAACAAATAAGTGATTACAACAGAGTGTGATGCGTTGCATAATAGATACATGTACAGTGTGGTATGTGAGCAGAGAAAAGAAATAAACAGTTCTGTGGGAGATAGGGGAGGGGAGCCTTCCCTCCAGATTTGAACCAGAACATGATATGAGCTCACTAGGCTGACAATTTATTCAGAGACACAGCATGAACAAAAGCATGGAGATGCAGAGATGCAGATGGTGTTTGGGGAATGAGATGTGGTGTGTGGTGGCCAGAGTGGGTTAGGAAGGAGATTGACAGGAGAGGAGGCTGGCCGGGCAGCCAGGTCCATGAAGGGCCTCAAATCCCTCTCTGAGCACACTGGATCTCATCCTGCCAGCAGCAGAAAAATGCCTGAGGATTTTAACCAAAGGAGAACATGACCAGACCTGCAGTTTGCAAAGCATCTTTGAATGAAAGGGATTGTAAGAATGAAGACTAGGTAGACAGGTGTTGGAATAGCCAGAGAGTGGTAAGGGGGAGTCTGTACCAAAGAAAAAAAGAAAGTGAGGGGGAAGAGAGGGTGGGGAGATTTTCAATTTCAGAGATAAAATTGGAAGAGAGACAAATCAGTAGATTTAACTGGAATATGACCTTTTTCAATCAAAAGAGAGCAAAATTTCAGACTGCCAAGGGGCAGATCATCAATCTCACAATTTGAGGATACAGTAGTAGGAGAGGACAAGGGTCACCTTCTTTGCCAAATGGGCCAATCCTTTTCACACTTTGGAGGTTGTCTACCTTCGCTTAATCACAGTCAACTGGGCAGAAAATCTATTCTGGGAAATAACAACAGGATCAGAGGTGCTAATTACACACCTCATTTGTCTGCACTGTTAGCATTACTCCTCAGTTGAGCCCTTCTAAACACACTGGTTACTTAACAATTAGGTTAAGCAAACAACCATTACTCTGCAGATATCCATTCATTTATCATTCAGCAAACATTTACTGAGAACCTACTATCTGCCAAGAATTATGCTAGGTCCTAGATATTCAGCAGTGAGCTAGACAATACAGATTCCTTCCCTAACTGAAATTTAAGTATAATGGAAGAGAGAGACTTTAAGTAGCATTTTCAATACCGTGTGTTAAAATGCAGTAAAAGGCCGTTTTTCTCATATTTCTGATTTGGTAGGTCTGGAGTGAGTCCTGAGATTGTGCATTGCTAGATGTCGCTGGTCTAGGGACCACCCTCTGCATGATACAGAATAATGTAACTCAGTCCAGAACATTCTCAACCAAAACCATTTGAAGAGAAACTGGCAGGAGGATGAAATCTCCTTCATTTCATACTTTGAGCAACAGCAAGTAGTAACATAAAAAAGAAATAACAAGCACAGTACAAGCATACTTGCAGAACTCTGATGACACTGAAGCAGAAAGTCTGAGCTCATCCTTGAGCAAGTTGGAATAGAAAGACAGTGGAGATGAGTGTGCACACTTGGGACCTCAAGCAGATGTGGAACTAGTGCCATGAAAGTTTAGAGAACAAGGGCCAGGACAGAGCGCTCTCCTCATGTCTCAGGCTCTCTCTGTCTTTTTTGTTTGTTTGGTTTTTGCTTTTTGCCCACAGCACAGTGTAGAGGGATTAGATGGCCCCAAATTGTTACAACAGTATTTTCAAAATAATTTTTCTGTGTGTAGTTATGCTTGAGTTAACTGTTCTATCAATAGATGCACTTTACCCCATGGGTTCATAACTTTTCAACTAATCCTTTTGTTGTCCTAATAAAATCTGTAGATCTTAAAGATCCTCCTCAGGCAACATTAAAGAGAGTACCTGAGCATGAAGAATTTAACTAACCTGGATCCTGAGACCATGTAAACCATTGGGCCCTTTGTCTTTTCTTGTTTGTTTGTTCTTTTTGTTTTGTTTTTGGCCGTGCAACATGTGGGATCTTAGTTCTCTGACCAGGGATTGAACCCCGCATTGGAAGCGCAGAGTGTTAACCACTGGATGGCTGGGGAACTCCAGGCACTTTGTCTTTTTAAAGGAAATGAAACGGACAAGAGAAATGGAAAGGAAATGGGAAAAGGCAGAAAGTTGCTCCTGTTAATTTAGTCAGCTTCTCTCCCACCTGCCTGCATTGGACATTGCAAACCCAGAGTCCAACAGCAGGACACAAAAACATAAAGCAGGCCATAAGGAGACATTAAGAAAAGATGATTTCCCAAGGAAATGCTTTTTACTTTGCATTTTAATCTAGAAAATGTGCTTAAGTTCCAAAACTGACACCACCATTAACAGAAGAGATTTAAATGTGGGCCTAAGTCATCATTCTGAGAAATGGCTCACGTGGCTCCCTGCGCACCACCAAACCATGTTCTGTGAGCTTGGTACCCTCCAGGAAGCTGTGATTCCCAGCCCTGTGTGTCCTGTAAAAGCCTCAATACAGGGAGTAAGCCCCAGATGCGGAGGCACATCATCCCTCCTCACTGAGAGGACTGGCCCTACACTGTCAAGAAAAGCCAAGAATCTTAGTTTTGCTTGGTTGTGTTACATTGGTAGCCAAAAAGTATCTGATGGGATATTTCTGCAGTTCTACCCTTAACACTCCTAGACTCTTTGGGTCTTTCGTATGCTTGCTCTTGGTTACATTCATTGGCTGGCCCCAGGAAAGGAGTTAGATAAGTGAAGTTTGTTTTCTGTGTTCCTCACTCCTTTGGTAACCATCAGACATCCAGGTCCTCCTGTTGTTCCGGGGCTGCTCACAGATCTTCCCTGAGGCACCCACCCTGGGCCAGCAGCCCGTGCTCAGAAACCATTTTCCTTCTCTTTTCTTCTGGAAACAGTTCCCTCAATAGCATGGAGAATTTCCCCTGGAACCCACTTCCTGTGGCTCCAGGGAGGCTTTCAACTACAGCAAGCACTGTAATACCACCCCCAGAGAGAAGCAGGCACGTGACCAAGGCCTGGCCAAAGTCCTTCCCTGGGACTCATGCACGGTCCCTGGGGACTGTAAAAAGAGGAACCCGGTGACCATACGCTCTGCTATTTGAAGGAGCCTGAGCCAATGAGACCAACACAGGAGATGAGATGAAATAAAAGCTGGAGAGATGGAAAAAGCCCTAAGTGTTTTAGTTAATGGGGAATTAGAACAGCTAATTCCTCCCACCTCTAAAGGCTTACGATTCTTGAAAATATATCCATGAATAGTTACAGCTTAATAAATTACTCCTCTCAAGTAACATACCGGGAACTGAGTCAAAACTTACTCTGGTGGACCGAAAAGAGAATGTGGAGTAACAACCTAGATTTAAATTCCCACTCCAAAATTATTGCATGACATCGGGAAAAGTTGCTTAGTCTCTCAGAGCCTCAGTTTCTTCATCCATTAAAATATATATATATATACACATATATATATTTACTCCCCAGGTTGTTGTTAGACTTAAATGACATAAAACTCAAAAAGGTGTCTTGGTAAACTACAAAGCCAGAGAAAGAAAGAGATTGGAGCGGGTAGGAATTGAAATTAGAAAAATCTCTAAACCTGTGTAAGACAGTGCAATGCAAATAAGGGTTCTATTTCGATAAATAACGCTACGAAATCAGTCATGCAAGGTCCAGAAACTGCATGGCACATTCAATCCAAGTTCCGGTTTGATCGAGGGAGCCCTCCAGTGGCTGATAGACAGGACGCCTCTAAATTCTCTTCGCGGTGGTATTCCCAGATGAAGAGACTCACTGTCACATTATGGTACTGTGTAACTAGAAAAGACCTCGGAGAGCATTTCCTCAATCTTCCACATTTGAGATGAGGAGACAGAGATGCTAGGAGGCTGTATATACATATTTCGAAAGTTAGAAATCATACCATTTTTAAAAATATTTAACCCTTTATATTTTGCCTAAGAATGTCAAAATTCAACAATTTCCATTTCAACATAAGAGCTACTCTTATTTTCAAAATGTATACCTAAGGCATGTCTATAGTGACCAAGACACAAAATGATCACTGGATAATGTAACCATGGTGCTTTAAACACATTTACACATGGAATTATTTCCGTACAGATGCTTTGGCTGAAATTGTCCTGCAATTAGAACACCAATATTTCTCTCTCTTCAAAAGCTGTACTTGTGACCATTACTTGATGCCCTCTACTGGCATAATGTTATTATCCAATGTTCAATACGAATTATTTCCGTGTGCTCTACTAATTGACTTCATCATATGCCAGAACATCAGAAAAGTTAACTTTGGGGATAAACAAGTAAATAAAGGAACAACGGAATATACAAATTATAAGAATATATCCAAAAAATGGTAATGAAATAAACCCAAAACAAATCATTACTGGAGTAAATTTTTGGAATGTTAAACAATTATGACATCAACTAGTTTCACCTAATATTTAAGCCTCAAAATATAACTGGGCTGTCAATTTTCTTCTCAGTGTAAAATTTTTCTATTCTGCCATTTTCTATAAGGATGTTCTATTGAATGATTTATTACTGAATTTGACACAGAACAACAGAATTGTTAAAATCCAGTTGTTAACTGTTCAGAGATGCCATGTTTAGAAGTGCAGGCAGGTCTTTTGTCTCCTTAGGTAGGTTTATTCCTAGGTATTTTATTCTTTTTGTTGCAATGGTAAATGGGAGTGTTTTCTTTTTTTTTTTTTTTTTGTGGTACGTGGGCCTCTCACTATTGTGGCCTCTTCCGTTGCGGAGCACAGGCTCCGGATGCGCAGGCTCAGCAGCCATGGCTCACGGGCCCAGCCGCTCCGCGGCATGTGGGATCTTCCCGGACCGGGGCACGAACCCGTGTCCCCTGCATCGGCAGGAGGACTCTCAACCACTGCGCCACCAGGGAAGCCCAATGGGAGTGTTTTCTTAATTTTACTTTCAGATTTTTCATCATTAGTGTATAGGAAAGCAAGAGATTTCTGTGCATTAATTTTGTATCCTGCTACTTTACCAAATTCATTGATTAGCTCTAGTAGTTTTCTGGTATCAAGTTTAGGAGACAAAAGACCTGTATTTAGAAAATTATAAGACACTGATGAAAGAAATTAAAGATGATACAAATAGATGGAGAGATATACCATGTTCTTGGATTGGAAGAATCAACATTGTGAAAAAGACTCTACTACCTAAAGCAAGCTACATATTCAATGCAATCCCTATGAAACTACCACTGGCATTTTTCACAGAACTAGAACAAAAAATTTCACAATTTGTATGGAAACACAAAAGACCCCGAATAGCCAAAACAATCTTGAGAAAGAAAAATGGAGCTGGAGGAATCAGGTTCCCTTACTTCAGACTATACTACAAAGCTACAGTAATCAAGACACTGTCGTACTGGCACGAAAACAGAAAAAGAGATCAATGGAATAGGATAGAAAGCCCAGAGATAAACCCACGCACATATGGTCACCTTATCTTTGATAAAGGAGGCAAGAATATACAATGGAGAAAAGACAGCCTCTTCAATAAGTAGTGCTGGGAAAACTGTACAGCTACATGTAAAAGAATGAAATTAGAACACTCCCTAACACCATACACAAAAATAAACTCAAAATGGATTAAAGACCTAAATGTAAGGCCAGACACTATCAAACTCTTAGAGGAAAACATAGGCAGAACACTCTATGACATAAATCACAGCAAGATCCTTTTTGACCCACCTCCTAGAGAAATGGAAATAAAAACAAAAATAAACAAATGGGACCTATTGAAACTTAAAAGCTTTTGCACAGCAAAGGAAACCATAAACAAGACGAAAAGACAGCCCTCAGAATGGGAGAAAATATTTGCAAATGAAGCAACTGACAAAGGATTAATCTCCAAAACATACAAGCAGCTCATGCAGCTCAATATCAAAAAAACAAACAACCCAATCCAAAAATGGGCAGTAGACCTAAACAGACATTTCTCCAAAGAAGATATACAGATTGCCAACAAACACATGAAAGAATGCTCAACGTCATTAATCATCAGAGAAATGCAAATCAATACTACAATGAGATATCATCTCACACCGGTCAGAATGGCCATCATCAAAAAATCTACAAACAATAAATGCTGGAGAGAGTGTGGAGAAAAGGGAACCCTCTTGCACTGTTGGTGGGAATGTAAATTGATATAGCCACCATGGAGAACAGTATGGAGGTTCCTTAAAAAACTAAAAATAGAACTACCATACGACCCAGCAATCCCACTACTGGGCATATACCCTGAGAAAACCATAATTCAAAAAGAGTCATGTAGCACAATGTTCATTGCAGCTCTATTTACAATAGCCAGGACATGGAAGCAACCTAAGTGTCCATCAACAGGTGAACAGATAAAGAAGATGTGGCACATATATACAATGGAACATTACTCAGCCATAAAAAGAAACGAAATTGAATTATTTGTAGTGAGGTGGATGGACCTAGAGTCTGTCATACAGAGTGAAGTAAGTCAGAAAGAGAAAAACAAATACCTTATGCTAACACATATATATGGAATCTAAAAAAAAAAAAGCTCATGAAGAACCTAGGGGCAAGACGGGAATAAAGACACAGACCTACTAGAGAATGGACTTGAGGACACAGGGAGGGGAAGGGTAAGATGGGACAAAGTGAGAGAGTGGCATGGACATATATACACCACCAAGTGTAAAACAGATAGCTAGTGGGAAGTAGCCGCATAGCACAGGGAGATCAGCTCGGTGCTTTGTGACCACCTAGAGGGTTGGGATAGGGAGGGTGGGAGGGAGGGAGACGCAAGAGAGAAGAGATATGGAGATATATGTATAGCTGATTCACTTTGTTATAAAGCAGAAACTAACACACCATTGTAAAGCAATTATACTCCAATAAAGATGTCAAAAAAAAAAAAAAAAAGAAGTGCAGGCAACGGAAAAACATGAGTGAATGCCCTATCTACTCAGATAGTCTTAAGACTGCAGTAAACTTAACTAAAATATATTCCTTAAATATATAGTTTTACACACAAACATGCACACTCCACACAGCATAAAATCATACTTTGACCCAAAGAAAAATCACAACCCCTAATAATAAACCAAATTATGCCATAAGCAGTTAAATCACTGATGATCCACTCCTACCTTCACCACCTCATCATCTATGGGGTCTCTGCCTTCCTTCTCCAGTCCCTCAGAGGTGAATCTATCTATACATTTCCCACATAGAGGGCTCTACTTCTACCTCCTAAATAACTATTTTTGACCCCTCCCCAGTCCTGTTGCATATCCTAAGCGGGGCTGTGTTGCTCCCTGGGTCATCTTTGCTGCCTATGTTCCCAGCTCTTCTTGCCCCTGTGCACCTCAACTCCTAGCCCAGCCTCTTCTCTGGTTCTTACCTGTCAACCTTATTCTACTGTCCCCCTATCCCAGCTCAATGTCGGTATTTGTTTCCAGGGCTGCCGTAACAAAGTGCCAAAGACTGGGTGGCTTAAACTACAGAAATTTATCTTCTCACAATTCTGGAGGCTGGACGTCCAAGATCAAGGTGTCAGCAGACTTGCTTTCTCCTGCGGCCCCCCACCTTGGCTTGCAGATGGACACCTTATTGCTGTGTCCTCACATGGTCTTTCCCCTGGTGTCCCTGTGTGTGTTCAAATTTCCTCTTCTTGTTAGGACAAAGTGAAATTGAACTAGGGCCCATCCCAATTGCCTCATTTTAAGTTAAATCTTCTCTTCAAAGGCCCTATCACCAAATACAGTCACATTCTGGGGTACTGGGAGTTAGGGCTTCAACATATGAATATTAAGAATGTACTGTATAGCACAGAGAACTCTACTCAATACTCTGTAATGCCTACATGGGAAGAGAGTCTAAAAAAGAGTGGATATATGTATATGTATAACTGATTCACCTTGCTGTACACCTGAAACTAACACAACATTGTAAATTAACTATATTCCAATAAAAATTTTTTTAAAAAATATGAATCTTGGGGCTTCCCTTGTGGTGCAGTGGTTGAGAGCCCGCCTGCCAATGCAGGGGACACGGGTTCGTGCCCCAGTCCGGGAAGATCCCACATGCCGCGGAGCGGCTGGGCCCATGAGCCATGGCCACTGAGCCTGCGTGTCCGGAGCCTGTGCTCCACGACGGGAGAGGCCACAACAGTGAGAGGCCCACATACCTCAAAAAAATATATATATATATGAATCTTGGAGGTGGGACACAATTTAGCCCATAACACGGATGGATGCTTAATAAGCCACAGGGAGCAAGATCTCATGCCCATGTGTGATTGAGGATCCCCAGCTCTGATGCTCTGCCCATAGACTGAGCCCTTCCTATCTGCCCACAGAGGCCAAGGTTCCAAATGTTGTCTGACTCTACCCAAGGAGTCTTATCAACCTTGGGAACATCTCCACAGTTCATGTTGACCATTATCTCAGTTACTCTAAACTACTGTGTCAGTCTCACACGAATCACAGGTTCATCTACCTCCTCATCTATACCATGTTGCCAGAATATTACTACTATCACTTATAATAATAGTAGTTAAAACAATTATTGAGTTCTAGCCATGTTCTAGGCACTTCTCATGCTTAATTCTCACTATAATCCTGTAAATTTGGTACAGAATACATGGGAACTAACTGTATTATCTTTGCAACTCTTTTGTGAATCTAAAGCTACTCTAAAATAAAAATTTATTTTAAGAGAATAAAAAGAATAACTGTTAACAGTTCTATCAAATTTTCACTGTTACTTACAAAATTTTGGTGCATTTCCTTCACTCACTTATATACATACATATTTAAAGGTAAACTCAATTAACAATCTTATTATCTTAGATGTGACACAATAAACCTAAGAATCAAATGCTGCTTGATGGATGTGAATGCTTTGCTAAGCTGTACTCTTTAATATGTTCCCTATAGTTTGGCACTTCATGTACATGTCCTATAAAAAGCTCTCAAAATAAGGGCCTAG
This sequence comes from Delphinapterus leucas, assembly GCF_059928025.1. Taxonomy (NCBI): domain Eukaryota; kingdom Metazoa; phylum Chordata; class Mammalia; order Artiodactyla; family Monodontidae; genus Delphinapterus; species Delphinapterus leucas. The sequence goes on from NC_143140.1 coordinate 27,553,079, forward strand.
GTAGCATATGGTGTATTTATTATCTGTGCTTAGCTGTCCCTAGTATCATGCATTGCAATGCTCACAATTATAAAACATATTTTTCTGTCCTGCTTTTCTACCTTGATTATAAGTTGCTGATGGCTTATATTTAGATTTCATCGTGATTAGTCTTATGTCAATTCCCTCCGCTTCTCAATCCCAATCATTCTTCTTATAATAGAATGTTAAATGGGACTTTTCCTAATCTCAGCTGAAATGAATAGGTGTCATATGTCCCTACATTCTAAAGAGAAGTGCCAAATACACATTCAGGACTGGCTAAGAAGCATCCAAAAAACTGAAAACTATAATCCTTTATACCTCACCAATCGCCAGGATATTGGAAAGGAAACTAAGAAATTACTTGAGGTTATTGGTGAGGTCTTTGAACAGAACTGTCAGTGTTATATTCCCACCCCAACCTGTTAGAGGAGTCCCCACTCCCACCCTCAGCCAAAGGACAGAGCTTCCAGAGAACTACTCAAACAGAATGGAGGATGAAGGGTGGACCTCAGAGGAGGGCGCCCCAGGGGGATGTTTGCTGAGAGGCAGGTGTGTGTTAGTCTGCCTGGCGCCTGGGAAAGAGTTTAACCCATGTCCTCTGCGGATGGAGAGTGCAGACACTGGGGCCTGCTCTTATCTGGAAGATCTTACAGAGAGAAGCTGGCTGGAATGCCTTTGGACTGCAGGGCAAGAAGAGAAGGCTGGGATGAAGAAAGCTGCGCTTGCACCCACAGTGGATGGAGGGGACATGTTTCCTAAGGGCTAGAGTGGGCACAGCAGAAGATAGGCTTGAGTGACCTCTGAGGGACCCTGTCCCAGGGGATGGCTGGAGAGATGGGGTGAGCCATGCAGAAAGAGGCTGAAAGGGGTCAGCCAGGGCACACATAGCCAACTTCAGGAAATGTTGAAGCCTCTCGGCCAGGGAGCAGGAAGGCTGTCTGAAAAATCCATAAAATGCGCCATGAGATAAAGAACCAGCATTTAGGCATAATCTGGTTATGACAGAGAACACCAATTCCGGGCTGCAATCACACCGGGTGAGGCAGAATTGCTTCAGTTCCAAATGACCAGAACTGATCTTGAAACTACAGTAAGTATCCTACTAAAACAACATTTTTTATTTATTTATTTTTGGCTGCGTTGGGTCTTCGTTGCTGCGCGCAAGCTTTCTCTAGTTGCGGTGAGCGGGGGCTACTCTTCGTTGTGGTGCGCGGGCTTCTCATTGCAGTGGCTTCTCTTGTTGCAGATCACGGGCTCTAGGCACACGGGCTTCAGTAGTTGTGGCACGAAGGCTCAGTAGTTGTGGCGCACGGGCTTAGTTGCTCCGTGGCATGTGGGATCTTCCCAGACCAGGGCTCGAACCCGTGTCCCCTGCATTGGCAGGCGGATTCTTAACCACTGCGCCACCAGGGAAGCCCCTAAAACAACATTTTTTAAAAAACTGAAAACAAGACATCTTAATAGGTTCTGCTTGAATTAATAGATTTTTTCCTATTACCAAGAGATTAAAACAGGTAGCATTTTGAAAGGGAGGGAGGGAGGCAATATTATTATTATGCCTCCTGTGGCACAAATAGTTTCTGGCAGAAAAGCTTTAACCTTAGAATCGCACAAATTGATTTTTAAGGGAATGGAAAACCTGAAAGACTGCTAGGAAACGTAGGTGAGAATCACCTTTCAAAATCATATTGATTCTCCCTAGAAACCAACTATTATACAAAATGCAAATTGCAACACAGGTCTTTTCAGGAGAAAGGGCTTGTTGGCATAGTATCAAATAACGCCCATCAGCCAAACGGCAATCTACTCACTACACAAACAGATGTGTCAGTCCTGTATTGTCAAGAGATCAGTCACTCACCAACTTAAATTAGAACCCGTGAATCAATACTCTGTTTTAGGAAACATAACTACTCTCATCTGCACAAAAGTGCAGGCTTCCTCAGAGAAATTTTCTCATGAATTTCTCACCCATGATCAAAATATACAATAGCCCTTGCTAAGGTTTTGTCAAGAAATGATCCCCTGACACTTGAGAGCTGTATGTACACGAGGATGACAAAGTCAAGATCTGTAACCTCACATTCTTTAAAGTAATTCTAATGGAAACCTGCAACCCTAGATGCTTACTATGCCTAGAAATCGGTTATGGACAACAAGGCATATTAAGCAGCTGTAAGCCCCAGCACACATGCCTAATGTCCTTCATTTTGAGGGTTACTGTCTATATTAGTCTGCTCAGGGTGCCATAACAAAGAACCACAGACTGGGTGGCTTAAACAACAGAAATTTATTTTCCCACAGTTCTGGAGGCTAGAGGTCCAAGACCAGGCATTGGAAAATTCAGTTTCTGGTGAGATCTCGCTCCCCATCCTGTAGATGGCCCCCTTCTCACCCTGTCCTCAATGGCTTTCCTCTCTGCTCACACAGAGAGAGTTCTTAGGTGTCTCTTTCTCTTCTTATAAAGACATCGAACCTACCGGATCATGGCCCCACCCCTATGACCTCTTTTAACTTTAATTATCTCCCAAAAAGCCCTCCAAAATACAGTCACTTTAAGGGTTAGGGCTTCAACATATGAATTTGGGGGAGAGGAAAACACAATTCTGTCTATAACACTACCTTTTTGGTAATAACAGCACATTGATTAATGTTAAGACAGCCTGAGATCAAAATGCATAATTTCTATTGTCTAGCTCTTCAGAGTTCTAAGATAACCATTCAACATAAGTAATGGTTTATTGAGTTAGATACCACTAATTTGAAGTTGGCGTTGTTTGAACTGGGGAATCTGAAGCTTCCAGTGGTACCATATATGCAAAAAATATTACTGAGGCAATTGCAAGTGTTAACAAGATTGCAGAATTGGGGAACCAATAGAGAAAAAATTTCAACTGCTGCCGTTGGTATATAAATAATGAGCTGGTTACTAATTACCGTTATCTGGTCGTAAAAGCAGTTTGTGGGCTCCCCCTTCAGGCACTCCTTGCCCATCTTCAGTCAAATAACTATAAGTTCAGTGCTCTAATACTAAATAAATATTTAACATTAAATATATATATATATATTTCTTTTCAAACATTTCTGAGTCTCTAATGTATACAAATCACACTCAAGATCCTCATTTGGATAATCAAGGCCCTCCTTAATCAAGCTCTATTTATGTACCCAGCACTGGCTCCAATTATTCCCTAGTATAACCTCTTCTTCAGTCAGGCTACTCTTCTTCTGGCCCTTGGACATCCCATGCTAGTTTGACCCTGGCTTGCAGGGCTGGCTTGCCCCTTCTGTCCTTGGTGCTTCAGGATCTTGGAATGAATTCTAAAAGCAGAATCTAGGAAACAGAGATGCTTCCCAACCTTAGGGCTCCAACAGCTATGATTTAGGGTCTCAATTCCTCACTTTGATTTTGAGAATTTCCACTTCCTATAAGTTTCACTCAAGTCCCGCTTCCTTTAAGAAAGACTAATTTTCCTAGTAATTTTTATGGAGTTACTCATCTCTGAATTTCAAGATCCATTCCACCCACTCTAGCTATGCAGTACAGCTTTCCTTCCTAGTCTCTTTTTTTTTTTTCATAAGCAGGTTTTGAAATGGAGCGCCAATTCCTTCAAGTCAGGTACCGCTGACTTTCACTGTTTTTTTAAACATCCAAAGAGCTCAACAGAGTGTGGAAACATCATTCGATAAATTTTTTTTTCTTCAGAGTAGCTTGAGTTCAAACCTTTCACTGCTTCAAATCAATCCTCCGAAGTAATGCTAATTACTGAGGCTGTGCTGCATCTAGCATTCTATTCGTGCTTGACATCACAAACCAATTCTGGAGCAACAGGTATGTGACAGCAAGAAAGAAACATAAAAAGAGGGTTGAAAATTGACAAATTCCTTAAAAGAGATGGAAAGAGTCACTGGGCAGTAGTCAAAGAGAGTCACTTAAGGAAGTTTTAATGCAGAAAAGAAAGCTCTTATTTGACATACTAAGTGGGAAAACAGTTTAACTTTAGTTTATGTACATTGGTGCTAATTATTTAGATGATAAGAACTAAATCAGTTTCTTTTCTTAAAACCAAATAAATTCAAACCTCTTGAACTTCCTGAAATACTAAAGCAAAGTTTTGGGTAGAGTGGGCTAGAATAGATGGGGTGGGGAATATAATTGTATTTTATTTTTTAGATGAATCCTATCACCTAGGAGCAGTTTCTGCCCCTTTCCAGAAGTGAGTGATAGGGGTCACACTCTGGCCTCACCCTAATATTAGGCAGTGATGGAAAAATGCCTCTTTCAGCTCTCTGAATCAATAATTCTCAACCCTTGAGAACTGCAATATTGTATTCTAACTTGCCTTTACGACTACTGCTTCACTAAAACTCATTTGTGCTATAATTATACACACATTAAGCATATAAGCTAAAAATACATACTTTTACTAAAATTCTACACACAAAAGGATAGGATGGGTTGCACTGAATTATCTAAGATAGCCATTCTAGAACCCAAGCAGCAATTCTCAGCATTTTCTAATACAGACTACAGTGGTTCTGAGCAGAGAGAGCTCATAACCCCTTCGGACTGAATTTCATGATGTCTGATCAGCCAAACGATGTTCCCAAAAGTTTTTGGACAAAGTATTAATTTTAGCTGAACATATCCTGTCTTTGACCAAATCTCCAAAACATTTTTTTACATGACAGATTTTGAGTTGTGCCAAAATTATACAGTCAGGATTCCCCACATAATTCAATGGTTTATCTTACTCAATAAACCATATGCAGTAGGTTGGAAAAATGGCCACACATGCTTCATCTCTTTGTATTCATACCCTCTTTGTCATGGAAGTTTGAGCGCCCTCAAACTTGACTTTGAACTTGGCCATGAGACATGTTTAACCAATGGGATGCTAGCAAACATGATGCAAGGACTGAAAAACACTTGTGCTTTGGGGCTTCCCCTCAGACCACCACCACCACCAGCACCACCACCACCACCACCACCACCACCACCACCATATGAAGAAGCCCAAACGAGCCTATCGATGACTAAAGGCATGTGGTCCAGTCAGCCTTGCCACCCAAGCCAAGAGCTACCCCCACCCCCGGAAGCAGAGCTGACCAAGAGCTAACTGCAGTCTTTTATCTGCCGGTAAATAAGAGCCAGCCTAAACCAGAAGAATCACCCTGTGCATTCCAACTCCCGATGCAAAGAAACAAGAATCAAATAAATGGCTGTTGTCTTAAACCACTAAGTTTTGGGGTGCTTTGTTATTCACTAAGAGCTAACTGACACACCATGAGATTTCAAATAATAGCCTACCATTTTCCTCACCCCTTGCCTTCAACTCCAATGATCCCTTTTTTAAATTGGCCATTGCTAGATCTTTCATTTTTTCCTAAACACAATGGGATTATGGGATTGCAGTCTGGAAACCAATTCAGAGATTTAAGAAATTGTCTCATAAATGGGAGAATGGGAGTGCAATAATTTTCACCAGCTGGGTTTTACTAATATTCAGCTGTCCTATCTCTGCAATGTATTCCTAATGGTTGAAATACAAGCACCAAAGTCCAGCATCTTTTACTCGCAAAGTTACTTGAAATGTAGTGAAACAATGAAAGCTTTCAAACAGAACAAGAGTTTTTCTCTTTTTTTTTTTTAATACACCAAGCAGGTGGCATACTATAGCCACAAAATAGTATTCAAATTTCAATCCATCTCAACAGAAATTGGACAGTTATTTGGTTTCATCATGGATCAAAGCCCCCAGATATCTGTAGTTTTTGTACTAGAGATTCCAAAATTGAATAAGGGAGAACCATAAAACTAAGTTGTAGCCCATCCAAAATAAACCGTTGGTTTATGTCACTGATAAAAATCATTGTTTTAATGCTATTATAGCTATAATTATTATGGCATCTATTTTTCTCTGATTCCTATCACATGATATTTTTATTTTTGCATATTTAATGACTATTCTTGCTTAACTTTAGGACATTTGGATAGACTTCCCAATAAATTTCCAGGCTGAAATCCACCTTCATGCCAAAACTCGTACTGAATTATTTTTCTCATCAATCAGTGAGGAGGCAAAAACTGACAACTGATAAATTATACTTAAATTTAAAAACTGGTTAAAACCAAGAAAAGACGGTTAAAATTTAAAAAAAAAAAGATTCTTGGATGTTAAAAACACTGACAACTACAGTGGAGACTCATTGCAAACAAACAGGCTGGGGGAAGATTCTTTTAACATTTTCAGAGTAAAATCTTCAGATGGTGTTATTTCTAAGTTTTCCTTCCTGCCGTTTTTATGCTTGTTGCATTTGGGGGAATTAAAAGACAAAAGAGCTTTAAGAGACTAGGCTTGGAGACCCTTTAGAGGCTTTCCCAGTGTTCAAGAAATATGATGGGAATGGGTTAAATGTCTTCATTGAATGTAAGCGAGTGTCTGGCCTGGAGCCAGTCACTGTTTGGGCCTTCAACCTGACCAACATGTAAACCATGTATGAGCGACGCGACTGGGGCTGGAAGGACCGAGAGAAACACAAGGAAATGATGGATTACCTCTCATCGCTCGGGAAAAACAGTTCGGTCCATGTCGCCCTTCCTCTCTTCCGGTTTGACGTGGTGTGCAGGGACGAAGTCCTGTACCACTACGAAGTCCAGATGGAGAGCAAGGTGTGGCGGAAAGGCCTGGGCAAGCTCCTCATACAATCCAGCAGATCACGGACAGCAGCACACAGAGGAAGAGAGTTATGTTAGCTGTATGTAAGCACAATCGTGGCGCCTACAGGTTCTTCAGAGAAGCGCTGCAATGTGAAAACGACGACTCTCCCCCAAGCGTGTCCGGATGCTGCTCCAATGGGGTCCCGAGCCGGAGGACGAAGTCTGGGGACAGCCAGCACTCCCACGCGGGCGGGTACTCTGGTGGCTGCTGTCCCTGCACTCCCAAGCCAGAACACTTCTCTCAGGCCTGTCCTCTCCCTGGCCTCATGCCGCTTACCAGGTGCCCTCAGAGCTGTGGCCTCCTCAGCCCTCCCCGTGCCAGGCTGCACCCTGAGAGCACAGAACCTTGGGGAGGAGAAGGCCACGCTGCCCCTCCCGCTCTCTCCTAGAAGAGCAGGAGGTCAGGACGGAGCAGAGGGGATAGGATGCTGTGGGAAGAGCCGGCGGACGCCTGGGCACAAGGCGCGTGCTCTCATAGCGGCCGCCCGCTCACTCGGCTCTCGGCTCTCGCGAGAGTGAGAACCCTGCCGCGTAGGGTTCCTCAACTTTCCTCCAGCGGAATGCCTTAGAAGCCCGCCGGCGCCACCACCAGCAAACACATGCTGACAGTTGGACAGTGGAGTGTTTATACCCGCCTTTCTGAAAGTTCTGGACCCCTGGGTCAGGGTCTGGCTGCTTCCCAAAGAGGAATGGACTCGGTGTAGATTTGGGCTTTTAGGCGTAGAGAGAGGCTTCGGAAAGCCTCCCGTTTCATGGATGTGATGCTCGGATGGAGACCTTGGGAAGGTCTTTGGTGCCGCGACACAAAGAAGCGAGAGAGCTCCTTATGGCTGTGCTTTTATGGATCCACAGTTAGAGCAGAGCTGTGCCAGGGGACCAGATGACTCAGGGAGGAAGGCTGTCTCCCTCACGCCATTGCTGCCAGTGAGGGGCTGAGAGGACCAGGAACAGGTGTGAATGGGGCCTACCACGGGGACTATGGTTTCTCCGGGCTTTTGGACTTGGCTACATCCTGACCTTAATCTCTTGATCTCATGGCAGTGACTCGAGTTTTTCTTTCATAGAAAACAGCCGGAGGCTCTGCCTGCTCTTCTCCGTCACCTCTCACCACTCTTTCTGCTTCTGCCTCTCACGCCACCCCAGATACCCAAGTTCTTACTCTCAAGGGGAGAATAACATCAGGGAGCCCCTCGTCTTCCCCCAAAATGGCCCCTCTTTCCTGGCGTATTTAGTGCCGCTTCCTCTCCTGTCTTGGTGCTGATAGCTCTCTGAAGGTGGGTATCCCTCCCCACCGCCCCGCCCATCCCCCCGCCTGCTTAGAGAGCCCCCAGCCAGCAGCGGGCCCCTCTGCCCGCACTCCCCGGCCTGGCCCCTCGCTGCCACACAGAGCCACCAGTGCCACTGCCCTGGCTGGCAGCGCAGGCTGCAGCAGGAACGCCTCTCAGTGGCCAAACAGCTGCTTTTCTTTCCGGTATCACCTGTGGCAGCAGGTGGGAGCCAGGAGAAGGTCTTCCTCTCCTCTCGTGGGATAGAGAGAGTTTAAACTCGCCCTGATCTCTAGGGCGATCTCTTCCCTTTTTCCCCTTCCAGGGAAGAAAATGACCAAATCCTTATCCAGGAAGAAGCACCTAACGCCTTCCCTTGGACAACCTTGAGCTCTGCGTTAGGGAGTGTCCCAAAGGTTCTGCCTTCGTGAGGTTGCTCGCGAGGAGGCCTGTCCGTCCTTCTGACCGCTGTCTGCTCACGCTGTCCCACCCTCTGCCCTCTCTCGGGCCGCCCGTGCTGGCAGATCTCCCGGGATCTCCTGCTTCTCCCCCGCTCCGCCCCCCGCCTCGCCTCCTCCACACCCACCCCCGTTCCCGCCTGTGCAGGGGGGCCCTGTACACACGGCCTCCTTCCCCCGGCCCAGCCCTGCGCTGTGCGTTGCTCTTGACCAGCCAGCAGTGGACGTGGCCTTGCAGCTTTACACAGGAATAAGCCCACCTTTGCCCCTACCCTGCTGGCTCCCAGGGGATTTTACCCAAGGGTAAGAATTTTAATGACTGGGAGGGGATGGGAGGGCTCATTCCAAGAATCATGGGGCGACAGAAGCATATTTAGGAAAAGATTTTCCTCTGATCCCTGCTCTCTCTCAAAGGACACAGGATGATAAATATTTACTGTATTAGATCATGGATTTCTTTTCTTTTTTTCCATTAAAAACCAAAACAAGTTTATTAAAGTAAACTTTTTTTTTTTTTTTTAGAGATCATGGATTTCTGATGCCTCCCACTAAAGGTGTCCGAAAGGGAACCCAGCGTAAATCCCACATAAGGTGAGTTCAGTGTACGTTCTCTCTTTCTGCTCCCTGGGTACCTGGCAGCGAGCCCGCTGGTAGATGGGTGCTTTGTGCTGGGCCCTGCTGGTCCAGCTGCCTCCAAGGGCTGCTGTCGGGGGAGCGGCTGCCTGAGACCTGCAGGTCACCCTGTTGTTGGTTTTGAGTCCATTCAGTTCTCAACTATCAATCTTTCTCCATTTCCCCAATGTCTTAGTTTTGAGAAACATAGCAGGCCTTTTGTACCAGGATTTTTTGTTTGTTTCTTTGGGGGATGTTAAAATATTAATTTTGAGATTTTTTTTTAGCTGTATCTACCGTATTTCAGGTTATTTTCACTGATGTCAGATGTGTGTATGACATGTTTATGGTTCTTTTTTTAACCCTTCCTGGTTTGTTTTTTTTAGAGGAAACTTTGAATATAAACTCCTTCTTGATATATATATATTTTTTCTTTAGCAACTTGTTATCACTGGAAGAAAAGGGGGAAAATGACGTCTTTTTGCATTGGTTGTATTTGTTTTTTGTTTGTTTTCATCTATTTATTTATTTATTTTTGGCTGCATTGGGTGTTCGTTGCTGCTCGTGGGCTTTCTCTAGTTGCAGTGAGCAGGGGCTACTCTTCGATGCGGTGCGCAGGCTTCTCATTGCGGTGGCTTCTGTTGTTGTGGAGCATGGGCTGTAGAGCACAGGCTCAGCAGTTGTGGCACATGGGCTTAGTTGCTCCGTGGCATGTGGGATCTTCCCGGACCAGGCCTTGAACCCGTGTCCCCTGCATTGGTAGGCAGATTCTTAACCACTGCGCCACTAGGGAAGTCCTGTATTTGGTTTTTGGGGTTTTTTGTTTTTGTTTTCCTGGGGGGTTTTTTGTTTTGTTTTTTCTTTGTTTGTTTGTTTGTTTGTTCTGGCTGCTCCGTGTGGCTTGTGGGATTTTAGTTAGTTCCCTGACCAGGGATTGAACCCGAGCTCTCAGCAGTGAGAGCATGGAGTCCTAACCACTGGATTGCCAGGAATTCTCTCATTGGTTGTACTTGTATGTCACAAATAAAAGATACTTTGTTCAGCTGAAAAAAAAAATTTAATATTCTCAGTGGAATCTGGAGTGAAATACTGGACCTCTCCTCTGAAGGATATATTTCCACTAGGGTTTCAGAAACTATTCATGTAATGCCAAAATGAATTGAAGTAAGAAACACTCCCTTTAAAAAGCAGGTGTCTCATAGGCAGGTCAGTTAGATATAAGTAGTTTCTGACTACAAGCCAGTCATTTGTTTATTTTGAAAACTAGAAGCTTGGTGGAGTAAATACAGAATTGACATTCTCAAGTTGAACAGACTCAAATCTTTATATTAAAACAGTAATTATCTTGCTTGTGTGCTGGATGATGAAAGGTCATTGAGGAAAAAATAGAGGGAATATTGAAGGGCATGTGCTTAATAAAAATGCTCACCACATCATCTAATGATTAGATATTATTTAATATTTAATGATTAAATATTATTTAATATTATTTAATAATTTAATATTATTTAAATAATTATTTAATTATTATTTATTGAATTTATTTCTTCAGATGAGGACTATTAGGATCTACTCTCTTAGCAACCTTCAAATATGCTACACAAAATTTTTTTTTACTATTTTTTTAATAGATCTTTATTGGAGTATAATTGCTTCACAATACTATACTAGTTTCTGTTGCACAACAAGGCAAATCAGCCATATGCATACACATGTCCCCATATCCCCTCCCTCTTGAGCCTCCCTCCCACCCTCCCTATCCCACCCCTCTAGGTCATCGCAAAGCACCCAGCTGATCTCCCTGTGCTATGCGGCTGCTTCCCACCAGCCAACTATTTTACATTCGTTAGTGTATATATGTCAGTGCTACTCTCATTTGCCCCAGCTTCGCCCTCCCACCCCATGTCATCAAGTCCATTCTCTATGTCTACCTCTTGATTCCTGCCCTGCAAATAGACTCATCAGTACCATTTTTTTTTTTTTAGATTCCATATATGTGTGTTAGCATACATTATTTGTTTTTCTCTTTCTGACTTACTTCACTCTGTATGACAGACTCTAGGTCCATCCACCTCACTACAAATAACTCAATTTCATTTCTTTTTATGGCTGAGTAATATTCCATTGTATATATGTGCCACATCTTTATCCAGTCACCAGTCGATGGACACTTAGGTTGCTTCCATGACCTGGCTATTGTAAATAGTGCTGAAATGAACATTGTGGTGTATGTCTCTTTTTGAATTATGGTTTTCTCAGGGTATATGCCCAGTAGTGAGATTGCTGGGTCGTATGGTAGTTCTATTTGTAGTTTTTTAAGGAACCTCCATACTGTTTTCCATAGTGGCTGTATCAATTTACATTCCCACCAACAATGCAAGATGGTTCCCTTTTCTCCACACCCTCTCCAGCATTTCTTGTTTCTAGATTTTTTGATGATGGCCATTCTGACCGGCGTGAGGTGATATCTCATTGTAGTTCTGATTTGCATTTCTCTAATAATTAGTGATGTTGAGCAGCTTTTCATGTGCCTCTTGGCCATCTGTATGTCTTCCTTGGTGAAATGTCTGTGTAGGTTTTCCACCCATTTTTTAACTGGATTGTTTGTATTTTTGATATTGAGCTCCATGAGCAGTTTGTATATTTTGGAGATTAATCCTTTGTCTATTGTTTCATTTGCAAATACTTTCTCCCATTCTGAGGGTTGTCTTTTTGTCTTGTTTATGGTTTCCTTTGCTGTGCAAAAGCTTTTAAGTTTAATTAAGTCCCATTTGTTTATTTTTGTTTTTATTTCTGTTGCTCTAGAAGGTGGGTCAAAAAAGATCTTCCTGAAATTTATGTCAAAGAGTGTTTTCCTATGTTTTACTCTAAAAGTTTTATAGTGTTTGGTATTACATTTAAGTCTTTAATCCATTTGGAGTTTATTTTTGTGTATGGTGTTAAGTAGTATTCTTTTTTTTTTCTCTCTCTCATGTTTACTTGGCACAAATTATTTAATGTAATTCTGGGTGCAATTTACACCATGTTAACACTTATTTTTTTAATTAATTAATTAATTAATTAATTTTAACATCTTTATTAGAGTATAATTGCTCCACAATGGTGTTTCAGCCTCTGCTCTATAACAAAGTGAATTAGCCACACACAGACACATGTCCCCACATCTCCTCCCTCCCACATCTCCCTCCCTCCCACCCTCCCTATACCACCCCTCTAGGTGGTTACAAAGCACCAAGCTGATCTCCCTGTGCTATGTGGCTGCTTCCCACTAGCTGTCTATTTTACGTTTGGTAATGTATATATGTCCATGCCACTCTCTCACTTTGTTCCAGCTTACCCTTTCCCCTCTCCGTATCCTCAAGCCCATTCTCTAGTAGGTCTGCATCTTTATTCCTGCCTAGCCCCTAGGTTCTTCTGACCATTTTCTTTTTTTGTTTTTGATTCCATATATATGTGTTAGCATATGATATTTGTTTTGCTCTTTCTGACTTACTTCACTCTGTATGACAGATTCTAGGTCCATCCACCTCACTACAAATAGCTCAGTTTCGTTCCTTTTTATGGCTGAGTAATATTCCATTGTATATATGTGCCACATCTTCTTTATCCATTCATCTGTTGATGGACACTTAGGTTGCTTCCATGTCCTGGCTATTGTAAATAGAGCTGCAATGAACATTTTGGTACATGACTCTTTTTGAATTATGGTTTTCTCAGGGTATATACCCAGTAGTGGGTATATGGTACTTCTATTTTTAGTTTTTTAAGGAACCTACACACTGTTGTCCATAGTGGCTGTATCAATTTACATTCCCACCAACAGTGCAAGAGGGTTCCCTTTTCTCCACACCCACTCCAGCATTTATTTTTTTGTAGATTTTTTGATGATGGCCATTCTGACTGGTGTGAGATGATATCTCATTGTAGTATTGATTTGCATTTCTCTAATGATTAATGATGTTGAGCATTTCATGTGTTGGCAATCTGTATATCTTCTTTGGAGAAATATCTATTTAAGTCTACTGCCCATTTTTGGATTGGGTTGTTTGTTTTTTTGATATTGAGATGCATGAGCTGCTTGTAAATTTTGGAAATTAATTCTTTGTCAGTTGCTTCATTTGCAAATATTTTCTCCCATTCTGAGGATTGTCTTTTTGTCTTTTTTATGGTTTCCTTTGCTGTGCAAAAGCTTTTAAGTTTCATTAGGTCCCATTGGTTTACTTTTGTTTTTATTTCCATTTCTCTAGGAGGTGGGTCAAAAAGGATCTTGCTATGATTTATGTCATAGAGTGTTCTGCCTATGTTTTCCTCTAAGAGTTTGATGGTGTCTGGCCTTACATTTAGGTGTTTAATCCATTTTGAGTTTATTTTTGTGTATGGTGTTAGGGAGTGTTCTAATTTCATTCTTTTACATGTAGCTGTCCAGTTTTCCCAGAACCACTTATTGAAGAGGCTGTCTTTTCTCCGTTGTATATTCTTGCCTCCTTTATCAAAGATAAGGTGACACTATGTGCGTGGGTTTATCTCTGGGCTTTCTATCCTGTTCCATTGATCTCTTTTTCTGTTTTCGTGCCAGTACGACAGTGTCTTGATTACTGTAGCTTTGTAGTATAGTCTGAAGTCCGGGAACCTGATTCCTCCAGCTCTGTTTTTCTTTCTCCAGATTCCTTTGGCTATTCGGGGTCTTTTGTGTTTCCATACAAATTGTGAACTTTTTTGTTCTAGTTCTGTTGAAAATGCTAGTGGTAGTTTCATAGGGATTGCGTTGAATATGTAGATTGCTTTGGGTAGTAGAGTCATTTTCACAAAGTTGATTCTTCCGATCCAAGAACATGGTATATCTCTCCATCTATTTGTATCATCTTTAATTTCTTTCATCAGTGTCTTATAGCTTTCTGCATACAGGTATTTTGTCTCCTTAGGTAGGTTTATTCCTAGATATTTTATTCTTTTTCTTGCAGTGGTAAATGGGAGTGTGTTCTTAATTTCACTTTCATATTTTTCATCATTAGTGTATAGGAATGCAATAGATTTCTGTGCGTTAATTTTGTATCCTGCTACTTTACCAAATTCATTGATTAGCTCTTGTAGTTTTCTGGTACCATCTTTAGGATTCTCTATGTATAGTATCATGTCATCTGCAAACAGTGACAGCTTTGCTGCTTCTTTTCCAATTTGGATTCCTTTTATTTCTTTTTCTTCTCTGATTGCTATGGCTAAAACTTCCAAAACTAGGTTGAATAATAGTTGTGAGAGTGCACAACCTTGTCTTGTTCCTGATCTTAGTGGAAATGGTTTCAGTTTTTCACCATTGAGGACGATTTTGGCTGTGGATTTGTTATATATGGCCTTTATTATGTTGAGGAAAGTTCCCTATATGCCTACTTTCTGGAGAGTTTTTTTCATAAATGGATGTTGAATTTGGTCAAAAGCTTTCTCTGCATCTATTGTGATAATCATATGGTTTTTCTCCTTCAATTTTTTAATATGGTGTATCATGTTGATTGATTTGCATATATTGAAGAATCCTTGCATTCCTGGAATAAACCCCACTTGATCATAATGTATGATCCTTTTAATGTGCTGTTGGATTCTGTTTGCTAGTATTTTGTTGAGGATTTTTGCATCTATGTTCATCAGTGATATTGGCCTGTAGTTTTCTTTCTTTGTGACATCTTTGTCTGTTTTTGGTATCAGGGTGATGGTGGCCTCGTTGAATGAGTTTGGGAGTGTTCCTCCCTCTGCTACATTTTGGAAGAGTTTGATAAGGATAGGTGTTAGCTCTTCTCTAAATGTTTGATAGAATTCGCCTGTGATGCCATCTGGTCCTGGGCTTTTGTTTGTTGGAAGATTTTTAATCACAGTTTCAATTTCAGTGCTTGTGATTGGTCTGTTCATATTTTCTATTTCTTCCTGGTTCAGTCTCGGAAGGTTGTGAATTTCTAAGAATTTGTCTATTTCTTCCAAGTTTACCATTTTATTGGCATACAATTGCTTGTAGTAATCTCTCATGATCCTTTGTATTTCTGCAGTGTCAGTTGTTACTTCTCCTTTTTCATTTCTAATTCTATTGATTTGAGTCTTCTCCCTTTTTTTCTTGATAAGTCTGGCTAATGGTTTATCAATTTTGTTTATCTTCTCAAGAAACCAGCTTTTGGTTTTATTGATCTTTGCTATCGTTTCCTTCATTTCTTTTTCATTTATTTCTGATCTGATCTTTATGATTTCTTTCCTTCTGCTAACTTTGGGGGGTTTTGTTCTGCTTTCTCTAATTGCTTTAGGTGTAAGGTTAGGTTGTTTATTTGAGGTGTTTCTTGTTTCTTAAGGTAGGCTTGTATAGCTATAAACTTCCCTCTTAGAACTGCTTTTGCTGCATCCCATAGGTTTTGGGTCGTTGTGTTTTCATTGTCATTTGTTTCTAGGTAGTTTTTCATTTCCTCTTTGATTTCTTCAGTGATCTCTTGGTTATTAAGTAGTGTGTTGTTTAGCCTCCATGTGTTTGTATTTCTTACAGATTTTTTCCTGTAATTGATATCTAGTCTCATAGCGTTGTAGTCGGAAAAGATACTTGATACAATTTCAATTTTCTTAAATTTACCAAGGCTTGAATTGTGACCCAGGGTATGATCTATCCTGGAGAATGTTCCATGAGCACTTGAGAAGAATGTGTATTCTGTTCTTTTTGGATAGAATGTCCTATAAATATCAATTAAGTCCATCTTGTTTAATGTATCATTTAAAGCTTGTGTTTCCTTATTTATTTTCATTTTGGATGATCTGTCCATTGGTGAAAGTGGGGTGTTAAAGTCCCCTACTATGATTGTGTCGATACTATGTCGATTTCCCCTTTTATGGCTGTTAGCATTTGCCTTATGTATTCAGGTGTTCCTATGTTGGGTGCATAAATATTTACAATTCTTATATCTTCTTGGATTGATCCCTTGATCATTTTGTAGTGTCCTTCTTTGTCTTTTGTAATAGTCTTTGTTTTAAAGTCTATTTTGTCTGATATGAGAATTGCTACTCCAGCTTTCTTTTGATTTCCATTTACATGGAATACCTTTTTCCATCCCCTTACTTTCAGTCTGTATGTGTCCCTAGGTCTGAAGCGTGTCTCTTGTAGACAGCATATATATGGGTCTTGTTTTTTATTTTTTTTTTGCGGTATGCGGGCCTCTCACTGCTGTGGCCTCTCCCGCCGTGGAGCACAGGCTCCAGATGCGCAGGCTCAGCGGCCATGGCTCACGGGCCCAGCTGCTCTGCGGCATGCAGGATCCTCCCGGACCAGGGCACGAACCCGTGTCCCCTGCATCAGCAGGCGGACTCTCAACAACTGTGCCACCAGGAAAGCCCTGGGTCTCGTTTTTTGTATCCATTCAGCCAGTCTGTGTCTTTTGGTGGGAGCATTTAATCCATTTACATTTAAGGTAATTATCGATATGTATGTTCCTATTACCATTTTCTTAATTGTTTTGGGTTTATTATTGTAGGTCTTTTCCTTCTCTTGTGTTTCCTGCCTAGAGAAGTTCCTTTAGCATTTGTTGTAAAGCTGGTTTGGTGGTGCTGAATTCTCTTAGCTTTTGCTTGTCTGTAAAAGTTTTAATTTCTCCGTCAAATCTGAATGAGATCCTTGCTGGGTAGAGTAATCTTGGTTGTAGGTTTTTGTCTTTCATCACTTTAAATATGTCCTACCACCCCCTTCTGGCTTACAGAGTATCTGCTGAAAGATCAGCTGTTAACCTCATGGGGATTCCCTTATGTGTTACATGTTGTTTTTCCCTTGCTGCTTTTAATATTTGCTCTTTGTATTTAATTTTTTATAGTTTGATTAATATGTGTCTTGGCGTGTTTCTCCTTGTATTTATCCTGTATGGGACTCTCTGTGCTTCCTGGACTTGATTAACTATTTCCTTTTCCATTAGGGAAATTTTCCACTATAATCTCTTCAAATAGTTTCTTAGTTCCTTTCTTTTTCTCTTCGTCTTCTGGGACCCCTATAATTCGAATGTTGATGCATTTAATGTTGTCCCAGAGGTCTCTGAGACTGTCCTCAATTCTTTTCATTCTTTTTTCTTTATTATTTTCTGCAGTAGTTATTTCCACTATTTTATCTTCCAGGTCACTTATCCGTTCTTCTGCCTCAGTTATTCTGCTATTGATCCCTTCTAGAGAATTTTTAATTTCATTTATTGTGTTATTCATCTCTGTTTGTTTGATCTTTAGTTCTTCTAGGTCCTTGTTAAACGTTTCTTGTATTTTCTCCATTCCATATCCAAGATTTTGGATCATCTTTACTATCATTATTCTGAATTCTTTTTCAGGTAGACTGCCTATTTTCTCTTTATGTGTTAGGTCTGGTGGGTTTTTATCTTGCTCCTTCTTCTGCTGTATGTTTCTCTGTCTTCTCATTTTGCTTAACTTACTGTGTTTGGGGTCTTCTTTTCTCAGGCTGCATGTTCGTAGTTTCCATTGTTTTTGGTGTCTTTTCCCAGTGGCTAGGGTTCGTTCAGTGGGTTGTGTAGCCTTCCTGGTGGAGGGGACTAGTGCCTGTGTTCTGGTGGATGAGGCTGGATCTTGTCTTTCTGGTGGGCAGGTCTACATCTGGTGGTGTGTTTTGGGATGTCTGTGACCTTATTATGATTTTAGGCAGCCTCTCTGCTAATGGATGGGGTTTTCTTCCTCTCTTGCTAGTTGTTTGGCATAGGTTGTCCTGCTCTGTAGCTTGCTGGTCATTGAGTGGAGCTGGGTCTTAGCATTGAGATGGAGTTCTCTGGGAGATTTTTGCCATTTGATATTATGTGGAGCTGGGAGGTCTCTTGTGGACCAGTGTCCTTAACTTGGCTCTCCCACCTCAGTGGCACAGCCCTGACGCCTGGCTGGAGCACCAAGAGCCTGTCCTCCACACGGCTCAGAATAAAAGGGAGAAAAAAAAGAAAGAAAGAGAAAGATACAATAAAATAATATTATCAAACTAAAAAATAATTATTAAGAAAAAAAATTTAAGTAATAAAAAAAAATCGGTCAGACAGAACCCTAGGACAAATGGTAAAAGCAGAGCTATACAGACAATATCACACACAGGAGCATACACATATACACTCACAAGAAGAGAAAAAGGCAAAAAAATATATATATATCGTTGCTCCCAAAGTCCACCTCCTCAATTTGGGATGATTCGTTCTCTATTCAGATATTCCACAGATGCAGTGTACATCAAGTTGACTGTGGAGATTTAATCTGCTGCTCCTTAGGCTGCTGGGAGGGATTTCCTTTCCTCTTCTTTGTTCTCAGAGCTCCTGGAGCTCAGCTTTGGATTTGGCCCCGCCTCTGCCTGTAGGTCGCCTGAGGGCGTCTCTTCTTCGCTCAGACAGGACGGGGTTAAAGGAGCAGCTGATTCGGGGACTCTGGCTCACTCAGGCCAGGGGGAGGGAGGGGTACGAATGTGGGGCGAGCCTGCGGCGGCAGAGGCCAGCGTGATGTTGCACCAGCCTGAGGCGTGCCATGCGTTCTCCTGGGGAAGTTGTCCCTGGATCACGGGACCCTGGCGGTGGCGGGCTGCACAGGCTCCTGGGAGGGGAGGTGTGGAGAGTGACCTGTGCTTGCACACAGGCTTCTTGGTGGCTGCAGCAGCAGCCTTAGCGTCGCACGCCCGTCTCTGGGGTCTGCGCTGATAGCTGTGGCTCGCGCCCGTCTCTGGAGCTCATTTAAGTGGCTTAATCCCGTATCCTCATTAAGTGGCTTAATCCCGTATCCTCGCGCACCAGGAAGCAAAGAGACAAGAAGAAGTCTCTTGTCTCTTCGGCAGCTTCAGACTTTTTCCCGGGCTCCCTCCCGGGTAGCCGTGGCTCACTAGCCCCCTTCAGGCTGTGTTCACGCAGCCAACCCCAGTCCTTTCCCTGCAATCTTACCTCCGAAGCCCGAGCCTCAGCTCGCAGGCCCCGCCCGCCCTGACGGGTGAGCAGACAAGCCTCTTGGTCTGGTGAGTGCTGGTTGGCACCGATCCTCTGTGCGGGAATCTCTCCACTTTGCCCTCGGCACCCCTGTTGCTGCGCTCTCTTCGTGGCTCTGAAGCTTACCCGCTCTGCCACCAGCAGTCTCTGCCCATGAAGGAGCTTCCAGTGTGTGGAAACCTTTCCTCCTTCACAGCTCCTTCCCACTGGTGCAGGTCCCGTCCCTATTCTTTGTCTCTGTTTTTTCTTTTTTCTTTTACCCTACCCAGGTACGTGGGGAGTTTCTTGCCTTTTGGGAGGTCTGAGGTCTTCTGCCAGCATTCAGTAGTTGTTCCATAGGAGTTGTTCCACATGTAGATGTATTTCTGATGTATTTGTGGGAAGGAAGGTGATCTCTGCCTCTTACTCTACTGCCATCTTGAAGCTCCTCCCATTAGGTAGTGTTCTAATTGCATTCTTTTACATGTAGCTGTCCAGTTTTCCCAGCACCACTTATTGAAGAGGTTGTCTTTTCTCCATTGTATGTTCTTGCCTCCTTTGTCATTAATTAGGTGCCCATATGTGTGTGGGTTTATCTCTGGGCATTCTATCCTATAACACTGAGCTGTGTTTCTGTTTTTGTGCCAGTACCATACTGTCTTGATTACTGTAGATTTGTGGTATAGTTTGAAGTCGGGGAGCCTGATTCCTCCAACTCTGTTTTTCTTTCTCAAGATTGCTTTGGCTATTTGGGGTCTTTTGTGTTTCCAAACAAATTGTAAAATTTTTTGTTATAATTCTGTGAAGAATGCCATTGGTAATTTGATAGGGATTGCATTGAATCTGTAGATTGCTTTGGGTAGTATAGTCATTTTCACAATATTGATTCTTCCAATCCAAGAACATAGTATATTTCTCCATCTGTTTATGTCTTCCTCGATTTCTTTCATCAGTGTTTTATAGTTTTCTGAGTGCAAGTCTTTTGCCCCCTTAGGCAGGTTTATTCCTAGGTATTTTATCCTTTTTGTTGAAATGGTTAATGGGAGTGTGTCCTTAATTTCTCTTTCTGATTTTTCGTTGTTGGTGTATAGGAATGCCAGAGATTTCTGTGCATTAATTTTGTATCCTGCAACCTTACCAAATTCATTGATTAGTTCTAGTAGCTTTCCAGTGGCATCTTTAGGATTTTCTATGTATAGTATCATGTCATCTGCAAATAGTGACAGTTTTACTTCTTCTGTTCCAATTTGTATTCCTTTTTTTTTCTTTTTCTTCTCTGATTGCTGTGGCTAGGACTTCCAAAACTATGTTGAATAAGAGTGGTGGGAGTGGACATCGTTGTCTTGTTCCTGATCTTAGTGGAAATGCTTTCAGTTTTTCACTATTGAGTATGGTGCTTGCTGTGGGTTTGTCATATATGGCCTTTATTATGTTGAGGTAGGTTCCCTCTATGCCCATTTAATGGAGAGGTTTTTTTTTTTGTTTTTTGTTTTTGCCGTACACGGGCCTCTCACTGTTGTGGGCTCTCCCGTCGCGGAGCACAGGCTCCAGACGCGCAGGCCCAGCAGCCATGGCTCACGGGCCCAGCCGCTCCGTGGCACGTGGGATCTTCCCAGACTGGGGCATGAACCTGTGTCCCCTGCATCAGCAGGCGGACTCTCACCCACTGCGCCACCAGGGAAGCCCTCTGGAGAGTTTTTTGTCATAAATCGGTGTTGAATTTTGTCAAAAGCTTTTTCTGCATCTACTGAGATGATCATATAGTTTTTATTCTTCATTTTGTTGTTACGGTGTATCACATTGTTGACTTGTGTATATTGAAGAATCCTTGCCTCCCTGGGATAAATCCCACTTGATCATGGTATATGATCCTTTTAATGTGCTGTTGGATTCTGTCTGCTAGTATTTTATTCAGGATTTTTGCATCTATGTTCATCAGTGATATTGGTTTATAATATCTATTTTTGTGATATCTTTTTCTGGCTTTGGTATCAGGGTGATGGTGGCTTTGTAGAATGAATTTGGGAGTGTTTCTCCCTCTGCAATATTTTGGAAGAGTTTGAGAAGGATTGGTGTTAGTTCTTCTCTATATGTTTGATATCATTCACCTGTGAAGGCATCTGGTCCTGGACTTTTGTTTGTTGCAACTTTTTAAATTATGGCTTCAATTTCATTACTTGTGATAGGTCTGTTTATATTTTCTAATTCTTCCTGGTTCAGTATTGGAAAATTGTACCTTTCCAAGAATTTGTCCATTTCTTCATGGTTGTTCGTTTTATTGGCATGTAGTTTGTATTAGTCTCTTATAATCGTTTGTATTTCTGCAGTGTCAGATGTGATTTCTCCTTTTTCATTTCTAATTGTTTTGATTTGCCTCCTCTCCCTTTTTTTTCTGGCTAAGGGTTTATCAATTTTGTTTATCTTCTCAAAGAACCAGCTTTTAGTTTTATTGATCTTCACTAGTGTTTCTTTGTTTCTATTTATTTCTGCTCTGATCTTTATGATTTCTTTCCTTCTACTGACTTTGGGTTTTCTTTGTTCTTCTTTCTCGAGTTGTTTTAAGTGTAGGCTTAGATTGTTTATTTGAGATTTTTCTTGTTTCTTGAGGTGAGATTGAATTGCTATAAACTTCCCTCTTAGAACTGCTTTTGCTGCATCCCATAGGTTTTGGCTTGTAGTGTTTTCATTGTCATTTGTTTCTATGTATTTTTAAATTTCTTTCTTCAGTGATCTCTTGGTTATTTAGTAGCACACTGTTTAGCCTCTGTGTATTTGTGTTTTTTACATTTTTTTTCCTGTAATTGATTTCCAATCTCATAGCCTCATGGTCGGAAAAGATCCTTAATATGGTTTCAATTTTCTTAAGTTTTCCGAGGCTTGATTTGTGACCCAAGATGTGATCTATCCTGGAGAATGCTCCATGTGCACTTGAGAAGAAAGTGTATTCTGCCACTTTTGGGTGGAATGTTCTATAAATATCAATTAAATCTATCTGATCTATTGTGTCATTTAAAACTTGTGGTTTTTTATTTATTTTCTGTTTGGATGATCTGTCCATTGGTGTAAGTAGGGTGTTAAAGTCCCCTACTATTATTGTGTTAATCTCGATTCCTTCTTTCATGGCTGTTAACATTTGCCTTATGTATTGAGGTGCTCCTATGTTGGGTGCATAAACATTTATAATTGTTATATCTTCTTCTTGGGTTGATCCTTTGATCATTATGTGGTGTCCCTCCTTATCTCTTGTAACAGCCTTTATTTTAAAGTCTATTTTGTCTTATATGAGTATTGCCACTCCAGCTTTCTTTTGATTTCCATTTGCATGGAATATCTTTTTCCATCCCTTCACTTTCAGTCTGTATGTGTCCCTAGGTCTGAAGCATGTCTCTTGTAGACAGTATATATATGGGTCTTGTTTTTATATCCATTCAGCTAGTCTGTGTCTTTTGGTTGGGACATTTAATCAATTTACAGTCAAGGTTATTATTGATATTTATGTTCCTATTACCATTTTCTTAATTGTTTTGGGTTTGTTTTTGTGGGTCTTTTTCTTCTTTTGTGTTTCCCGCTTAGAGAAGTTTCTTTAGCATTTGTAAAGCTGGTTTGGTGGTGCTGAATTCTCTTAGCTTCTGCTTGTCTGAAAAGCTTTTGACTTTTCCATTGAATCTGAATGAGATCCTTGCTGCGTAGAGTAATCTTGGTTGTAGGTTTTTCTCTTTCATCACTTTAAGTATATCCTGCCACTGCCTTTTGGCCTGCAGAGTTTCCACTGAAAAATCACCTGATAACCTTATGGGGATTCCTTTGTATGTTATTTTTTGGTTTTCCCTGGCTGCTTTTAATATTTTTTCTTTGAATTTAATTTTTGTTAGTTTGATTAATATGTGTGTTTATGTGTTTTTCCTAGGGTTTATCCTGTATGGGATTCTCTGTGCTTACTGGACTTGGGTGACTGTTTCCTTTCCCATGTTGGGGAAGTCTTCCACTATAATCTCTTCAAATATTTTCTCAGACCCTTTCTTTTTCTCTGTTTGTTCTGGGACCCCTGTGATTCAAATGTTGGTGCATTTAGTGTTGTTCCAGAGGTCTCTGAGATTGTCTTCAATTCTCTTCATTCTTTTTTCTTTATTCTGCTTCTTGGCAGTTATTTCCACCATATTATCTTCCGCCTCACTTGTTCATTCTTCTGTCTCAGTTATTCTGTTATTGATTCCTTCTAGTGTACTTTTCATTTCAGTTATTGTGTTGTTCATCTCTGTTTGTTTGTTCTTTAGTTCTTCTAGATCTTTGATAAACATTTCTTGTATTTTCTCAATCTGTGCTTCCATTCTATTTCCAAGATTCTGGATCATCTTTATTATCATTACTCTGAATTGTTTTAAAGGTAGATTGCCTATTTCCTCTTCATTTATTTGGTCTTGTAGGTTTTTACCTTGCTCCTTCATCTGTGACATATATTTTTGCCGTTTCATTTTTTTTTTCTTTTATGAGTGGGATTGTGTTCCTGTTTTACTGGTTGTTTGGCTTGAGGCTTCCAGCACTGCACTCTGTAGGCTATTGGGTAGAGCTGGGTCTTGGTGCTGAGATGAGGACCTCCATGAGACCTCACTCTGATGAATATTCCCTGGGGTCTGAGGTTCTCTGTTAGTCCAGTGGTTCGGACTCAGAGCTCCCACTGCAGGACCTTCGGCCTGACCCCGGGCTCACAAACCCAGATCCCACAAGCTGTGTAGGGTGGCAAAAAAAAACAAAAAACAAAGTAAAAAGTAAAATTAGACTAGGAAACTAGCAGATATGTTAGAAAGAATGTAAAAATAGAAATATAGATGAATCAACAACTGTAAGGTACCTCAGTACCACAATAGTAAAAAAGAGGAGGAGGGAAAAGAAAAAAAAAAGGTGGGGGGGAGGCTGTGTCTGTGGAGGGCAAGACCTAAGCAAGGGTGAGGTTTGGGCAGTGGGTAGGGCCAATGCTCAGGACCCACAGAGCTGGAAAAACCCCTGGGGGCTGTGGGAGGTGGGGCTTAGGCTCAAGGAACATAAGGGGCCCAGGCGTGGCCCCCACCCCTGGTCTCAGAGGGCAGGGGACCTCACCTGGGAGTCCAGCAGGCTTCCTGGGCTTGAGTGGGCAGGGCAAACACCCTCCTCTCCTCTCCTGCTCCTACAGTCTGTGGTCTGGGAGGGCCCCTCCCGCCTGCCTCTCCTCATCTCCCTGGCCTTCCTCCTATGCCCCCAGGACCAATGTGGCCGGCGGGGAGGGGTGGGTCTTGGTGGGCAGGGGACCAGCCTGGGAGCTCAGCAGGCTCCCTGTGCCTGAGTGGGTGGGGCAATCACCCTCCACTCCTCTCCTGCTCCTCTTGGATGGTCCCTCCTGCCTGCCTCTCCTGATCTCCCCGGCCTCAGGAGCACCAATCCTGTCTGGCCTCCACTTCTCCTCCCCGCTCAGTCCCCCTACATCCTACTGGTTCACTTTGGGGTTCCTCCCGTCTTCTTGGGCATCAGAGTCCCCCACCAGTGGCAGGCAGGTGCCCTAGTTGTGGGGAGATGCTAACTCTACATCTTCCCACACTACCATCTTGACTCCGCTGGGTGCTGAGATATATATTTTTAAATGCTGGGATATATATTTTTAGATATGTATTTTTAAATGCTGGGATATATATTTTTAGATTCTGTTCTGCTCTCTTCTGTCCCATGAGTCTATTTGTGTATCTCTAGGTCAATAGCGTTTGATATCTATTAGGTCAAGTCCTCCCTTACTAGTCTCTCTTTTTTTTCCAAAATATGTATTTTTTTGATTTGGAGCATTTATTCTTTCATTAAAATGTTTAAATCATTTAATTCAATTTTCCAATTCTCCCTTACCATAACATTCCTTTGGAATTCTATTTAGGATTGCATCAAATGCATTTATTAATTTTGTGAGAATTGACATTTTCTGATATTGTTTTTCAAGCCAATAAAAAGGTATTCATTTCCATTTTTTCCAACGTTATTTAACTCCCTGACCCTTGACTTCTGCCAATAAGATGAGACCTTTAAAATACTTTTGCTTCCTCCTTCAGTTCATCCTCAACCCTAGATGACACCTTGGAATATGTTTTAATTTTTCTAAAAAAATAAATATTTTTATTTTTAGACTATTATTAGCACTTACCTTGCCATATTCATTCATACGTTCAACTAAACATTTACTGAGAACCTATGCTATGCACAGTTTGAGGCACTAGGGGTACATCAAGCCAAAAAACCCACAAAACTGCTGTCAGAATTTATGTATGGGGAGACAGATACTAGACAAAATAAATGAGTAAGTTATATACTATACAGCGTAGTATTTAACACTTTTAATAGGTGATAAATGTTATGGAGAAAACCAGAGCATGAATGTAGGATGGAAGGTCACAGCACTGAGCAGAGAGTGCATTAAAATGTTAAATAGTGTGATCAGGGAAGGTCTGAAGGAGAATGTGGCACTGGAGAAAAAACTTGAAAGATGTGAGAGAGAGAGCCATGTGGATGTCTGAAGAAAGCCAATCCAGGCAGAGGAACAAATAAGAATACACTGAGGAGGGATCATGCCCAACCTATTCAGGAACAACAGAGAGATGAGAGTGATGGAGATGGAGTAGAGGGGTGGGGTGGTCAGAATATTAGGAGATGAGGTCTTAGAGATTACAGGAGTTAGGTCACATAGGACCTTGCTACCTATTACAAAGACTTCAACTTGTTTATGGCTGAGCAGTGTTACTCAACCATAAAGAAGAATGAAGTATTGCCATTTGCAATATGGACCTAGAGGCTACCATATTAAGTGAAGTAAGTCAGACAGAAAAAAACAAATACCATATGATATCACTTATATGTAGAATCTAAATATGACGCAAATGAACTTATGTACGAAACAGAAACAGACTCACAGACATAGAGAACATATTTGTGGTTGCCAAGGGAGAGGGGGCTGGGGGAGGATGAATTGGGAGTTTTGGATTAGCAAATGCAAACTATTATATATAGCATGGCTAAACAATAAGGTCCTACTATGCAGCACAGGGAAATATATTCAATATACTGTGATTAATCATAATGGAAAAAATATAAAAAGAATGTATATATGTGGAATCTAGAAAAATGTGTAGATGATCTTATTTGCAAAGAAGAAATAGAGACACAGACATAGAGAACAAACGTATGGGTACCAAGGGGGAAGGGGTGGGAGGATGAGATGAATTGGGGGATTGGGATTGACATATATACACTACTATGTATAAAATGGATAACTAATGAGAACCTACTGTATAGCACAGGGAACTCTACTCAGTGCTCTGTGGTGACCTAAATGGGAAGGAAATCCAAGAAAGAGGGAATATATGTATACATATGGCTTATTCACTTTGCTGTACAGCAGAAATTGACACAGCAGTGTAATGAAACTATACTCCAATTTAAAAAAGAATATATATATATATATATAACTGAATCACTTTGCTGTACAGTAGAAATGAACACAACATTGTAAATCAACTATACTTCAATAAAATAAATTTTTAAAAAACCCATTTGAAAAAAAAGACTTCAACTTTCACTCTCAGAGAAATGGAATAAGCCCTTGGACAGTTCTTAAAAAAAGCACCATGTTCTGAGTTAATGCATCAACAGAATGATCAGTCTGACTGCTTTGTTAAGAGTAAAGTGGAAAAGAACAAGATGAGTTAGGAAACTGTAGGAATAATCTAAGCAAGAAATAATAGTCTTATGGACCAGGGGACTAGTGGTGACAAGTGGTCAAAAAAGGTTATATTTTTAAGATAGTAGAACCAATAGGAGTTGCTGAGGGATTAGATGTGGGGTGTATGAGAAAGAAAGTGGTCAAGGATAACTCTAAGGATTTTTGCCTGAGCAACTGGAAAGATTGAATTCCATTAACTGAGACAGAACATCACCAGAGGAACCAGGTGGGGTGGGGAGTAGAGGTAGTGAATCAGGAGTTTGATTTTTGACATGGCTATTAGACTTCCAAGTAGCTGAGACAGAGTTGGATACACCAGATTGGTATTCAGGAGAGAGAGCCAGACTGGAGATCTACATTAGGAGGTGTTAGTGTATGATTGGTATTTGAAAGTATGTACCTGGGTAACATTATCAATGAGGAGATAATGAAAAGAAGAAACCCAAGGATTTTACCAAAGTGAAAAGATGAAGATAGGAGGAGCCAGCAAAAGAAAACAGAGAAAAAATGGCTAGTGAGGTTGGAAGAAAACCAGGAGAATGTGGCATCTTGTAAGCCAAATGAAGAAAGTATTTCTAGAATAGGGGATGATCAACTCTGCTAAATGCTGCTGATGAGACAAGATGAAGGTATCAGTATAATTGCCCAGTGAAGTAAGCAACATGTGGAGGTCATTGCTGACCTCAAGAAGAGAAGCTTTTTCATGTGGATGACGTAAAAGAAGGTTTAAAAATTTAAATAGCACAAACTTTTGGATAGCATCTAAAAAAGGAAGTGATAAATTTATTAAAATTGGCATTATATTTACACTTGGATTGTCAACTATAATTTTATTTGTTTATATCTATTTTTTCATTGTCAATTAGCAAGAGATTATTTTATTTATCTCAATTTTTTTCATTGTCAATTAGCAAGAGATAAAAGGCATCTTCATCTCATATTGAACACTTTGTGGTTCTCAGTAGGTGTTTGTTGAATAAATAGGTATGCATTTCTCATTCTAACACTAACTAGCAAGGGATACCCTCATTGAGTCAACATACTCACAGAATGACAGAAGTCAAGACCACCAATGGTCTCCTTAAATGAAAAAAGTATCCTTTTACAGTAGTACCTACAAGATCTCAGTTGATGGCTGTACTAAATGGTAAAGTGAAATAACAATAATTCTACTCCAGAGTCCTAACCCCAACTTAAATAATATTTGAAGGTTCCTAGTTAGGCCGTGAAGGGGAAAAAAATGTCACCTATAACAGATGGCTCTACTATATGCCATTTAATCAAAGAACCAACTGTCCTTTAAAGCTTGGTGTTCAAAATTGATCTATATATTTAAAAAATAAGTAGCAGGAGAAATAATAGCCCAGGGAAACAATGTAATCCATTTTTTTTTTAAACTGGCTTCATTCACTTTATTTTTCTCATAGAAAATTAAGTGGTGGTTACAGCTAGAGCCTGGGTCCTCTGCACGGAAACTCTGGTGTGGGTCTTTACAGGATGGTCGATGAATTCCTGATACGGAGACTTGGTGAACACCGTCTATTTCCAGAGATCAGGAGTGAGATAACTGTAGGTCTTGGAAATGGCACCAAAAGTGGTCTTGGCAAAGTTGCCCAGGATGGCAGCACAGGCCCTGGCAGAGGTGTAGCAGTTATCAATTCCAGCCATCATCAGTAGCTTCTTGGGCACAGGGGCTGAGATGATTCCAGTGCCCCTGGGGGCAGGGATGAGGCACACCAGCATAGAGCCAGTGGCCAGTCACCTTGCAAGGGACGGTACGGGGCTTGCCAATCTTGTTCCCCCAGTATACTTGCCACACAGGGACGATGGAGAGCTTGTCCAGAATGATGGCCCCACTGATAGCAATGGCTACCTCCTTAGAACACTTGACACCCAAACCAACATGTCTGTTGTAATCCCTGATGGTGACAAATACCTTGAACCTGGT
This sequence comes from Delphinapterus leucas, assembly GCF_059928025.1. Lineage (NCBI taxonomy): Eukaryota > Metazoa > Chordata > Mammalia > Artiodactyla > Monodontidae > Delphinapterus > Delphinapterus leucas. The sequence goes on from NC_143140.1 coordinate 27,581,765, forward strand.
CCGCTGGCCAGCACATGTCTGCTTTTGCACAGACATAAGCTTCAAAACCTCATCCTTGAGGGACGCCCCCAAGACAATGTCAATGATCTCAGATTCCTTGATGGGCAGAGAGAAGAGGTAGATCTCCTCCAGGGACTTGATCTTCATGTCCTTGACCAGGCGGCCTAGCTTGGTGACAGGGAGTCACTTCTTGTCCTTGGCCTTGCCTCTGTGAGCTCTGTGGCCTCGGCCCCCGCCCCGGCCCCAACCACAACGCTGGCCCTGGCCCCAGACATCGCTGCCGAAGCCTCTGTGGAAGCCACCACGGCCTCCCATTCCAGGGCCCCCGGGGCCTCTGGGCCCTCCCACAGCACCGGCATCATCCGCCATTTGGTGTTTTTACAGAAAAGGTTTTGGTAAAAAGTGTCTTCATGTGAGAATTGCATATTAGATAGAGATCAAACATGAAAGAAAAAGAGGCAGAAGAAAATATTGTAAGAGATAATATTCATAGTTCCACTTCAGTGGACTTGGTGAATAAAGAAGCAACTGTGGGGGTGGAGTCAAGATGGCAGACTAGGAGGACATGGAATTCACATCTCCTCACAATGAGGGCACCTACCACGCACCGGTGGGGGACCACGGACACCTAAGGGGACGGGAGGAACCTCCAGTGACCGGGTAGGACATGGGGCATGAGGGGAGTGAGGGGGGAGGAGAAGTGGAGGTGGGACAGGACTGGCACCCCTCAGGGACAGCTGGGGGAGGGGAAGGGATCCCACGCCCAAAGGGGGAAATTGGGGGACCTGCTGAGATCCCAGGCCTGATCCTCTGCCCACCTAGGCCCCCTCTAGCTGCGCGGGTCCTGAGGGAGTGGGAGGGAGGGAAGGGGGAGCAAAAGTAAAGGCCGGACCTCCGGGACTGGCACCCCTGAGGGGTGCCTGGGGGAGGGGAGGAGTTTCTACACCCAGTGGGACCCACCCATGGTTAGGGGTCTAGCGGCAATGGGGGAGACCCTGGGGGACACGATGGGGAGGGGCGCGAAGGAAGGGAAGGGAGCGTGACCAGTGCTTTCCCTGTCCACTTAGGCATGGGGGAGCCTGTTGGGCTCCCGGGCCTAATCCTCTGCCCTCGGAGCCTCCCTCCTGCTGCGCAGAGCCCAAGCCCCGCCCCTGCACTCCCACCCAGGGTCACACCTCTACACTTGGAGACCCCCTCCAACGTGCTGGGCCTAAACGCCACCCACACACCCTCACTCAGGGCGTTACCTCCAAACTCCAGAACTCCACACTCCAGAGGCCCTCCTTTCAAGGTGCTGCCTCACCCCTTCTATGCAGGTCCTAAGCAGAGGCCCTGCCCATGCTTGAACGTCACCCTGCCTAGGCCCTGCCCCATGCTCAAACGTCACCCCCCGACCTGCCTAGGTCCCACCCCACCCTAAACACTGCCCCTGCCTAAGTTCCACCCCTCACCTAAACTCCTCCCCCATAGCCAAGCCTATTTTTTTCCTTTTTCCTCTTTTAGATTGGGGTTCTGTTTTACCTTGTTTATTCATTATTGTTGATTGTTTTCTATTTTTATTTTTCCTAATCTTTTAATTTTCTAATTTTATTTTATTCTTTATACCTTGCTCTGTCCTTTTGGCTTGTTGCCCCCACCCCACCATTTTTTTTCTTATCTTTTTTCTGTTGTGGTTTTATTTTACCTGGTTATAGTTGTTTCAATTATAGTTTTATTGTTCCTAATATATCTTTCTTTCTTTCTTTCTTTTTGGCTGTGTTGGGTCTTCGTTTCTGTGTGAGGGCTTTCTCTAGTTGCGGCAAGCGGGGTCCACTCTTCATCGAGGTGCACGGGCCTCTCACTACCATGCCTCTCTTCTTGCGGAGCACAGGCTCCAGACGTGCAGGCTCAGTAGTTGTGGCTCACGGGCCTAGTTGCTCCGCGGCATGTGGGATCTTCCCAGCCCAGGGCTCGAACCCATGTCCCCTGCATTAGCAGGCAGATTCTCAACCACTGAGCCACCAGGGAAGCCCCTATTTTTTATCTTTCCAATATTATTTTGTTTTTTATTCTTTGATATTGTACTGCTCCTTATTTTCTTTCTTTCTTTCTTATTTTTTTTTTCACTGTGCCACAAAGCTTGTGGGATCTTGGTTCCCAGGCTGGAGGTAATCCCCAGGCTCCTGTGTTGGGAGTTCTGAATCCAAACCATTGGACTAAAAGTGAACCTCAGGCACCAGGGAATACCAACTGGAGTGAGGCCTCCTGGAGGTCCTCATCTCAGCACCAAGACCTGTCTCTATGCGACTGCCTGCAAACACCAATGCTGGACATCTCAGGCCAAACAACCAGCAAGACAGGAATACAGCACCACCCATCAAAAAAAAGAAAAAAAAAACAATGAAACAACAAAAAATGTGTTACAGACGAAGGAGCAAGGTAAAAACCTACAAGACCAAATAAATGAAGATAAAATAGGCAAATTACCTGAAAAAGAATTCAGCGTAATGATAGTAAAGATGATCCCAAATCTTGGAAACAGAATGGAGAAAATACAGGAAACATTTAACAAGGATCTAGAAGAACTAAGGAGCAAACAAACAGTGATGAACAACACAATTATTGAAATTAAAAATACTGTAGAAGGAGTCAATACCAGAATAACTGAGGCAGAAGAATGAATAAGTGAGCTGGAAGGTAAAATGGTGGAAATAACTGCCAGGGAGCAGAATAAAGAAAAAGGATAAAAGAATTGAGGACAGTCTCAGAGACCTCTGGGACAACATTAAATGCACCAACATTTGAATTATAGGGGTCCCAGAAGAAGAAGAGAAAAAGAAAAGGACTGAGAAAATATTTGAAGATATTATAGTTGAAACCTTCCCTAACATGGGAAAGAAAATAGTCAGTCAAGTCCAAGAAGCACAGAGAGTCCCATACAGGATAAACCCAAACTGAAACATGCCAAGACACATATTAATCAAACTATTAAAAATTAAATACAAAGAAAAAATATTAAAAGCAGCAAGGGAAAAGCAAGAAATAACATACAAGGGAATCCCAATAAGGTTAACAGCTGATTTTTCAGCAGAAACTCTGCAAGCCAGAAGGGAGTGGCAGGACATATTTAAAGTGATGAAAGGGAAAAACCTACAGCCAAGATTACTCTACCCAGCCAGGATCTCATTCAGATTCAATGGAGAAATTAAAACCTTTCCAGATAAACAAAAGCTAAGAGAATTCACCAACAAACCAGCTTTACACCAAATGCTAAAGGAACTTCTCTAGGCAGGAAACACAAGAGAAGGAAAAGACCTACAAAAACAAGCCCAAACAATTAAGAAAATGGTAATAGGAACATACATATTGATAATTACCTTAAATGTAAATGGATTAAATGCTCCAACCAAAAGACACAAACTGGCTGAATGGATACAAAAACAAGACCCGTATATATGCTGTCTACAAGAGACCCACTTCAGACCTAGGGACACATACAGACTGAAAGTGAGGGGATGGAAAAAGATATTCCATGCAAATGGGAATCAAAAGAAAGCTGAAGTAGCAATTGTCATATCAGACAAAATAGACTTTAAAATAAAGACTATTACCAGAGACAAAGCAGGAAACTACATAATGATCAAAGGATCAATCCAAGAAGAAGATATAACAATTGTAATTATTTATACACCCAACAAAGGAGCACCTCAGTACATAAGGCAAATGCTAATAGCCATAAAAGGGTAAATTGACAGTGACAGAATAATAGTAGAGAACTTTAACACCCCACTTTCACCAATGGACAGATCATCCAAAATGAAAATAAATAAGGAAACACAGGCTTTAAATGACACATTAAACAAGATGGATTTAATTGATATTTATAGGACATTCCATCCAAAAAGAACAGAATACACTTTCTTCTCAAGTGCTCATGGAACATTCTCCAGGATAGACCATATCTTGGGTCACAAATCAAGCCTTGGTAAATTTAAGAAAATTGAAATCATATCAAGTATCTTTTCCAACCACAATGCTTTGAGACTAGATGTCAATTACAGGAAAACAAACTGTAAAAAATACAAACACATGGAGGCTAAACAATACGCAACTTAATAACCAAGAGATCACTGAAGAAATCAAAGGGGAAATCAAAAAATACCTAGAAGTAAATAACAATGAAAACACGATGAGCAAAACCTATGGGATGCAGCAAAAGCAGTTGTAAGAGGAAAGTTTATAGCAATACAATCCTACCTCAAGAAACAAGAAACATCTCAAATAAACAACCTAACCTTACACCTAAAGCTATTAGAGAAAGAAGAAGAACAACAACAAAAAAAACCCAAGGTAGCAAAAGGAAAGAAATCATAAAGATCAGATCAGAAATAAATGAAAAAGAAATGAAGAAAACAATACCAAAGATCAATAAAACTAAAAGCTGGTTCTTTGAGAAGATAAACAAAATTGATAAACCTTTAGCCAGACTCATAAATAAAAAGAGGGAGAGGACTTAAATCAATAAAATTAGAAATGAAAAAGGAGAAGTTACAACACACTGCAGAAATACAAAGCATCCTAAGAGACTACTACAAGCAACTCTATGCCAATAAAATGGTAAACCTGGAAGAAATGGACAAATTCTTAAAAAGGTATGACCTTCCGAGACTGAACCAGGAAGAAATAGAAAATATGAACAGACCTATCACAAGTAACGAAATTGAAACTGTGATTAAAAGTCTTCCAATTAACAAAAGCCCAGGACCAGATGGCTTCACCGGAGAATTCTATCAAACATTTAGAGAAGAGATAACACCTATCCTTCTCAAACTCTTCCAAAATATAGCAGAGGGAGGAACACTCCCAAACACATTCTACACGGCCACCATCACGCTGATACCAAAACCAGACAAAGATGTCACAAAAAAAGAAAACTACAGCCCAATATCTCTGATGAACATAGATGCAAAAATCCTCAACAAAATGCAAGCGAACAGAATCCAACAGCACATTAAAAGGGTCCTACACCATGATCAAATGGGGTTTATCCCAGGAATGCAAGGATTTTTCAGTATACGCAAATCATTCAATGTGATACACCATATTAACAAATTGAAAGTTAAAAACCGTATGATAATCTCAGTAGATGCAGAAAAAGCTGTTGGCAAAATTCAATACCCATTTATGATAAAAACTCTCCAGAAAGTAGGCATAGAGGGAACTTTCCTCAACATAATAAAGGCCATATATGACAAACCCACAGCCAACATCGTCCTCAATGGTGAAAAACTGAAACCATTTCCTCTAAGATCAGGAACAAGACAAGGTTGCCCACTCTCACCACTATTATTCAACCTAGTTTTGGAAGTTTTAGCCACAGCAATCAGAGAAGAAAAAGAAATAAAAGGCATCCAAATGGGAAAAGAAGAAGTAAACCTGTCACGGTTTGCAGATGACATGATACTATACATAGAGAACCCTAAAGATGTTACCAGAGAACTACTAGAGCTAATCAACGAATTTGGTAGAGTAGCAGAACACAAAATTAATGCACAGAAATCTCTGGCATTCCTATGCACTAATGATGAAAAATCTGAAAGAGGAATTAAGGAAACACTCCCATTTACCACTGCAACAAAAAGTGTAAAATACCTAGGCATAAAACCTACCAAAGGAGACAAAAGACCTGTGTGCAGAAAACTGTAAGATATTGATGAAAGAAATTAAAGATGATACAAACAGATGGAGAGATATACCATGTTCTTGGATTGGAAGAATCAACATTGTGAAAATGTCTATACTACCCAAAGCAATCTACCAATTCAGTGTAATCCCTATCAAACTACCAATGGCATTTTTCACAGAACTAGAACAAAAAATTTCACAATTTGTATGGAAACACAAAAGACCCCAAATAGCCAAAGCAATCTTGAGAAAGAAAAACAGAGCTGGAGGAATAAGGCTCCCAGACTTCATACTATGCTACAAAGCTACAGTAATCAAGACAGTATGGTACTGGCACAAAAACAGATCAGTGGAACAGGATAGAAAGCCCAGAGATAAAACCACTTACCTATGGTCACCTTATCTTTGATAAAGGAGGCAAGAATATACAATGGAGAAAAGACAGCCTCTTCAATAAGTGGTGCTGGGAAAACTGGACAGCTACATGTAAAAGAATGAAATTAGAACACTCCCTAACACCATACACAAAAATAAACTCAAAATGGATTAAAGACCTAAATGTAAGGCCAGACACTATCAAACTCTTAGAGTAAAACATAGGCAGAACACTCTACGACATAAATCACAGCAAGATCCTTTCTGACCCACCTCCTAGAGAAATGGAAATAAAAACAAAAATAAACAAATAGGACCTATTGAAACTTAAAAGCTTTTGCACAGCAAAGGAAACCATAAACAAGATGAAAAGACAACCAACGGGAGAAAATATTTGCAAACGAAGCGACAGAGGATTAATCTCCAAAATATACAAGCCTCTCATGCAGCTCAATATCAAAAAAACAAACAACCCAATCCAAAAATGGGCAGAAGACTTAAATAGACATTTCTCCAAAGAAGATATACAGATTGCCAACAAACACATGAAAATATGCTCAACATGACTAATCATTAAGGAAATGCGAATTAAAACTACAATGAGGTATCACCTCACACCGGTCAGAGTGGCCATCATCAAAAAATCTACAAACAATAAATGCTGGAGGGAGTTGGAGAAAAGGGAACCCTCTTGCACTGTTAGTGGGAATGTAAATTGATACAGCCACTATGGAAAACAGTATGGCGGTTCCTTAAAAAACTAAAAATAGAACTACCATATGACCCAGCAATCCCACTACTGGGCATATACCCTGAGAAAACTATAATTCAAAAAGAGACATGCACTACAATGTTCGTTTCAGCACTATTTACAATAGCCAGGACATGGAAGCAACCAATGTGTCCATCAACAGGTGAATGGATAAAGAAGATGTGACACATATATACAATGGAATATTACTCAGCCATAAAAAGAAGTGAAATTGAGTTATTTGTAGTGAGGTGGATGCACCTAGAGTCTATCATACAGAGTGAAGTAAGTCTGAAATAGAAAAACAAATACCATATGTAATTACATATATATGGAATCTAAAAAAAAAAAATGGTTCTGAAGAACCTAGGGGCCAGACAGGAATAAAGACACAGGCATAGAGAATGGATATGAGGACAAGGGAAGGGGGAAGGATAAGCTGGGACGAAGTGAGAGAGTAACATTGACGTATATACACTACCAAATGTAAAACAGATAGCTAGTGGGAAGCAGCCACATAGCACAGGGGATAAGCTCTGTGCTTTGCGACCACCTAGAGGGGTGGGCTAAGTAGGGTGGGAGGGAGACACAGGAGGGAGGGGATATGGGGTATACTTATGCATGTAGCTGATTCACTTTGTTATACAGCAGAAACTAACACACCGTCGTAAAGCAATTATACTCCAATAAAGATGTTTAAAAAATGAAAAAGAAACAATTGTGAATTCTCTTGAAGCATCTTATGCCTCAAGCCATTGTGAAGGACTTGCAGTACTCCTTTTGCAAAAGGGAGAATTAAGTTAGATTCTCAAAGCTTCACCAATCTTGCCTCACATACAGTTCCTTGATTACAGATTTAAACACTTCTAAAATTCAGAGTAAACATTCTCACCCACTTAGAAAAAAAACCTCAGAATGAAATTTCACATGCAAAACGTTAGCTTGAAACTCACATAGTAAAGTGTGTATGAGGAGACAATATTCTAATGACTAAGGTGAGGAATACAGTCAAGGTGGTGCCTTTATCCTTAAGGAAATGAAGAAATATGATACTTGAGGGTGAAAAAACAGATATCATTTATGAAACTGTGAATCAGGGCTTCCCTGGTGGCGCAGTGGTTGAGAGTCCGCCTGCCGATGCAGGGGACACGGGTTCGTGCCCCGGTCCGGGAAAATCCCACATGCCGCGGAGCGGCTGAGCCCGTGAGCCATGGCCGCTGAGCCTGCGCGTCCAGAGCCTGTGCTCCGCAACAGGAGAGGCCACAGCAGTGAGAGGCCCATGTACTGCAGAAAAAAAAACAAAAATAAATTGTGAATCATTTGCTTTGATTTTCTGTGAATCAAGTAACTAAAACTATAGGCTACTGTTATCCAGGCACTGGATGTCTTTGAATATTTGGAGGAAATTTGACATTAAAAATAACAGGTTAGGGCTTCCCTGGTGGCGCAGTGGTTGAGAGTCCGCCTGCCGATGTAGGGGACACGGGTTCGTGCCCCAGTCCGGGAAGATCCCACATGCCGTGGAGCGGCTGGGCCCGTGAGCCATGGCCGCTGAGCCTGCGCGTCCGGAACCTGTGCTCTGCAACGGAGAGGCCACAGCAGTGAGAGGCCCGCGTACCACCAAAAAAATAAATAAATAAATAACAGGATAAACTATTGATATGTTATTCTACTCAGTTTTTCAGCTAATGTATCAGATAGGTGTTGTTAAAAATGTCTCTCAAACAACTAATGATAATAATGATAAGTTTAACACACCAAGCCAAGGTTAATATTCCTCGTTCCATATGGAAACAGACAATTTTCCAGAATTACAGCAAATAGGCTAGACTGAGTCAATGTTTCTCAAACTGGAATTTACAGATGTATTCTCAAGGGAATACACAAGTTCTTTTGTTACTGAAAGTGGAGGTCCGGCTGCTCGCCGCTCTAAAGCCAGTAAAGAGGCAAGTTGGTGGAAAGGAAAGTTTGCTTTATTTTGGATGCTAGCAACCGGGGCTGTGCGGGGAGCGGGGAGGGCTGTCCAAAGGCTGAATTCCTTTGACTCCTGTCCAAAGGCTGACTTCCCCCCACTGACAATCAGTGGCCAAGAGCCTTTATCGGCGGAGGGAGGGGCTACATGCAGAAACAGCACAGTCGGCTTTGACAGTCATCTTGAAATTGATCATGTGGTGGTCTGATCGCATCATCTTGTTTTAAGTACAGTTAATCTTCAATGCCAGGGTCCGTTACCATTTCTTTGAGGCCAGTTCTCAGAATTGTGGCAGCTTATGTCACAGCTACAGGCTGGTCATCATGTATCAATAGTTCTTCCACCTGGTGGGGTTTCAGTATCTACAAGACAGCTCACAGGACACGGCTCAGAATATTCTCTATAGCCCTTGAGGAGGAACCAAAGATCCTTGACTTTGCTTAATGACTGAAGTATTATTATTTTGTCCTGTTTGACTGCTTTTCTTTGCTTCTGCATTTTCTCACTTCTCTGATTAAACATATTCTTTGGCTAAAATTTTTCTACAGACAAAAGGCAGGCGGAGGACATGGTGGAGTGGGGGGAAGGGCCATAGGGTCCTGCTCCATTTCACTATGAGAAAGTTAACATTGTCTTTCAGTTTTAGTGATGATGATTTTTAAAAAGTATATTTTGAGTTATCTGGATAACTATCTCATTACCAAGACTGCCCTATAATTTAATACTTGCATTTGTGTTTGCCCTTACCATCCTGTGATGCCCAAGGGTCACCTGTAATCATGGTATTTATCTTACGCATATGTTGGATAACAAGTGTGACCACCATTCTGTTGGCGTATTCTAACATGAAAATGACTACATTTGCTTTTGTTTACCATTGGTAGATAAAAATATTTTTCTCCTTTACAATTTAAAGACATTTTTATAAAATAAGACTTTATTTCCTTAATTTACTTACTAAATTGAAATTGATTTAATATTATAAAAACAATGTAGTAAAGCAGAATGATGTGTTCCTTGCCACAGGCTAATGAGAATAAAATAGATATAAAAGTAATAGATAAATGATTCAGTTTATACCAAGGTAAGTTACATGGTACCCCAGTGGCACTGGGAAATGAAGTGTTTAGAGTGGTCTGAATAGAGAATAGAGGTGCTAGAGTTCAAGTATCACAAAGCAGATTGAACACACTGAACTAAAAACAAACAAACAACAACAAAGAAGAAATAATATCATGGCAGTCAGAGTCAAATGCACTTTGCCAACAAACATATTGCTTACATGTATCAATCATTAGGATAAATGCAGCAACCAAAACTCAGAGAATTTTTTTGGTTGAAAGAAACTTTCTAAATCTCCGATATTGGAATATACCATAAATTTACAGGTCTATTCAATAGATTGGTGCTTTCATATGAATTCTTTCGGTTTTTTTTTTGGCCGTGCCTTGTGGCTTGCAGGATCTTAGTTCCCTGACCAGGGATTGAACCCAGGCCCCCAGCAGTGAAAGCGTGAGTCCTAACCACTGGATCACCAGGGAATTTCCTGAATTCATTTTCTAAAAGGCAAAATCAATATCAATAATAACAAGGACCCCAATGATGATCCACTATGTTGAAGATCAAAAGAATCCAATCCACAGCTGACATATAAAACCCAAACATTTTTATATTTTTTATTAAATTCAATGTTATAAATTTTGTTTTAGCAAAATAGCATGTCACACTAAATTGATAATTAGTCCTTGCCTTGGTTTTATAAATGTATGTATTTAACTATTACCATAATACAGTTTAAGTCAACACTGAAAGCCCAAAGAATTTGCCTCTATAGGAGTCCCGTGCTTTAATACAGTTTGAGAAACCCTGAACAGATAATATCTAAAATGTTTTCCAGCTATACTTTTCTACGTCTCTGACCTTTTATCATCACATGGACCGCATTGCCAGCCGAGTATCTTGCACAAGCATGCTGATGGTGACCATAAGCTAAAAAGGGAATGATGCTGAAAAACATCAATCTGTCATCACCACTGAGATACTATCACAAAGAAATTGAGGCTGGGCCACTCAGGTCACTTTTAGAAAAGAGAACATGCATACATACTGGATGGCATCTAATTCATCTACTTCATTCAAAATGTATTATCCTAAAAAGAACTATTTTATAAATAAAAATAAACAAAAAACGTTTCCCTAAAATGAGACTGAGTGGAAATTAATGAATACAGCCTGTTCATAATTCCAAACTGTTTACCAAAGACCCACTATTGAAAAAAAAAAATTGTCCAGATCTCTCTTATCTAAAATTTTCAGGGAGCACAAGAAAGTGGCAGGCAGCATTCAGGTCTTGCTGGGCATGATTGCTCATGCCAGCGCTATTCTTTTCTTGCTATCATAGCTAGCAGTCTATTTAAATGGAATTCACGTTGCCAGTACTTATAAGCTGATCCTCTTTGACTGAGGAGAGCTGTAATTTGTATTGCTTATTGCTTGTGTCTCAATGTATGACTATCTTTGGTGATTCCTATTAGTTTTTTGAAAAAATTTTTGACTCCTATTAATGCCAGTAAATAAATAAACTTATCAAGTTTTTAGTGGTGAGGAAGCACTTGTAGGAAGCTCCTGTCCTATTGAAGTTAAATGGAAACATTGTGTAGAGAAAGAGATATGTACTAGCAACGTGACTGAATTCAGGGTGAATTGGCTTGTTTGCAACTTCTAGATTTTAGTAAACAAAAACAAAAAAACAAAAGCTTTGTGAACTTTTGAGGCTGGGTTTGCTGTCTGGCTGTGTGCTGAGGATAAGAAGCACTAAATACAGAAACAAATGAAAAGGAAAACAGACCTAGATTCTACAACCATCTTAGTCTTAGTTTCCTCTACAACAAAGTGAGGTTCTCTGTTTCTCCAGAAGGATTTTGAGAAAATTATAATACATGATATATATGAAATATCTGCTACAAAGCACTCAATATAAGTTATCTTTATTTTTGATACTATTATTATTACTATAATAATTGTTATGATTATTATTAACATAATACCTGGCACTGAGTCATCCCTAAATAAATTTTAATTCTCATCCCTTTGACTCCGGGTACAAGAATCCCTCTTTTGAAGTTTAGTACATGGCACCCAGTAGGTTCAAAGGTGAGCTGAGGCATGTCTAACCCTTCCCCCCATCCCTTCTGCCTAACCTGGACCCACTCAGTGCAAGTTAAACTCATATTGTCTAGAAATATCAGTTCCCCTAAAAGTCCTTGAAGGCCTGTGTCTCCACCTCCACTCATCCTCCTCCCTGCATGAAGATTAATATAATTAAATTTGCATAACTCTTTACAGTTATGCAAACTCTTTACAAAATTTCCAAACTCTTTACTCTTTAAAAAGTACATTCACCTACATTATTACATTTAATTCTTATAATATCTGTGTTATTTTTATCTCCATTTCACAGATGAGACAATTAAGGCTCAAAGAAATTAGTAACTTAATAAAATAACAATAGATAACATTTGTTTCAGGCACTGTGCCAAGTACTTTATACTCATGACTCAGCACATCCTCAAAACAAGTCTAGCGGTGGGGTAGGCACAATTCTGGGATGGCCAGCAAGACCCCTGGCCCTGCCCTTCTCTCCCATCCCTTGTGCATACTCTGTACAATCCTTGCTGCTGTGAATCTGGTAGTTTTCTCACTGAGGTAACTAAAAGCAGAGCTGATAGCGTCTTTTCATAAGTAGCCGTTGCCCTAGCCCTTTCCTCTGGTCCCCCTCCCATCACTTCAAAACTTAAAAACTGAAGAATTCACAATTGGCACAGTACATCTAGAAGACGCCTTGATGGGCTGTTGCCTGTGCCTTTTCTATCATGAAATGGGTTTTTTTGTTGTTTTTGTTTGTTTGTTTGTTTTTTGCTATACGCGGGCCTCTCTCTGTTGTGGCCTCTCCCGTTGCGGAGCGCAGGCTCCGGATGCGCAGGCTCAGCGGCCATGGCTCACGGGCCCAGCCGCTCCGCGGCATGTGGGATCTTCCCGGACCGGGGCACGAACCCGTGTCCCCTGCATTGGCAGGCAGACTGTCAACCACTGCACCACCAGAGAAGCCCCTATCATGAAATGTTTTTGATATTAACCCTGACTAGAAAGACTCACTGACTGTCCCTGATGTCCACTGGTGTTGTTTGCGTGAAGTGTATCTTTTGGGTTTATCTCAGTAAAACGTAACTTGTATATGGTTCACAGGCCAGCAGGCTCATATTTGCCAGGCCTCTCTGGGATTACAGCAGGCACGTGACTAGGTGACTGTAAGTGTCAGAACGCGGCAGGCTGGGTTTAATGCCCTGGCTTTTGACAGAGCACCTTACTGTTTTCAGACGAGCGGGCTTCTGATTTTTATGTTTCTCCCCATGATGTCAAACTGTTGTCTGCTGTTCCTTGTGGAAGTTAGTGTCATACAGCAGAGGGAATGACAGGTTCAACCTGTAGTGACACTTTTCCAGGCTGGGCTAAACATGAACAGCAGAATTGAAAACAGCAATTCAGGACAGAGTAATACATCACATACTCCACACATAGCTAAGAACTAGGAAATAAACAAAAAAGTGACCGAGCAGCCAATATCCATATATCATCGATCGTCTGCTATAGCTTATGCACTTTCTCAGAGAAGAGGCTCCTTCTCTTCTCTGGATCCACTTACTCTTATGCAAAACTCTAGCAAGTGTAAGATCTACATTCTTAAGCCCTCAACAGGTTAGAAGCAGGAGAAAGGATGACACACTAAATTCCACAGGAATAGCAGTCAGCAGATTGATATCATGAGAAGAAGCATAAAAATCAGAAGCACAGTTGTCTGAAAACATTTACTCTAAAGGCAGAAAACTTGCACATCTCAATAGCCCCTATGACATCATTAAATTAGGACAAAGAAGAATTCCTTAATTTATTCATTTATATACTTAAGAATAGTCATTCAGCATCTAGTATGTGTTAGGAGGTAGGCTAGTTGTTTGAGACACAGCCATGAATGAGACAAAGTTCCTTCATCAGGAAGGTTTCATCTAAGTGAGGACACATAGCATTTTAATACAATACAGTTGATTGCAATAGAATGATAAAGGCAAAGAATGCTATAGCGTCACAGAGGAAGAGCACAGAACCTAGTAGAGGAAGCTCACGAGAAGCTTTCCAGAAAAACTGGGGTCTACACCAGGGCCTGAGGGATAAGTAGGAGTTAGCAGGGAAAGTGGAGGCTTGAGGGAGAATATTCCAAGCATCGAGAACCGAGAATCGTATGTGCAAAGGTCCAGAGTTAAATAATAGCCCCGGGCCAGCTTTGTGGGCATGCGACCTGTCCACAGGTCCCTATGCTCAGAAGCCATCCCACACACACCAGACTTGTATAATATTCTGCTCTCATTGTCTTGAAATTCCAAATGATTTTATCTTTGAACCTGTGTTTTTGTAAGTGAAGTCCAGTAGGACAGTGGAGCACGTGTGTGAGCAGAGGAGATACTCAGCCCATACCACCACCACCCCTAGCTGCTGTCTTTGCCTATAGCATTCATCTGACACATAGAATTCCAGCTGATCCACCATATGTGAAAGTTCAGGGAGATGCAGAAGAAGTACAAAATAAGCATGTTGCATCTTTGATTGAGTGAGATCAGCATGCTCTGACAGCCCCAAGACACTTCATTTTCTATTCCAACCAGAACTTACTTCAAACGCAGAAAGGAGGCGATAGCGTTCTAAGAAACATCATGACCAGAGACCCCTACGATATATATTCTTATTGTTGCTACTCTGTGTTAGTCAACCACTTACACTGGAAATGATAACTTAGAAAGAAAGGGGGGAAAAACAGAATAACTCTTAGTTCTTTTTCGTTTCAATCGTTCCTTACTGATGAGTAATTGTTGGTAGAATGTGAGTGTATCAAAAAGTGAAAGAGAAACAGTTGAGTTAGTTTTGTGAAATGCTTTCCACTGTACTGAAGAGAAACAAATACATATGGATGTACAAGGTCTGAAATACAAATTGTGTAATTTCAGTGATTCAGCATACAAAATAAATGCTCTCATATTTAAAAACTGGCATCGTACAATATAAAGATGAACAATAACATCCATGATGATTTAAATTTTTAATTTTTCTTTACTTAGAATGACATTAAGTAGCAAATTAAAAAAAACACAGCTACTATAACAACTGGAGAGAGAGACTGGGAGAAAGAGAAATGCTTTATTTTTTTTCCTGCTTTTTGAAAATAAGGGTCCCATATTTTCATTTTATACTGAGTCCAGCAAATTATGTAGCATGTTCTATGACAGCATAAAAAGTTTGTGTGACGTAAAAAGTTCAGAATTGGAGGAATACAATGTATTATATCTGTGGAAGGTGGGAAGGGAGGAGAGAGGGACCTGAGTCAGGAAAAACCATGTGGCCATCTGGTTGTAAGGGGAGAAGAGTGGCTTTGTGTATTAATGAGAAAATATCAATTTTCAGACTCAAATAATGAAGAAAGACTGACAGATTCTAGAAGAGGTAAGGCCCTGACAAAAGCCACTCCTGGTGCTGCCACGTCAGGCTAAAAAATGTAGAGCCCCACCTAGGGGTAAAGGAGAGCCATGGAAGAGAAACAACCCAACAGATTGATCATTAAAGAAAGATCATTCAGTGTGGAGGATGTACTAAAAGCATGATAGCCAGTGGGGTGCTGGTAAACTGGTTCTCAAAAAACAAAGAAGCATCCAGTCACAAGATAAGGGATACATACTATGTATACAGACACACACACACAGTCTTAGCCTTCGATATGGAAAATCATCCTCTTTGGCGAAAGAATACATTTTTATGGAATTTAAAGAAGCTAGAGGGCTCCCCTGGTGGCGCAGTGGTTAAGAATCCACCTGCCAATTCAGGGGACGCGGGTTCGAGCCCTGGTCTGGGAAGATACCACATGCTGCGGAGCAGCTAAGCCCGTGCACCATACTACTGAGCCTGTGCTCTAGAGCCCGCGAGCCACAACTACTGAGCCTGCATGCCTCAACTCCTGAAGCCCAGACGCCTAGAGTCCGTGCTCCACAACAAGAGAAGCCACCGCAATGGGAAGCTCGCACACCACAATGAAGAGTAGACCCCTCTCACCGCAACTAGAGAAAGCCCGTGAGCAGCAACAAAGACCCAACTCAGCCAAAATTAATTAATTAATTAATTTTTTAAATAAATAAATAAGCTAGAAATAAAAAATATTTGTTTTTCTGGAATAAATTTTTTTAAAAGTTTTTAAAAACCCAAACCAACCCAAAACAATAAACTTTCATTTTTAGCATTTGCTGAATCCTAGTGTAAATGGCTGATTACAAGCTACTAATAGTTTAACAATCAGCTTGCAAAATTTCTGAATATTTAACAGCTCTCCTAAGTCTTTAAAAGTCAGCTCCCACTCCCCACTGCAAGTAATGGTTACATGGTTGTCCACGTCTTGTAGTTAAAAACTGAGAGATACATTTAACAATTTATTCATATTTCCATCAAAATAAAAATATTTCTTAGAGAAGTCAGTTCTCTCAAATCTGAACACTGGTTGTCTATGCTGATTTATTCCCCCAAGTTGTCAAAAGGAAAGACATATGGAGCACAAGTAATATTTGAAGAGATTAATTGCCAAGAAGATTTCAGAACTGATGGAACACAGCAAACCACAAATTTAAGAAACCAGCAAATCCCAAGAATTTAAAAAATAAATAAAAACTACACACGGATGTACCACACTGAAATTACAGGTCTTAAAAGCAGCCTAAGGAGCTAGAATTTTAAAAACTGACTTCTCGACACAACCGTGGAAGCCAAGAATCAGTGAAATAATTTCTTGAAATATGTAGATCAAAACTGAGAAGTAACCTAGAATATCCAATCCAAGAATAAAAGGAAGGTGGGAAGGAAGGAAGGGAGGGAGGGAGGGAGGAAGGGAGGGAGAAGAAAGGAAAAACTTCTAAGAATTAGGGCAAAATAAGACATTTCAGACAAACAGAAACTGAGAAACTGCCACCAACAGATGCTCATTAAAGAAAATTCTAAAGTTTGTACTTTACTGAGAAGGAAAACTACCTCAGATGAAAGATCTAAGATGCAAAAGGAAAGAAGTGCCCATTGGGAAGATTTTTCAAGGCCTTCCCTAACGCAGCTGTTGTCTGTTTTTGGCTTGCACACATGTAAAAACACCCGCAAATCAAATGGACATAGGGACCACCATCCCTGGATCCTTTCTATACCAATGGTTCCAGCACCTGGGGTTCAATATGATTTTTGTCTTACTATCCTGACTAGTGGCTGGAGTGAGGCAGTGGAGCAGTTCCAGATGTTTCCCTCTGCCTTTCCCGTGATACCTCTTAACTTACTTGCCGAGGTTCTAATTGGGGGCAGGGTGGCAGAAGTGGGGAAGATTGGATAGGAAGAGCCTTGGACTGCAATGCAATTCTGAGAAATCTCAGCCAGGCTGATGGTAAGGCCCTGAGCTGAAATTCTTCCTCAGAGCATTTCTTTGTGGGACAGTTATGATTCCTACACTGCACTCAGTCATTGACTGGGGCCACTGGGTAGAGGAGGCATGGCCTGGTGTGGTTGACCCAAAGGTGTAATCATGGGGACTGTCAATCAGCCACACTCGTCCAGGCAAATTCTCTTGAAGGACTTCTGAGCAGAGCACTTCCATGGCCTCCATGGAGAAGAGACAGCGTATGTGTTCTAAGAGATAAGTACAAGAATATTTGTAGTGCAGTATTTGTAATAACCCCAAAATGGAAACAACTCAGATGTCCATCAACAGGAGGGTGGATGAATACACAGTGTCACAGGTATACAGTGAAACCTATTCAGTCATGAGAGGACTACAGCTACAGGGCATCCACAAGGATGCATCTCACAAACAATGTTGGACCAAAAAAAGGAAGTCAGAGGAAAAATGGAATACAGTATTTCCATTTATCAAGTTCCAGTAAAATTAAATGAAATATTCTTAATGATATGTACATGGATGGTAAAACCGTAAAGAAAAGCAACCATTAACACAAGTGTAAGGATAATATTTACCTCTGGGGAGAAGGAAGAGGAATCTCAGTGGACTTCTAAGGGACTGACAACACTGTATTTCTTTACCTGACATATGGGTTCATGCAAGGGTATTTATTTTAATATTGTTCTTTGGACGGCACATATATGTCTTATAGACTTTTCCCAAATGTATGATATATTTTACAATTTAATGTTTAATATGACTCTTTCATTAGATATGTAAAAAATATTTGCTTTTTGAAAAATCCTTTCAGCAAGCTAGATGTAGAAAGAAACTTCTTCATCTCAGTGAAAGCTATCAAACAGAAACCTTCATGAAGCATCACAAGTAAGAGTAGAGGGACTTCCCTGGCAGTCCAGTGGTTAAGACTCCACCCTTCCAAGGCAGGGGACGTGGGTTTGATCCCACATGCTGTGCAGTTTTGGCCAAAGAATAAAAAAATAAATTAAAATTAAAATAAACAAGAGCAGAACATTGAAAGCATCCCCATTAGTGTCAGGAGGGGTCAAGGATACACTGTCATTGCTAGTCTTCATCCTGTATGAGAGGCATACTTGTTTTATGAATTTGAAATTATTTAACTCACTAATGAGTAGTTGGTACTTACTCCATGTATCCTATTGACAAGAGCTAGACTGACATTCTCATTACAGTGTGACTTTGTCATATTCCCAGGAACAATTACGAATATGCAGTCCCACCTTCTCTTAATAATGAATTAACTGTGCCACCACTACCAATTGTTTTGAACTAAATTTCATGGACTTGCAATTCTATTTCTCTGCTTCTTTTGATCATGGGTCACCTTTTAGAGATCCATGCCTTCAGAAGATGAGACATTGAGGCCAGCTGTATAGTGAAAAGAGTGTAGAGCTTGAAGTCATTCAGGTGTATGTTCAAATCCAACTCAATTGATTCAAAGTTGGGTATGACCTCAGGCATATTGCTTAATCCCTTCATTCTTCTGTTTGATATCTTAAAAAATGAGGATAATTATGCCTACTTTGCAGAAACGTCATGAAACTTCAAAACAACACGTCAATGGCCTAGCTCAAGGCCTAGATATAAAAGACGGTCCAAAATGGTGTAGTTATGATTATTTTCTTAATTTCATGATAGCCAGCTAAATCCCTGAAACCAACCCCCAAAATGTTGAGGAAGGATCCTGGAGTGCTGCCATGGCCTTTGTTGGCCCTGTCCTATTCACCATGTTTATCAATAGCTTGAGACATAGATGAAATGACTGCATGGCACAAAACTAGACCAGATGACTAAAACACTTCAGTGGACTCCAACAACACTGGGACCAAAATCAACAAGAGGAAATTTGATGTGACTTAAAGAAAGGTCCAGGCTTGATCTTCCTGACATTTGGAGTTGATACTCCATGAGCAGTGAGCCGTGTCTAAATAACACTGGTGGCTTTGAGTTTGATATGAGCTAACAGTGCATGAGAGCCCTATCACCAGTGGGAATTCAGGTGACTTGACAAAAAGCAGTGGAGAAGAATGACATGGCAGGCCCCAGCTGCAGTAGGCAGGAAAGGCAGCTAGCTCCCTCCTCATTAGAGCCTCATTACCATCTCAAAGGCCCTCAGAAAGTGGTGGTGGGAATGTGCAGATGTGGATTTAATTGATCTCAATGCAATTTTAAGCTACTAAAATCTCTATTTCCATAACAGCCTCAGGGAATGTTCCTGAACTCAGGTCTGGCTGCTTGCCACTCAGAGGCCAACACTGGAGAGGCAAGTGTTGGCAGAAAGGAAAGTTTGCTTTATTCAGAAGGTTGGCAACCAGAGGAGAAGGCGGACTCATGTCCAAAAGCAAACTCTCTCCTGTTGATCAGTGGACAAGAGCTTTTAAACAGGAGTTTCAGGGGTGCATAGGTAAAAGGAGGGGCTACATGCAGAACAGCACAGTCAGCTCTGACAGTCTCTTGAAATTAGTCATGTGGTGGTGTGGTCAGCATCACCTTGATTATTTTAACTCCAGTTAGTCTTCAGTTCCAGGATCAGTTTGTTCCCATTTCTTTGAGGCCAGTTCTCGAAATTGTCACAGCTTATGTCATGGCTACAGTCAGGCCATCATGTAGTTAACTTCTTCCACCTGGTTTGGGTTTCAGTATCTACAAAACAGCTCAAAGGACATGGCTCAGAATGTTCTCTATAGCCCTTGAGGAGGAACTAAATGTCCTTGACTTTGCTTAATGACTGCAGTATTATTACTTTGTCCTGTTTGACTGCTTTCCTTTGCTTCCGCATTTTCTCATTTCTCTGATTAAGTTTATTCCTTGACTACAGCTTTTCTACAGGCAAAAGGCAGGCAGAGGACATGATGGGGGGTGGAATCTGTCCTTGGAAGGCCCCATAGGGTCCTTCTCTGTTTCAGGAAGAGGTACTCCAAACCATCACAAAAAAAAAATTTTTTTTTAAACACATGGCAGCAGTGATATATTAAAATGGCATGAAATAACCGAAGGAACAAAAGCAAGAAGAAAGAAAAGGTCAGGATAACAGTCATAGTGATTGCAATGACCTGGTCATATTCTTGCTTTTGAAACACCCATTCCTCTAGTTCATTTCAAAGAAAACTAATCAATGGCTTCTGGTATTTTCTTCCAGCTCCAAATTCTTTTATTTTTTTTTAAGGTTTTGGCTACACATTGCCACTGGGTGGTGCTCCAAATCCACACAATCTTCTTGGAACTGCAGGGAGCAAGTAAGTAAAAAGCAGGCAACCACTGACTGGTTTTCAGACATATGAACAAAACATTTAAAATATATTCTCTCTTTGTATTGACGCATAAAGACGCACAAACACCGAAGGAAAGGAAGTGGCCATCTTTAGAAAGAAAGAAAGCATCTCTGCAACTGAAAACAAAACAACACAAAACAAAACCAGCCAGCTAGGAAAGACGCTACTGAAGCAAATTTTCAGAGATCGATAATGTGCAATCTCCTTTGGCTGAGGGTGTGATCGGCAGCTTACCCTGATGCACAGAGATTTTTTGTTTGTTTGTTTTTAAATCAGGTTTTCTAGTTGCACAGAGACCTCTTCTGCAGCTACATTTTGCATGTGTACACTGTGTGGATGTGTGCATCTTAGGAGTACCCGTTAAAACATTCCTACAAAGAAGGCCAGGGACTGCCCTTGGGGCCCAGACAGTCTGTGTGGCTCCAGCGACTATCCCCTTGGGAAAATCAAATACAAAATGCCATTCAAACCACCAATTATTGCACTGCTTTAGATAAGGCAACTTGCGCTTTCCCCCTTTGTCAGACTCCTTAAAGGAAGGGTTGCAAACCAGAAGAGGAACGAATAATGAGCTTTTCATTATCTATAGAGCCTGTGCCAAAAGGTCCTTTGACAAAGAGAAGATGGGAATCAAGTGCATCTTGACTGGCTCTAGCATTTTCTTTTGTAGCTATACTAACATTTTCCCAATGTTCAGTTTCCTTTTATTGTACTGCTTTACCTAATACATGTTTAGCAAAATGTAGTTGGGCAATAATAAAACAGCTGATGGTGCCAGGCAATAAAAAAAATAGCTGACACTTAAGCTTTTATTACATGCCAGGTGCTGAGCAATTTACCTCCTCGTTCCCTGTAATACTCAGAACAACACTATGATGAAGGAATCATTATCATCTCCACTTTGCAAGTATGGCAATGAAGCCTCAGCAAGGTTAAGTTACTCGCACAAGGATACACAGCTAGGAAATGGCAGTTCCTGGCTCAGACGCATCTCTGCACCAAAGCGCATGCTCTTCCTTTTCTATAAGCACATTTAACTGAGATTTCAGGGTGTCCTAGTTAAAGAACTCAGCCTCAGAGAAGGTGTCCTGGTTATGATTTACCTTGCTGGCCCTGCCCCTTTAGTCCCTGGGTCCCATAGGGCAGCACTGACACTTGAGGATGAAGCAAGTCCACGTCCCAGCTTCCCAAGGGGATATTTCACCCCAAATAAGCTCAGCATCCCCTCTGCAGCCAGTAGAGAGGCTCATCAGACAGTCTGTATTCTGCTGACCTCCATTTCCATCCCATGGCAGTCCCTGGAGAGCACCCCAAATCTTACTAGCTGTAAGACCTGGGGCAAGTTACTTACCCTCATTTCTGTTTTTCAATCTTTGAAACACAAATAATAACAATACCTACCTCAAAGATTGTTGTGAGAATTAAATGATTTAAGCATCATTTATATAATGCTTATAATAGTGCCTGGCACACTGTATGAGCTAATAGATGTTGACCATTATCATTATCACTGATTTAGCAGCTCCAGATTTGCACCCGCTTTTCTCATCGCAGCCTCTTTAGCTACCTCCACTCTCCACACATGCTACTGGCCTACCGTGAAAGCATCCTCACTTCCAGGTCCCTCCCTCTCCAAAGAACCTAGCAGTTGGCTGGCAGACTGGTGTCACTATAATGCCACCAGGTTTATGACACTCTCCATATTAAAAGAAAAAAATTTTTTAATCATGGCTCTCCATTTTCTAGAAACTAAAGTTCTATATCCTGAGTCCAAAGTCCAATGCTTTCGACAGTCTGCTCCCAACCTATCTTTGCAAGCCTCTCTCCCCAGTTCTCACTTTATTCCTGCCTCATGACCATCCCATGCCTTTGTACACACTACACCACACACATGCCAATATGCCCACCCTTATCTGTCAACAGTTAACTTATCTCTAAATCCGTAGATTAACTCTTACTTTCCCCCAGCCTGTAGCAACTTTTTTCTAGTAGGAATTCCCACAGCTTTCTCTTTTGCCCACTCATTTATTTCTCTACACTTATTCACTTGTTTTGTTGTTATTCTCCTCTTGTTTTCCTCGGGTAGACTCTAAGAAAATTGAAGGCAATGACTATTGAAAATGTATACAGATCTCCCTTAACTTATGGGGTTATGTCCGGATAAACACATCATAAGTTGAAAATATCCTAAGTTGAGGGAATTCCCCGGCAGTCCAGTGGTTAGACCTCCACGTGAGTTCCATCCTGTAAGGCCCAGTTTCGATCCCTTAGGGCCAGGGTTCAATCCCTGGTCAGGGAACTAAGATCCCACAGCCTGCACAGCCAAAAACGTTTTTTAAAAAAAAGAAAATATCGTTAAGTCAAAAATGCATTTAATACACCTAACCTAGCAAACATCATAGCTTAGCCTAGCCTACCTTAAATGTGCTCAGAACACTTATACGTTAGCCTACAGTTGGGCAAATCATCTAACGCAAAGCCTATTTTATGACACGGCATTGAATATATCGTGTAATCTATTGAAAACTGTACTGAAAGTGAAAAACAGGATGGCTGTATGGGCACAGGATGGTTTTAAGTGTTTCAGTTGTTTACCCTGGTGATCGCATGGCTGGCTGGGAGCTGAGGCGCACTGCCTCTGCCCAGCATCTCGAGAGACGATGGTACCTCACATCACCAGTCCAGGAAAAGATCAAAATTCAAGATGTGAAGTGCATTTTCTACTGATTGTGTGTTTTCTTTTAAGTGAACGAGAGAAACTAGTGCTTTCAAAGGAATATGGACCTGGTCATTGCAATCATCATGACTGTTATCCTCGCCGTCTGTGTATTAATTTCTGTAGCTAACAGTCCTGAGCTAGTATATGAGAAGCTCTGAAGGAATTTTTCAAGAGAGCAAAGCTGGAGAGACCTCCTCTTCCAGCCTGACAGGAATCTGATTTTGTGGTCCTGAGAGCCTAAAAATTTAAGTGGAAGGAACTAAGAAGGTGGGTGTGAGATGCTTAGACCTTCTGGATTTCCTGAGGTAGTAAAGTACGGTTAGAAGTGCCAAAGGGAAAAAATAGCAGCCTCGCTGGCACCAAGCTCCGAGCAGATCAATTTTTCCTGAAGGCTGTCGCCAAAACAAAACACTCCAGCAACGTCTTAGGATATAAGAGAGGGCTCTTACCAAGAAATATCAGGAATGATCAAGAAAGGATATACATATATATTTTTTAGTGGTTTTAACATTCTTTTTTTTAAAAGCTTTTAAGTTTCTTTTTTTATATAAATTTATTTATTTTATTTATTTATTTTTGGCTGCGTTGGGTCTTTGTTGCTGTACGCGGGCTTTCTCTAGGTGCGGCGAGCGGGGTCTACTCTCTTCGTTGCGGTGCGCGGGCTTCTCACTGCGGTGGCTTCTCTTTCTGTGGAGCACAGGCTCTAGGCACCCAGGCTTCAGTAGTTGTAGCATGCGGGCTCAGTAGTTGTGGCGCACGGGCTTGGTTGCTCCGTGGCATGTGGGATCTTCCTGGACCAGGGCTCGAACCCGTGTCCCCTGCATTGGTAGGCGGATTCCTAACCACTGCGCCACCAGAGAAAGCCCGACGTTCTTGAATAAGGAGTTATTCTCTAAGTATCAGAGTCATCTGGCCAAAAAGTCTGTAAAATAAAATGTGTGCTTACTTTAATTTGCATGTCCTCCCAGAGGTTTGATTTTGATCACTCTGAAGAAAACATAAGAAGGAGGCCCACGTCTTGGGGTGTTCATTGGTCATTCTGGGTAGACCGTACTGCACAAGCTCAGCAGAACAGACGTTGATTCTCCCCTCATGCTCCATGTCCATTGCAGGTCGGGGGCCCAACTGATCATAGTCACTCAGGGACCCAGGCTCATAGAGGCTCCGTCATCTGGAACATCACCCTGGAACAGTCCCTGTGGGAGGTGAAGAGAATTCACCCCAGCCCAGAAGTGACAGGTCACACTTTCACTAACAGCCCATTGGCCAGAAGTGGTCCCACGGCTCTATCTATCTGTAAGGGGAAAAGTTTATCCCACATGTCTTAGACACACTGCCCTGCATTTCTGCTCTAGTGGATATCAGCGTCCACTGCTTCTGGAAAATATATAGGAGACTCAATAATGTACTTAAATAAGCCACACATTGGGAGAATAGAGAGTCCAAGTGGATGACTTCAGTGTGTTTAATTCCTGGATCAGAAATTAAATTCCTTCTGAGCCACATCAGCATCTGTCTCTTTGAGTTAAAATAACCATCTAGGCCTTCTTTGATATTTTGATTAATGGAACAACTACAGAATGTGACTAAGTGGAACATTTTCTCTTTACCTTCTGAGTAGAGAATGGCCAGACAATAAACACTTGAGTTTGTTTGGTCAAGAACAAAGTTAAAGACTTAACATTTTCATTTGTGCTATGACTTCATGGAGTTGTTATTTATGGTGATGATTTTTTTTTTATTACCTGTGTCCAAGAGAAAGACCATGCATGAATAAGAACCCCATAACCAGCTTTCTTCACGTCAAAAAAAATGTGAAGTGATATGACAAATGAATCTACTAAGAAATTCCTCTCATTAGAGTGAAGCCAAAACTCCAGAGACTAAAGGCAATAATCACTGCTGCTTTCTCCTGCTGATGCCTAGCTCAAGATGTTTATTCAAGAGAGTTAAGGGAGAAGAAATGCAAAGTATAGGATTTTCAAGCAGTGCTTTGAAATTAAGACTAACATCGTTAGGGAAAGTAATTTCAAAAGCAAAAAATAGGTGACACTAGCCCCCATTCTTATTTGAGTTCTTATTCTTACTTGAGGACTTTTATCATCATCTGGAGCAGCATTTCTCGGTCAAGGATGCACATTAGAAACAGCTGTGGAGTTTTAAAGTGTGCATCTACTTGGGCTCAAGCATCAGGGATTCTAATTCAATGGGTTTGGGGTTGGGCATAAGCATCTGTAATTTTTAAATCTTAGATGAGATTTTAATATATATATATCTTGTTTTGTTTGCCCACACTGTGCAGCTTGTGGGATCTTACTTCCCGACCAGGGATTGAACCCCGGCCCTTGGCAGTGAGAGTGTGGAGTCCTAACCATTGGACCACCAGGGAATTCCTTTTTTTTTTTTTAATTAGAAGCACAGTTTTAAAGGTATGACTTCTATTACCTAAAGGAAAATGGCATTCTGCCTTTTTTTCTCCAGAGGAATTTACAGTCACTAATACATCCTCCATTTATTACAATACGGAAACTGAGTCAGACCACCAAGGCCCCAGCACCACAGAAAGAGTCATTCTCAGAGCTGAAATTACACCTAGGATTTTCTTAACCTGTAATCATTCCCAATTATTTATAGCCATGTAAGTGATAGTTAAATCCTGCTTATCAGTTACTCTCTGAATTGTGTATGGTCTCTATCTGGCTATGAGCAGACTGTCAGTCTGTGACAGCAAGACAGTTAGCATTTATCTTCTCTTTGTATCTGGGACAAAAGCAAATCCTGTGTGATGTAGCCCTTGCCCTCCTTCACTCATTCCAGCCACACCAGCCAGTATTTTCTGCCTCAGCACGTCAAGTGGTCTCTAGATGGGACAGGCCTGAATGGGCAGGAGCATGGGCTAGATGGCCTCTGGCGTGGAGCAGGTACTGGGGCAGGGGCGCAGTGGTGGGCTTTGGAGCAGTCCAGTCTGACTGGAAGAGCTCGTGCTCCACTGAGAGGTGACTGGTCAGTTTCAGGGAGTTCTGCCACAAAGTCAGGAGTGTGTGGGACCTGGTCACTGAGAATTCACAAGTAATTGAAATCTGGAGATCCACTCTAGCTAGACTTTCAGAGTCTGGAAAGGCATTGAATTGGGCCCCAGGTCTGGCTCTGAGTCTCCTCAAAACTAAGGCCAAGGAACAACAAGCTGATTTTCATAAGATTCATCTTCTGCTCTAATAAACATGGACAATTATCTGGGACTTCCCTAGTGGTCCGGTGATTAAGACTCCGTGCTTCCACTGCAGGGGGCATGGGTTCAATCCCTGGCTGGTAAAGAAACTAGTAGTCATTTTTAAAGAAACCTTCTCTGACTCTTTTGTCTAAAAATACCCACCTTCCCACATGTCATTATTCTCTACCACTGCATGCTATTGGTTTTCTATATAGCCCTCACCACAGTTTGTAATTATATACCTATTTATTCATTTGTTTGTTTGTTTATTTTCTGACTTTGCCTGTTAACTATAAACTTCTCAAGGGAAGGACTATGTTATTTCACCAATGAATACTCAAACCCTAGCTCAGTGCCTGGCACAGAACAACTGCTCAAAAAATCTGTCACTTAATGAATGCGTGGGGACTGCCCTGGTGGCGCAGTGGTTAAGAATCCGCCTGCCAATGCAGGGGACACGGGTTTGAGCCCTGGTCCGGGAAGATCCTACATGCTGCGGAGCAACTAAGCCTGTGCGCCACAACTAATGAGCCTGCGCTATAGAGCCTGCAAGCCACAACTACAGAGCCCATGAGCCTAGAGCCTGTGCTCCACAACAAGAGAAGCCACCACAACGAGAAACCTGCGCACCACAATGAAGGGTAGCCTCTGCTCGCCGCACCTAGAGAAAGCCCACGCACAGCAACGAAGACCCAATGCAGACAAAAATAAATAAATAAATTTTTTTAAAAAAAATGAATGGGTGGACAAATGAATATGTAATATAATAGAAGGGAGTCCAACATGCCTTAGGGGAAAAGAAGAGAATGAATACTGTTAGAAATGATCCAAGAAGGCATCACAGAGAAGGAGACACGTGAACTGAGTCTGGAACAATTAATAAGATTTTCCTGGGCTGTGAAGAAGGAAAGCTTTCCAGGCAATGAGAATACCCAGAGTAGGGGAACAGAGGCATGATATACACGTCTGTGAAACAAAGGCTAGGTGTGGCCAGTGGGTTGGCAGAGTTATATGAGGAAACAAGGCTAAAGGGAGGAGTTGGAGCCCACTGTAAAGAGTCTTGTAGGACTTCCCTGGTGGTCCAGTGGTTAAGACTCCATGTACCCAATGCAGGGGGCAAGGGTTCGATCCCTGGTTGGGGAACTAAGATCCCACATGCTGCACGGTGCGGCCAAAGTAAAAAATGAAAAAATAAGAAAAATAAAATGAATTTTTAAAAAAAGAGTCTTGTAAGTAGACAGGATTTTAACTTACAAGGCAACCATAGAGCAAATAGACAGAAGAAGAGGGCAAAGAGCGAAACTCTGGGAAATTTCCTGAGAGAAGTAGAGAGAAAATGGGTTTGAACAGAGTAGTTGGAGAGAAGGAAAACCAAGGGAGGAAAATGTAATGTGAGGCAAGGAAAAGAGAGAGAAGAGGCCAAGAGTGTCAGATGCTGCAAGGAGACGAAAGCATTAGAATTCGGCAAATAAATGGATGAGTAATGACCATTAAGAGACTCAGTACAGGGCTTCCCTGGTGGCACAGTGGTTGAGAGTCCTCCTGCAGATGCAGGGGATGCGGGTTCGTGCCCTGGTCCGGGAAGATCCCACATGCCGCGGAGCGGCTGGGCCCGTGAGCCATGGCCACTGAGCCTGCGCGTCCGGAGCCTGTGCTCCACAATGGGAGAGGCCACAACAGTGAGAGGCCGTGTACCACAAAAAAAAAAAAAGAAAAGAAAAAAGAGACTCAGTACAATAGAGTAAGGGATGCAGAAATCAGATTATAAGGAGGATTTTTGTTAACTTTTTATTTTGAAATAATTTTAGACTTGCAGAAAAGTAGCAGGAAGTAATAAATGCTAACTGTGGAGACTTCCCTGGTGGTCCAGTGGTTATGAATCCACCTTCCAATCAGGGGATGTGGGTTCGAGCCCTGGTCGGGGGACTAAGATCCCACATGGTGCGGGACAACTAAGCCCGCGCGCTCTAGAGCCCACGTGCCACAGCTAGAGAGAAGCCTGCGCACCACAATGAAGAGCCCGTGCACTACAACGAAGATCCCGTGTGCCACAACTAAAGACCTGATGCAGCCAAATAAATAAATTAATTAAATATTTTAAAAAATAAATGATAACTTTGGAGAAGTGGAGAAAGCTGACAAACACTGTCTTAACCAAGACATCATGGTTCACATCCCCAGTAATAAGACATTATCAACATCATAAGCTCCCAGAATGACATACTGAGAAGGACCAAAAATGCACAGCCTCAGTCTGATCAAGAGGAAGCATCAGACAAACCCAAATTGAGGGCCAGTCTACAGAATAGCTGGCCAGTTCTCTTTTAAAATGTCAAAGTCATGTAAGAAAAGGAAAGACAAGAAGCTGTCATAGATGGAAGAGACTCAGGAGATATAACACCTAAATGCAAAGTGGGATTCTTGGATTGGATCCCAGAATAGAAAAAGAACATTAGTGGAAAAACTGGTCACATCCAAATAAGACACCTGAGTAAATGAGCCCACAGATATGAAAAAAATATTTAGTGGCCCTTCTCCCAACCACAGGAGAGAAAATGGACTCAGCACAATGAACCTATGAAAGTGCTTATAAATATTTTTATGTTCACTAACGTAAAATAATAAAGACAGCAAACCAAATGAGGATAAAGTTAATGCATTTCACACATCTTAAATTAGGAATAACAGTGACTATAAAACTAATTCTATTTTCCATCCTTAGTTTGCTAAACATTTTTCAGGATCTCCCTTTCCTGAATGTTCAGTAGATGCTTTGGTGTGTGCTTTGCTTTGTAATGATGGCAGCCAAACACAGTCTTTTTCTTTTTTCTAATCTGGTCATCTCTTCCACTGTTTCACAACGTTTCATGTGATCACACACAAAAATTAGGAAAATATGGGGTGAACTGGAGGGTATTTGGGGAATGTCCATATGGAGCTTGGTTAAAAAAAAAAAGAATTATAGTTGTGAGAAAAATACAAAGTATCAAATTTGTATAAAACTTTCAAATAAAACACTTTCAGAAATTTCAATGAGAAAGGTGAGGCTATGTCTTTATAACTTTTTGTCAAGTTTTACCTTTGAAATGGCTACATGAAATTCATCATCAAGACTTTTTAATGATACCCTCTTCAAATTCTTGAAAGTCACTACCTGCAAAAAAACTTTTTGCGTGCAGGTAACAAAAAAAATCCTTAAACCCATTATTTCACAACCATCCAAAATTTTATGATAGTTTAAACTATATATAAGGGACCTAATGGCTTTTCCTTTTCTCCCATTGACAAATATCATGTTGCTGTGTATTAATGTGAATGGATTTGAGCTTTAACTTTAGCTTATCAAATAGTTTTAAATAATGAAGTTATAATTTGTCGAGTGCCCATGCATTAGAGCTGTCCCCCTGCAGCTAGTTGGATGCCACTAAAAGGGCACAGCAGAGGCAAAATAAACAGAAGGATCCCATCCATATGAAGACAAATGTGCCCCGTGAGCAGGACCCATCCTGCCAGGCATCCCTGGAAAGCACACCCGCTCCCCAGCCCCATCCACTTTTTCAAAAGCGCCATGCACCACCTGTCCACTAGGGGCAGCAGTGCCTCTGCAGCTGCCTGATGGGATGGAGGTGTTAGCAGTTGGGGAGAGAGCCACCCTCTGGCCACGCTCAGCTTCGCAGTGCTGGGGTGAGCGCTTGTGTCTTCAGCTCTAGGAACCATGGGGCCACCCTGGAGTCCACTCTGCCCATGCCAACAGTAACTACATCCCTGATGTTATGACTGTCTTCCACGTCAGAGAGCAGTACCAGAGACACACAGTCACTAGAATAACCATAATTTAATTTAGATAGTTCATAAATTCCCTCCCTAATAGCCAAGGTTAAAGGTTTAATTCCTCCCACAATAATGTCAACCCAAGCATCTGCCAGAAACCCTTTATCCACATGCCCTTACCACTTCCTCCATCTTGTCAAAGCTGGGGTGCATTTCTGGGTCAAACCCAGGTTTCCTTTCTTCCTCTTCCTTAATCCCTCTGAAGCCATAGTGGACAAGCCGCTACGTATGCTCTGCCTCCCAGTTCCCCTCCACTTCCTAGTCCTGACGCTAATGCTGGCTTTTTCTAATTATCTCCAACATGAGTGGCAATTGAGAAAAAGGTATGTAGAAGGAAATTTGCACATCCTGAAATTCTCCTTACTGTCAACTTAGCTGAGAATCAATTACTGTTCACAGACAATTTACAACTGAATAAGTGACTATAATTCAAACACACTTTCTGATCAAGAGCGTTTGGAGAAAATTGATGCAGTTTTTTGTGCTTCCCACTTTACTGTCCTACATTTTGCAAGCATTCCATTAATGAAAATGGCTTTAAAACAACAGAATGTCTTCTTTGAAAACATTCTTACAAACTTTCAATCATGTGCCAAGCTTTTGGCCACTTCATCAGAGTGTCCTACCCAACCCCCATTTCCCTCACTCTCTCCCCAAAACCTCAGCTTTCAAGTCCTTCAGACGAGTGAGCCCTGGGAGTCAGGTTCAATAGGAATATACTTTTCCAAACATGTGCTTTTCTGGGGGTCAAAAGAGGAATTCATTAAAAACATCCAACAGTTATTTCCTGTTTATGTCTCCCATTTTCAAGTTCGATGCAATAACTTCTCTCTTTGCTCCAAGGAAACTCAGGCCCAGCTTCAGTTCTTCATGAAAAGTGTTTAATATTTACAATTCTATATGCTATGCAGTTTTGAATAGCAGAATATGGAAATCCTACTTGGCTTTCGGAACAGAGAAATTTCTTTGTATTTCTCCTAATTAAGTTCAAAAAGAAAGTGCCTGAAGGAGGTGTTGATTGAATTGAGAGGAACTACAAAGGTGAAGCTGAAGTTCACTCTTCGAGACAGAACATCAGTGGACAAGTCACAGTTCAGACTTCAATTTCTTTTACTATGATGGGTTCTCACCCTAGGAAAACCTCCAAGTTCTCCTATCCGGTATCCAGGGAGAAATGGGTCCTTTGTTGGTAAAGCAAAAATTTCATCCCTTGAGAAAACAGTGGAATTTGAAAGAAGCAGCACAAAACTGGAGATGAGGAAACCCAGAGTTCCATGCATTCCCAGTCCCTGTACAACCAAAGCTTTTTGTGCCTCAATTTATCTAACTGTCAAATGGAGACAGTGCCACCTGCCTTAACTTTTGGTCCCTGAGGGACTGAGTGAGACTCATTGAGGCACCATCTCAGAACTTTCTGGGAAAGTAAAAGTGCTGTACTAATGTCAGGTAGTTTGATGTTGATTAACTTTTTATTAAATAAGCAGACCTCTCTGGACCTCTTGAGGTTTGTGGTCCTAATCAATATCTTCTTGTCAGCTTCATGGTCATTTACATATGGATTCGTTGGTTTTACCAAACTATTGGACCAGGTTATGGACAATTCTAGTTTCTCCATAGATGGCAAGAATTTGAGGCAATATTTTCTCCAGAAGTTTCTTAGCCGTATAAGGATAATGAAGACATCAATATTTGGAATCTTAGATGTCAACTGAGATTCTCGCCAATTTAAGACATTATCTCTCCAAAAGGCAACAATGGTCATAGTAGGATGATGAGATTATGGGCAGAGCTGCCATGTAAGATTGCACAGTGTGTGCACTGCACAAAGGTGCCCAGCCAGAGGGTAAGGTCGGCCTGACATCCACTTTCCTATGTCATTTAATTATGAAGCCATTCACTCAAGATGGTCTGCTTGGATATATTGCTGTAGAAAAGTCTAAGTTGAAAAGACACACGCACCCCAATGTTCATAGCAGCACTATTTACAATAGTCAAGACATGGAAGCAACCTAAATACCCATCTACAGATAATGGATAAAGATGATGTGGTTCATATACACAATGGAATATTACTCAGCCATAAAAAAGAATGAAATAATGCCATTTGCAGTAACATAGATGGACCTAGAGATTTACCATACTAAGCGAAGTAAGTCAGACAGAGAAAGACAAATACCATATGATATCACTTATACGTGGAATCTTAGAAAACGATACAAATGAACTTATTTACAAAATAGAAACAGAACAGACATAGAAAGCAAACAGAGGGGGAAGGGGTGGGGGGATAAATTAGGAGCTTGGGATTAAATATACATACTACTGTATATAAAATAGATAACCAACAAGGACCTACTGTATAGCACAGGGACCTATACTCAATATTTTGTAATAACCTATAAGGGAAAAGAATCTGAAAAAGAATGTGTATGCATACATATATCTGAATCACTTTGCTGTACACCTGAAATTAACACAACATCGTAAATCAAATATACTTCAATTTAAAAAAAAAATGATGCTCTGCCTGCCCAGAGTCATCTTTTTCCATTCACATAAAGGCTTTATGTAGGCTAGAGGTCTTGACTATGGGTGCTTACTTAAATTCTGACAGAAGTTGGGGGAAGAAGTGGAAGTGAGTAGAATTATGGCTTTTCCTTTCTGCTTTAATCCAGTTCAGCCATGTCTGAGGTCACAGACACCTCCAGTGGCCCTTATTGCCCCTCTTGCCTCCCCCTCACACATTTTTCCTTCTGCAACTTTTTATACCCTCCTCATTCTTCTTTCTCTTCCCTCCCCTCTATCTCTTTCCCTCCCATCTTTTCCTGCCCTTTTCCCTAACTCCCAGGAGGCAGACAGGAGCCATCCCTGTTTTACTGGTCTCCTCCTTGAGCCCTGGTCCACAGCGACACCCCTGTAATCACGTAGGAGTTTCTGCTCGTGGTCAGTTCTCGACACAACTACAAAGTAGTAGACGTCTTGTTTCTTTGTTTTATCCCTTGATCGTCCTGCCTGACACCCATCCCTCCCTGGTAAACAGGATCCAGGACCTGCAGACAGACCTGGTGGCCTGTTTAACTCATCTTGTTAATGGCATTGTTAATGATGTTAATGGTCAGCTGTGTTGCCTCAGTCAGACGTGTTGCCATTCAAGAAAAAGGTGCCTGGGATCCTGTGTTTTAGACATAAGGAAAGAATCTCACACGGGAGAATTTGGGGCAGCTCCCTCTGGCTGAGGTGAATCGTGGAGAGGTTTTCTTGAAAGAAGCGCCCCTCAAACGTGACCATCTTCCCTTAGTACCAATTTTTGGCATTTTTCAGATGGGTTTGAAACAAAATTTCCAGCCTCCATGCCTGCCTCTCTGCCCCCTTGCTGCTTATCCATCTGAGATGATCGTCTTTTCTCCAGAGGGCTCCTGTCACAGCTTTCTAATTGACTGTCCCCAAAGACGTAACAGCCGCTTCCTTAGCCAGGCTGGTCCAGAATCTCTCCTTGGTGGTGCAGCATCTTCCCTTCCTCACACCCTCACGCCCTCGTGAGCAATCCTAGCCACCTCTGTGGGGTTGATACCACTGAGCACAGGTGACCCTCGAGCCCACTCCTCCGGGCTGGAGGCCTTTCCTAAGCTCCGTGTCTATCGCTGTACACGCTGCCTATTAGACACGCTCACCCGGTACCCCTTAGACACCTCGAGTCGGCATGTCCCAAACTGAACTGTCATTTCCCCCATCTGCTCCCACACAGACCTATTCCATTTCCCAGTTTGCGGCACAGTTATCCATCAGCGACCCAAGAAGCCAGGAGTCACACCCACAATCATTTCTTCATTTTCTCCCAATTCCTCCCAAATCTGTCCCCTCCTCTTACCCTCACCCTCACCGCCAGTAGGCCACCACCATCTCTTGCCAAGACAGTTCTGCAAAGGCCCCAACTCATGATCCTGTGACTGGTCTCTCCCCTTCTCAAATCACCCTTTACCTGCTGCCAGAATGATTTTTCTAAAGGGCAAAGCAGAGCCTATTATTCCTTTAATAGCACTTCTCAAACTCCTCTGCTTAAGAACTCCTAATGCAAGAAGAGTGAACCAGCTCCCAGGAGGCTTGGGACGGGTCAGAAGAGCAGGATGCAGAAGTCCCCGCCCACAATGTGAAGTTTCTTTTTAAGTCGCAATTTTTAACCCCATTTTGGCAGTTTTGCATTCTACTCTATAATGTATCTGTTTTTGTTTTGAAATTAAAATAACATGTCCCCAAATCTTCAAGCAAGGTTGATCCTACAGAAAGGTGCATGTTTAATCCTGTGGCTTCAGGAACCCTCCGGCCCCCTAGTTTGAGAAAGGAAGGTCCTAGCTGGAACGTACATTTCTTTGCATGTTATTCGCATGCCTAGTTGACAGTTGTCCGTTTGTCTCTGGAGCTCCAGCCCTCCAACCAGCCCCTGAAGTCCAGGCACACTGAACTTCTTGTCATTCTATGACCATCATACTGGTTCCCATCTCAGGACATTTACCTATGCTGTTTCCTCAAAGTAGGCTGAACCCCTCCCCCATCAATCTGCTTATCTTCTAGACTCAAGTATCACCTTTCCTGTGAAGCTCTCCATGATGAACCCCAGTAGACCAAGTTAACCATTCCTCCCTAAATGTCACCAAAATCCATACCTTTCACATAGCATAATCTCACTAGATCTTAATTCTTTGCCCGTGTCTCTCTTCCCTACCGGACTGTGGATTGCTTCAGAGCAGCATCCGTGTCTTATTCTAGTGCTCACCAGGGTTGATTAGGCTGATCTGAATGACCATGGGGCTGTCCCCTTCCTCTCTCATTACTTCTTCCATCCCCTCTGTGAAATAGGATGATCCCAGATGGACAAGGGCACTCCAGTCAAGGGTGTATTGCTAGCTTTCTTCTCCTGCTGAATCCTCCAAACAAGCTCTCAAGACCTGACACATAGTAGATTCTCAATGAATATCTATTAAATGTTTGAATGAGCCCATGAATCAGCACCATTGTTTTCTCAAATTAAGCTGTATTAGCTTTTCTCAATCTTATCTTCCAGAGAATCCTGATATCTCTGAATCTCCATGATCTAATCATGGGCCAGCACTTACTAGACATTAAATAAATGTATAATAAATAAATGAATGAACAAGTTAAGTAATGTGTGTGCATTTCAGTGTTTCTTTAAAAATACATGCACTCATTTAAATTTTTCACCCAGACACCTGGTGTGTTTACCTACCTGTTAGAAACTGGGTTTTCATTCAGAAATGGAATCTGACAAATTGGTGATGAGTGAATTTTTTTTTTTTGAAAGTGTTATCTGTGACCAGTGTGAATTTTTTTTTTTTTTAATTTCAGGCTCCCTTAGGAGTTGAAATTTTGGGTGGCTTTGATCTCTACCATAGCTAATCTAATTTAATGGGTAAGAACCATGATCTATCTCTGTTTATAAGTATAAATGCTCAATAAATGTGACTTTGAAGCATGGCACTACTCTTAAGCATTTGGACAGAGCTAAGTGAAAGTGTTTGTTCCTCCTAGCCCACAGTGAGTGCTCAGTGAATTCTTTGCTCGTCATTTGTTCATTCCCATCAGGATCTGGACATGGAATGTAAGAGGATGATATCCTTACCTTAGCCTCTGTTTGGTTACAACCTGGCTGCCAGGAACTAATAAGATGCATTTTTTTTTTTTTTTTTTGGTCAGGCATAAGCCGGTGGATATACTAATGCATCTGTACTTCTATAAAACTCATCCAAATGGTCATCTAAAGGGCTAATGTGAAAATGAATAGAAATAGAAGTTATATTTTCTTCCTTCGCCCCAATGGATTGTCTCATAACTAGCACACTGGCCGAAGGACTCACCACTTGCTCTGGAAGGCTTGGTGGGAACAAGATTCTCCAGTGTCGGGTCACTGAGTATGTAGGGGCCCACACTGGCTCCCTCCCTCCCATTAATCCTATTAAAAGTAACTTGCTTATAAAAAGAAACGAAATTGAGTTATTTGTAATGAGGTGGATAGACCTAGAGTCTGTCATACAGAGTGAAGTAAGTCAGAAAGAGAAAGACAAATACCGTATGCTAACACATATATATGGAATTTAAGAAAAAAAAATGTCATGAAGAACCTAAGGGTAAGACAGGAATAAAGACACAGACCTACTAGAGCATGGACTTGAGGATATGGGGAGGGGGAAGGGTAAGCTGTGACAAAGTGAGAGAGTGGCATGGACATATATACACCACCAAACGTAAAATAGATAGCTAGTGGGAAGAAGCCACATAGCACAGGGAGGTCAGCTCGGTGGTTTGTGACCACCTAGAGGGGTGGGATATGGAGGGTGGGAGGGAGGGAGACGCAAGAGGGAAGAGATATGGGAACATATGTATATGTATAACTGATTCACTTTGTTATATAGCAGAAACTAACACACCATTGTAAAGCAATTATACTCCAATAAAGATGTAAAAAAAAAAAAAGTAACTGGCTTGAAACTTTTCAGAAAAAATTAGAATTCAGTGGTAGAATGATGATTTAAAAGACTTTATTTCTAGCGGAACCAGCTTTTTATGGTCATGCTAAATGCTGTATTTCATTCCAAATGAAAAGAACAAGACTGCCGATTATACTGTAGGATAAAGAGAAAGGCAATAAAGCTGCAGTATATTCTTAAAGCGTGTAAAACATGGTACGGTCAGGAAAAGGAGGGTTTTATCTTGCAAAGTCATAAACACTGAACAAATTAATGTTCCACTCCAGGAAATCAGCAGTCATCAACACGGCCCTTTGCAAACTCTTTAAGATTTGTGATAATAACAAGTACTGCAGTGGCACTCAGTGTGATTCTCCACTCTGGCATTTCCCATCACTGTAGCCTAAGGAGGAAGGGGAAAAGATGACAGATATAGATAGATAGATAGGTGGGCAAAACTGAAAACTGTTAAATAAAATGGACTCTAGCCAGCTGAATTAAATAGATGCTTGCTATATTTGCATCTTCTCCTTTTCAGCTGATATTTTCACTCTGAAAGCTTAGGTTTGCACTAAGTATTCTATACTCTCTCCCAACCTGCCCCTCATCACCTCTACCCCTACTCTCTTCATTCAGAATAAATCCAGCCTGTGCCCACAAGGTTGCTGACTCTTTTGATTAAAGGGGACAAATGCAGCCCTTCACTCTACAAATAAAGCATGGGTCATCAGATACCTCTGGCATTAAACCCCATGGATGTGCTCTGAGGACATTTCTCTGGTTGAACTGTTAGAAAGTTTCTGGGGCCCTTTCAGTTCTCACCTTGGTAAATGCTTTGGCCACACAGCATGTGGCTTCTGAGGTGATGTTCTTTGGGACCAACATTGTCTTCTTGGACCTCGCTGGAGTGGGGTATGCTCTGGAGAAGCAGCAGCCCATGCATTGATAGATTGGGGCACCCAACTTGGAGAAGTATTTGTTTTCCTTTAGCTTGCATTCTGGGCAGCCTATCACCAGAAAAAAAGAAAGAAAAAAAAAAGGCAAAGAGTAAAATAATCCAAAAATAATTTTAAAAGAAACTATACATTTTTCCTTATTATGGGACAGCAAATATTCTTTTTATCTATTGGAAATCAAAAGAAATTAAATAAATAAATAAATATTGGGTTGACCCAAAAGTTCATCGGGTTCTTCTGTAACATGGAAAACCCGGACAAACTTTTCGGCCAACCCAATACTTTTGGGCTGTATGTTCATCTTCAGACACGATATCTATTTGTACCGACTACAGTTATTTTCATGGGAAAACGATTTTTACAGATATGCATGGGAAATCTCAGTAGCAGTAGTTTCTTTAAGTATGACTTCTCAATTCCAGTGCTGATAGTATGTCTATAGGGAATGCAAAACTTGACAGATGAAAACACCATGTCATCCAAAAGAAGGATTTTGCCCAGAGGCAAAATATTTTCCCATTTAGAATCTGCTATTGTTTTTGCCCCATAGCAACTCCAAATACTGACAAAGAAAAGCATGTGTCAGAATTAAGAAAGCATGGTGAGTGGCACAGCCTGATATGAGATCAGGCATCTGCACTTGGGAACAGGGGTTAAAATATGATCACTTGTCTAGAGAAAAACCATCACCAATAGTAGCTCACAATTTCATAGCAGATGGAATTATATCAGCTACTATATGAGATTTTTCAGAAAGTACAGCAAAACAAATTTACTGCATAAAATGGTTTTGTTTTCTCACTTGTTAACTGATTTGAAAATTCATCTACAAAGGCAATGTTAAAATCCTCCCAAATCTTCTGGGAGACATGTAAAAAACAGAAAAAAAGTCAACTAGCTAGACTGAATAAGGAGCACTTTCTGCTTGTAAAACTCGGATAAAGAATAACCAGGAATCTATTTCAGATGGAAATGTACAGGCTGCTATTTAAATGGACATGTAAGATATCATTTTCACTGTACATTTTTGGAACCTAGTTTAATTTTATGTTCACAGTCTAAAAGTGCCTAGATAGATATCCAACAGCAAAGATTTATCACATTTGAAAAGGAGGTAGAAATGTAATTAATGGAGTTATTGATGTACATCTAGAAATGTGCGCTTTCTTGTTACTGCAAACCCAAGTTTGGTCACACACCCTGCATTGTAAACTCTCCATCAGGAAAGGAATAGAGAATTTGCAGAAACACAGACAATGTGGCCAGAATGACAGCTGCATATTTTCTGTAGTAATCCATGGCTCTTCTGCAAAACAGACATGGGAAAAAAGTTACTATAAAATTGGCTTAACAGGCATAACAACAAC
The DNA here is from genome assembly GCF_059928025.1 of Delphinapterus leucas. Classification (NCBI taxonomy): domain Eukaryota; kingdom Metazoa; phylum Chordata; class Mammalia; order Artiodactyla; family Monodontidae; genus Delphinapterus; species Delphinapterus leucas. The sequence continues at coordinate 27,620,922 of NC_143140.1, forward strand.
CAGTAATTTTAATATTAATAGTAATAGTCATCAGTGTCTTGACCCCTCTGCTTACAGCTCCCAATACACTCTAAAGCCATGTATAAAAAAAGCAATTTCTCTTTTGGAAAGAGGTAGAGAATTGACTCTTCCTACTTCTCACATCAACCAGTAGAATCAGGTATAATGATAACAACAAGAAGTTCTCTTTTTAAAATCTTAACATCCTGTTAAGAAGCTTTGATGTCCTTATTTATGAAACATGAAATTTCAACTAGATAATATCTAAGGATATCTATATGAGTGGGTGGATGGATGGATACATAGACAGATAGATAGATAAGCTTATATATGATATATAAAATATACAAGCATTTGAGCCCATCCTTCCCATCTCTACATTCCCAGGTGGGAAAACAGAAAGAAAGGATAATATCTCTCCTGCTTTTTATTCACTGTCGGTAGCTGGGCTGTAAGGCTAGTTATCAGTGTGCAAAGTAAATGCTACCCCAGCAATGTGGCAAGAGTAGACAGCAGGTAGTATCAATCAAAGTTCTCCTAAATCCACTTCCTGACTTATTTATACCTGTAGATACAGCTTTACCTAAGCATTCTGAGTACATGAGATCAGGTTATGCAAGGTCAGCTGAGTGATTGACCATTTATCCAGGCATTGACCTCACCGCATTTAAGAACTGGGTTTTATCCCTACATGTTCTAGAAAAATCTCATGTAAGATAAAAGGGACAAAAAATTTTTAATAGATCTTTATTGGAGTATAATTGCTTCACAATACTGTGTTAGTTTCTGTTGTACACCAAAGTGAATCAGCCATATGCATACATATGTCCCCATATCCCCTCCCTCTTGAGCCTCCCTCCCACCTTCCCTATCCCACCCCTCTAGGTCATCGCAAAGGACCGAGCTGATCTCCCTGTGCTATGCTGCTGCTTCCCACTAGCTATCTATTTTACATTCAGTAGTGTATACATGTCAATGCTACTCTCACTTTGCCCCAGCTTCCCCCTCCCACCCCGTGTCCTCAAGTCCATTCTCTATGTCTACATCTTTATTCCTGCCCTGCAACTAGGTTCATCAGTACCATTTGTTTTTTTTTAGATTCCATATATATGCATTAACATACGTTATTTGTTTTTCTCTTTCTGACTTCACTCTGTATGACAGACTCTAGGTCCATCCACCTCACTACAAATAACTCAATTTCATTTCTTTTTATGGCTGAGTAATATTCCATTGTATATATGTGAAAGGGACAGATTTTTATCCCTATTTTTAAACTGCTTATGTTCAAACCATGAAAGATAACAGAGACAGAGAATTAATTACCAATGAGAAGACAATTCAGAACATTTAAAGAATTAACACCAATTTTACAGAGTCACTTTCATAAAATAGAAGAGAAGGGAACAGTTCCCAACTCAGTTTATGAGGCCAGGATTACCCTGACACCAAAACCAGACAAATACGGAACAAAAAAAAGAAAACAAGAGACTGGTATATCTCATGAAATTAGATGCAAAAATCCAAAACAAAATAATAGCAAATTGAACCCCGTAATGTATAAGAAGAGTTATTTAACACAACCAACTGAAAATAATTCGCAGTATTCAATATTTGAAAATCACTTAATTGTAATCCACTATATCAAAAGAATAAAGAAAAATCATATTATTATATCAATCAACACAGGAAAGCATTTGAAAGCATCCAGTACTCTTTCATGATAAAAACTCTCATCAAACAAGAACCAAAAGGGTTTTCTCCACTTGATAAAGAGCATTTACAAAAACCTACAGATAACATCACACTTAATGGTGAAAAACCAAGTGCTTTCCCCTTCAGATCAGGAACATGGCAAGGATGTCCACTCTCACACTCTTATTCAATATAGTGCTGGACATTCTGGCCAGCACAATATGGCAAGAAAAAGAAATTAAGGCACACAAATTTAAAATGAAGAAGTAAAACTATCCCTATTTATAGATGATATGATCATCTACATTTAAAAAAAAAAAGCAAAACAGGGAACCTACAAAAAATGTTCTGGAACTAATTAGTGAGCCCAGCAAGATTGCATGACAAAAACAACACATAAAAATCAACTACATTTCTATATACTAAAAACAATAATGTGGAAACAAATTAAAAACGCAATACTATTTATAATCGCTCCAAAGAAAATAAAATACGTATAAATCTAACAAAATATGGACAGGACTTGTACACTGAAAATTACAAAATACTGATGAAGTAAATTAAAGACCTAAATAAACAGAGAGACATATCATGTGCATGGATTGGAAGACTCAACATGGTAAATACATCAATTCTCTCCAAATTGATTTCTATGTTTAATGAAATACCTATCAAAATCCTAGCACAGCTTTTGTAGACACAGAGAAGTTTATGACTAGGATCTAGAATAGCTAAAACAATTTTAGAAACAAAGTGGGAGGAACCAGTCTTCCCAGTGTTGTCTTATTCTATAACTACAGTAATAAAACAGCATGATATTAGCAGAGGGATACACAGACCAATGGAACAGAATAGAGAACCAAAAAATATGCCCAGCTGGCTTTTGACAAAGATGCCAAAGCAATTTAACAGAGGATTTCGACTTTTTCAATAATGGCTGCTATAACAGTTGGACATCCATAGGCAAAATAAATACAAAAACAGAACAAAACAAACATATAAACAAACACCTTAATGTAAATCTCATACCTTATATGAAAATTAATTCAAAATGGATCATCGACTTAACTGTAAAATGTGAAACTATAAAATTTTTAGGAAAAAATTGGGAAGGGTGGGCAGGGGCTAGGTGAATAGTTTTTAGAGTTGACAATGAAATACATAAAAGGAAAAAATGATAAATTAGACCTCATCCAAATTATGGGTTAATCCTCAAAGAGGATGAAAATACAAGATACGGACTTAGAGAAAATGTTTGCAAGCCATATGTCTAACAGAGGACTAGTATCTGGAATATATAAAGAACTCTCAAAACTCAATTTAAAAAATCCAGTTGAAAAATGGGCATTGCACTGGAGAAGATATATAGATGGCAAGTAAGCACATTTAATGTATTCTACATCAACCATTAGGGACATGCAAATTAAAACCACAATGAGATATTATATACCTATCAGCTAGCTAACATAAAAATAACACCAAATGGATGCAGAGAAACAGGATAATTCAGACGTTTCTGGTGGAAATATAAAATGGTACAGCCCTCTGGAAAATAGTTTGGAAGTTTCTTATAAAACTGAACATGTAGTTACCATATAACCCAGCAGTTGTACTTGGGCATTTATCTCAGAGAAATGAAAACTATGTTCAAATAAAACATATATAAAGGGTCATAGCATCTTTATTTATAATAGCCCCAAACTGGAAATGGTCCAAATGCCCAACAGCAGAGGAATGGTTGGCTCTGCAAACAATGGTACTTCCAATACCAGATTATATACTATGTAACAAGAAATAGGAACATGTTATTGATACGCATGCAACTTGGATGGATCTCAAGGGTATCCTGCTGAGTGAAGGTTGCATTCTGTGTGATTCCATTTATATAACGCTCTTGAATTGATAAAATTATAGAGATGCTACATTAGCAGTTTCAAGGAGTTAGTATGTGGGGAGGAAGTTGAGGGGAGTAAGTAAATGTGGCTATACAAAGATAGAACCGGGAGCCTTGTGGTGATGGAACAGTTCTTTATCTTGACTGTGATAGTGTCACAATCTAACATGGGATGGAATTGCACAGAAACACACACATACACAAAATACTAGTGAAATCCAAATAAACTCTGTGGGTTGTACCAATGTCAATTTCCTGGTTTTCCCCTTGTACTATAGTTTTGGAAGGTATTGTCATTGAGGGAACTAGCTAAAGGATACTCAGGACTTCCCTGTACATTTTTTGGGCTGTGGTGGGGGGCAACTTCCTCTAAATCTATAATTTATCAAAACCAAAATTTCTTTTAAAAAAATTTCAGAATGAGATTTATAATTCCATGTGATTCAAAACCTGTGGTTATTTTTCATGTAGACTGACATGATAAGACCATGTTTTTCTAGATGTTTATATCAACCCATGTATCTTGTAAGAATAATTTGTCAGACAGTAGAACCAACAGTTTATAATACAGAAAACAGACTGTTTACGTGTAGGTAAGGCTAAAACATATGTACGTCATTATTTCTACCTGATTTATATACTTATACACAAGTAATTATGGGTTTTATTTATCTTCACCCATAATTAACACTGAATAAATATTGTCCTAAGTCAGTGGCTCTCAAAGTGAGATCTGGGGACCCTAAACACTTTCAGTGGGTCTGTGAGGTCAAAATTATTTTCATAATAATACTAAGATGCTGTTTGGATTTTTCACTCTCATCCTCTCATGAGTGTTCAGAGAAATTTTCTAGAGGCTACATGACATGTGATATAACAACAGATTGAATATAGAAGCACCTGAGAATGTAGCTGTGTTCTATTAGCCCAGTACTTTTTAAATTTTCAAAAAGAGGGAATTCCCTGGTGGTCCAGTGGTTGGGACTTGACGCTTTCACTGCCTCAGGTTCAGTCCCTGGTTGGGGGACTGAAGATCCCCACAAGCCTCAGGATGTGGCCAAAAAAAAAAAAAAAAATTGCAAAAAGGTAAAACAATGCCACTCTTCTCACTGACTTTTTTTGTTTTGGAAATTGTCATTTTTTATAAATATATTGTATTTGTGTTAACATGTGATAGGTTTTAAATTGTTGTTTTTAAAGGAATAAATATTTCTGGGAATTCCCTGGCAGTCCAGTGCTTGGTGCTTTCACTGCTGAGGGCCTGGGTTCAATCCCTGGTCAGGGAAATAAGATCCCACAAGCCATGTGGCCAAAAAAAAAGAATAAATATTTTAAAACTTTTTCCAACATAATTTCTATATCAGTAACTATTGATAAATATAAATTCATTAAAAATATTCTTTGAGCGCTTCGATAATCTTTAAGATCATAAACAGATTCTAAGAGCTGAAATTTGAGAACCACTTCTTAAGTGATATACAAAGCCACAAGGAAAATTTCAGAATTGAAACTGGTTTCCTTTTTAAATTAGTATCATTTTTGTGCTTTGATATTGCAGCTCATATATTATGAAAATTCAGCATTATGCAGTGAACAATTATATCAGAATTAATTCAGAGAGAAGCATTTATAACAAGATTGCAGAAAGTGAGAGCATGAAACGGATGCATATTTTAGAATTTGCTTTATGATAAAGTGAAGAGAAGATTGAAAAAGCAGAACCAAAGTCACCATTCCTTTAGCTTTCAATAACAGAAACGGCTTTGTCTTTATTTTAAAAAGAGATGAGATTAACCAAGCAGAAAGGGATTAACCCTCAAATTCTAGGTGTTTCCGAAAACATTTTAATAAATGTTTTCATCAGCCTAATCACCCTTTGGCCTTTCTGTTTTGGAATATGGAAGAAAAACATTAAGACCCAGGGCAGGAACAATAATTATGTTCAGCTGGGATTTATGCTATTTTGCAAAACATGCTCAATCTAAATCAGATGTACTAATCTCAGCCTCTTGGTATTCCGAGTGAGAACACTGCAGGCATCACAGACTCTATATATCCAGCCCTACAGTGCGCCTCCAACACCCACTCAACACACCCTCACCTCCTGCCGCCTGCCCCATCAGAATAAAATGAGGCCAAGAAAATGTGTGTATTCTCGACTTGACCTGTAAGGCCTCTCTCCCCCTTCTCAGCCATCCACCTCAGAGTTTTTTAAGGAGCTGCCCAGCCACCAGCTTCATTGTGAAGGTTTCATCCAAGCCCAAAGAGAGAATAAATAACTCTCCACTGCATTTATCCATCACTTTGCTTATAATTCTTAGATGAAGTTCCACAGTCTGTCCTGAACTCTAGCTAGTTATATACCTGTTTGTCTTTCCATCCATGTAAAGCTTCTTAAGGGTAGAAACTGTGCCCCTCTAACCCACCCCCATCCTAGCACAAGGTCTTGCACAGAGTAGATGCAGTTGTGTTGCATCGGGACTTTAGAACAGTAACAGTATCAATCAGAAGTTGCTTATGTAGAGCTGTCATTCATACTGAGAAACAAGATAACTCTTGAATGACAGCTTAGAATAAGTGTTTAATAAAATAAAATATTTCCAGATAATAAATTCATTAGAGATGACATATTCTCTCTTAGCTATAGAATTTGTAGCTGGCTAATACATGAATGTCTAAGTGTTAAATATGCCACAGGTAAGAGCCATTTTATGCTAAGATATAAAAGTCATAAGAATTCAAAAGAAAACATTAATAAAAAGCATATATAAGAGCTTCAGTGTTTCAACTGGGTATCTGTTACTTTATATCAAACTAGGTATGTGGGCAAATTTATGTTCTTAATATAATAAGACTCTGTAAGGAAAAGATAGCATTCTTAAAAGTATTAAAGAATATTATTGCCATGATTTACTATTATTTTTTTTCTTTTTCATAGAAGTATAGTTGATTTACAATGTTAAACTTACTATTATTATTTAATATGTTTGCGTATTATTTATTGTGATTATATACATTAATATATAATTCATGTATTAAATGATTTATATAATAGGTAAATAGCAGTGTACCATACACACACACATATGGACATCAGTATATATCTATATATATCTCTCTCTACATATCTTGACACACCAAGTACCATACACATACACACCAACCCCATCTATCAAAGAGTGTACAAAGATAGACACTACGTTTTGATGTGGGAGTGGCAAAGTCATACTGCAGAATGAATTTAGACTGAGATTTTTTTTCTGGCCCGTTTTGAAAAGTACACCTGCCATAGCAGTGAAAACTTCGGGACAATGAACAATAAGGGGGCTTCTCTTTGCAGCTCCTCTGTTCTGTTTTTATCACAGAAAAAAAGTGTTTATAAGGTAAGGTGCCAGGACTAAGAAATCTATCATCCCAACCTGTCAATCCTATTACTGAAAGGCTTCAAGGCAAATTAAATATACATACACACACATATATGGATGTATGTATATATGTGTACATGCATGTATGTACACAAATATACATATATGTACATATACATATATATATATAAGATTGTTCCAAGAAGACAAGTGTTTGGTACAATGTGACATCCTGGTCTTCATTCACCTGCAAAGATGCTGCCATTGCTCCCCCACTGCCAAAGAGTAAGGTTTTCGATTTTTCTAATGGTGGTGGTAGATGGGGTGACTCACCCATACTCTCCACACCAGGAAGCCCAACTGACTCATAGCACATTTTTGAGATGACTGGCTAGGGTAGAGGCATAATTCTTTGTTAACAAAACAGATTAGATCTAACTGATTTCTAGAGAGTTAACCTAAGGTTTCACTTCATTAGCCCCATCTAGCCCAGCCCCAAACTACCAAGAAGAAGAAAAGTAGGCAGCCTTCAGTGAAGGATCACTAATGAAAAGGACCCTTGAAAGCAAAGACTTTAATCCCCAGCACACTGCCTGGCATGAGATAGGTATGTAAGAATTGTTTGTTGAACAGAGGAGAGGCCTGTAAGTTTTAGCATCTTGCCTGGTCCAGCGAATAGCAATAGTTCAGCCTGGATGAGAGATACGAAGGTGGAGCATCACAAGGGTAAGTGGACGTTCAGCACCCTTCATCCTTCATCCCACCAACTCCCATGGAGCCAGTCCCCGAACAGGCTCACCTCCACGTCCCACCGAGTGACCACTGATGTCTCCTGCTGGACGAATTTAAAGAGTCTGGGGTCAGTGATCAGGAAACTCAACTTGGAGTAGCCTTGGCTACTAGTTTTCTTTCTTCATGTCCTCTAGTTGCAGCAAGTGGGTTTTTACCCTGTTCTTGTAACATATTCTGAATCCCAGGTCGAGCAGTGAATGTCTTCTGTGATCCCATGCTCCAGCCCCCAAGCTCAGTAATCCTCCAAGTTCTCAGTTCTTCTAAGTAGACATTCAAATATTGCTCCTAGGCACTGGAGTGACCTTGAGACCCAGTATCGCATTCACTGATCGTCAAAGGATGGCTGAGAGAGAAACGGTTAATACTCCCATGATCTGTCTCAAATCCCCTCATTCATTCTTTGATATAGATAATTAATGCTTTCTCTATTTTATGAAAAGATGAGTTTTGGATGATTTGACAGTTCAACATTGTAAAGTGCACAATTTAAGGTCCAAATTGAACATTTGAAAGGTTTAAAGACTTTGAATAAGTACCTGCTACGTGCCAGGCACTGTGCCAAGTATGGGTAACACAAATATGAATAAGTTTCCTGCTCTCTGACCCAGATACAAAGGCAAGACTGCGAGTGAGAGCAATGAGTGCTGCAGTAAAAGCATTCGTAGATGTTGAAACATTTGATAGGCTGGGGACAGGAAAATGGAGAGGTGAAAAACTAATGAGAATAAAGAACACGTATTTCATGGGGAAGAGAAACACGACAGTAGTAAATATATATTTTACTGTTTTAACATTTGTACAGGAGCTTTGTGTATGCAGCGGTCCTCATAACTTCCCCAGCCTAGTCACAGGGGTTGCAGGTAGTGTACCCCCAAAGTGTCCCAGTGTCCAGAGGAAAATAAGTGACGTCACACAGTTCAACAGCTGTATCTGGGGTGGGATTTCTGTTTATCAACTACTTAACAGTATTCTTTGGCTTCGCAAAATTCTAAAAGGGAGCCGACTTAATTTTCCAGATGAAATGAAGAGAAAGAGTGAAAAAAGGGGGTCTTAGAGGCAAAAGACGTATAAAGTACAACTTGTACAGGTATACTTTGCAAACAAACAAACAAACAAAAAACCCCAGGGGTTTCCATAAAAACAAACAGAACAAAAGATGACCTTTAAATATTTATTTTTTAAAAAGAAAAAGAGCAGGCAGTATTTAGAAGGAAATTGAAGTGCTCATAGGATTATAAAAATTTCAATTCCTTTATGATGATTCTTGTAACAATCATATTTTGAGAAGCTTCTTAACTGACTAAATTTAAGGGGCTTAAAATAAGATGTACACGTTCTACTTTAATTGTTATTTTAAGGCACTTTACAATGTTAACATAATTATGTAATTAAAATCTTAGTTCTTCCATTACCCTTCTGGTTTTTCTAGCACATCAGCATTTTTTAAATTGTCTGCAAACTAAATCAACAAGAAATTTTGATAGGACAAACTCTATGTACCATAAAATATTGTTTTAAATGAGAAATTCAAATATTTGTAGTTTAAAAATACCCAATTTTTAAAATTAACATTATTGCAGTAATAAATGCTATCAGGAACAAAACATTAAGTAGTGTCAACTTATCACTCAGAAAAGTAAAACATCCAAAGGCCAGAAAAGTTTTATACAGAGCATTATTATAGCAATATAAGAATCATTCTTGTAACTTTAAAAATTTGTGCATTACATTTTGTTTTTTATTTGAGCTGTTTTCGTGCAATCTTTTGGCACACCAAGTATCATTTCCATTTAAAAGCACTAGATTTTAGAAACATTTAATTTACCTTAAAGTCTCTCAATAATAGAATGGACAGGCTGGGTTTGTAGATTTCTCAACCCCAGCACCTCACATTATAAGCATTTTTTTCTGTGATAAAAACAAAGCAGGGAATTCCCTAGAGGTCCAGTGGTTGGGACTCCACGTTTCCACTGCAGGGCCCACGGGTTCGATCCCTGGTTGGGGAACTAAGATCCCACATGCTGCACGGTGCAGCCAAAAATAAAAATAAATAATAGTTAAAAAAAAAAAAAAAACAGAGCAGAACTGCAAAGAGAAGCCCCTTATTGTTTATTGCCCCTGTTTTCTCTGCTATGGCAGGTGTACTTCCCAAAGATGGCCACAAAAATATTCTCAGCCTACATTCACTCTGCAGTATGACCTTGCCACTTCCATATGGAAAAGTGGTGTGTCTGTCTTTGTATCCCGTTGATCTAGGCGGGCCCTATGGCTACTTACACCAATAGAATAAGGCAGTCACGAGAGTGTCCCTCACACCAATACAACACTGGGCCAGTCGTGGGAGTAGCCCTGCACTGACCTGGCAGTTTCTGCTTCCTGTGTCTTAGAAGCCAGTTGCTGTGTAAGAAGTGCTACTAGTCTGAGACCACCACACAGTAAGAAGGCTATAAGCCACGTGGACCGGCCCTGGAGAACGAGATGCCACACAGAGAAAGAGAAAGAGGCCGAGAAATAATGAATGAAGAAGCCATTTGAATGACCAGCCCAGTCGAGCCTTCAGATGACTCCAGCCCCAGCCAATATCTGATCACAAATGCATGAGAAATCCAAGTTAAGAACTGCCCAGTTGAGCCCAATCCACCTGCAGGGCCTTGAGAGATAATTATAACTTCTTGTTTTACCCACTAAGCTTTTCAGTACTTTGATGCACAGTAATAGATAACTGGAACAACCACTGTCTCTTATAACAAAAATTTCTCCTCCAGGGTTTGAGATATGGGACGCCGGTCTTGTCTCTCCACTTTCTTCCGGTACTTTTCCTCTGTGGGGTGTGATTTATATAACACAGATTCAGTTAATCTATTAGGGAAAATCTAACAAAGTGTGAAAAAAAATTCCGAGTTAGCATTGCCCACAGTATCTGCCATAATGAATTTGGTAATAATAACTTCTACATTAAAAAGAATACCAACCATTAATTGAGCACTTGTGTGTGCTAGGTATTCTTTTGAGCACCTTGAACACATAAATATATTCAATACTCATGACAACCCTGTGAGGTATTCTTCTCATTTTGGCAGATAAAAGAATTCCAGAGGCGAAGTAACCTATACAAAGTCACAAAATTCACCACTGGCAGACCTAAGATTTTATCTTTTTTTTTTTTTTTTTTTCGGTACGCGGGCCTCTCACTTCTGCGGGCTCTCCCATTGCGGAGCACAGGCTCCGGACGCGCAGGCTCAGCGGCCATGGCTCACGGGCTCAGCCACTCCGCGGCATATGGGATCCTCCCGGACCGGGGCACGAATCCGTGTCCCCTGCATCGGCAGGCGGACTCTCAACCACTGCGCCACCAGGGAAGCCCAGGCCTAAGATTTTAGAATGTCTCTTTACAACTCCAAGCTCTGAACCGCATTTTACTACACTGCCTTCAAAACTTTATATTTCACAATGAACTTCTTAAATGTTTTTTTTTTTTCAGGTGGTATATCCCTAAATAGAATGCTGACATCTTTTTTTTTTTAGAGTAATATTATGTTATACCAACTCAAATATAACTTGCTCGTGTAATTTTTTATTTTGCATATTTATCTGACTTCACCTTCTTCAGAACAGCCTTAAGAAAGACATTTCATTCATATAAAGAGGCATTTACACCTGACCAAGGCATGAGGACTAGTGTCTGATTGGCGGGGAGTGACTGGCAGGGGCCAAGCACTGGCTTTCATATCCATTTCCCTTGTTTGATTCTCTTTACACTTCTTTGGGGAAAGCACTACTATGTCACCTATCTCGTAGACTAGAAAACTACACTTGAGAGAGGTAAAAGGATTTGCCAAAGTCAACTGGAAAGTGGTCTGATCCTAAGATAGTATCCTTTCACCTATACTACCTTTATAGCCTAGAAACACACAGTTCATCCATTCTCTTTAGGGCGTTGATTTAAACATGGATCATGTTGTTACTGTTGTCTTTTCAAATTCAATTCATAATATTGCCCTTGATTCTGCTCCCGCTCTGGCCTAAGCGCCCTCTTCTCTCTCTCCTCCTCCTACCCCAGTGCACAGCGGATGCTAGAGCATTTCTATAATGTCATCTCTGAGTCTGATGAATCAAGAAATTACTGGATTATTTTGTGCAACATTATGATGGGGAATGCTGAAATGTTACACACCAAAACCAGGATTTGCAAGGATCATAAGTTGATAGCAAACTACTCTGGGATTCACAATCTATAAAAATGGAAGTATGGTGCTATAGGTCATGCTGTTCTCAATGGAAATATCAGCTGGTTCCTGTACATTTTCTCTTTGTGAAAGCTGATTATCTTGATCTACTTTTGAACAAAATGCACATATTACGTTCTAATTTTACTATTTCTGTTTCCTAGCTCTTACTTTGAGTTTTCATGTAAATTTGAGAAATGTACAAGGAAACTGAGAAGCTGTTCTGGAATATAATAAATTGCTTTTCTAACACTTCACATGCTACCTTTTTCAGCAAGAAATGGTGAGAAATATGACTCAAAATTTCAACGACTCTGTTACTGCAAAAAAAAAAAAAAGAAAGAAAAGAAACCAAAACCAAAGTTAAAGAAATGAAACGAAGACACATAAACTTTTCATAAATGCTGGTTATTCTTATCATTTAAAAATAATTCAAAACTATAGCAAAGTATTACAATCAATTTGGGTGACCAATATTTTGACTAATTGAGTTGGTGTTAAGTAATTATTTAAAAGATATCTTCAGAAACTTAAGAATATTCCTCTGTTCTAATATAAAACATCTTCTTTTTTGATTGAGGAGAAGATTGTAGAGCTTAGGAAACAATAGTTCCCACGAAAGTGAAATGGAGCTTCAGTATTCCTGAGGACCCATGTAGTGTCAGTTCATAATTCTTCCATGTACCCAAATCTTGTATCCTCAACATTAATAAGGAGGGACAAAGGAGCACTTTTATTTTCTAGTCCTAATTTCCTAACCAGCTGCCATTCCAAGCAGCACTGACGCAAATATAACTAAAGTTAGCAAACATTTCTAGAAACTCTCTGTGGAACAAACCAATTAGACTTAGCCAAGTGATGTAGAATTGCAAGGTCCATCAGTAATAGTGAGAAATACTACCGACTCTTATTTTTGTGGCATTCTATGAAAGAAGAAAAAGGAAACAATGTTGTTCAAGACATTTCAGTGTTACAATTCAAGTCTACCCAAGAGGGTCTATTCAAAAAATATCAGAAGCTATGGTCATTCCGCTGAACAGGTGAGCTGCTTTACCATTGACCAGTTTGAAGATGTAGTTATGTGTCATTTAAAAACTGATGACAAAACAATACCAGTAACTTACATGTCTCCTCCCTCCTCTTCCTGACCCCTGGAAGCCACTCCAAAGAATGCCTTTCAAATGACATCCAATATTTCTTGAGAAAACTTTATAGTTACTGACAGGCACTCACACATCACAGCAGGAGACAGTTGGTTTCTGGCTTCAGTTAGATAACATCTTAGCCTGTGATCACAGACCACAATTTTGCAGACTTCCTCCCAATTCAATCATGAGTGCTGAAAAGAGAATGTGTAAATGCCTGTCTTCTTACTAAGGTTTATGCACAACCAGCTCCCTTGTATTCTCAAATATTTTACTCAATTAAAATCCCCCAAATTATTTCATTCATATTACCTTCCTCTGGATTTTTTGCAGGATGTGGTCAGGGCAGTTGACTGTGGATCTGAAGAGGGATTTTAGCTTCGTCTTGTGATTTCTCAGTAACTGCTCTTAATAAAGTCCTCACCTGTCTTATATACCAGCAGAGTAATAAAAACTGCATGTTCCCACCTGCATCTAAGTCCAGGGATCAACAGTAAATTCCATCCAATGATTGAATGGTACTTTGTGTAATTACCATGACATCAATTTGATCTTATCTTGTTTCAGCCCTCCGATCATTTTTTGTTTTGAGCCATTTCCAGGTGGTGTTGACTGCAAGGTCAGCCTATGAAACAAGAGTACGCTGTTATTTTCTACATAATTTTATCAAGACTTATACACAACATCCTGAAAGTTGACACTTTCCTATAAACAGGATCCTACAAGCATTACATTTAATTAGCTAAGTACCTGATGTTTACTTAAAACAGAAGAGCTGTAAATTTCAGATGCTAGATATAGAGCATTTCTAAGCTTACAACATTACTACAGTAGAAAACAGAAAAATAAAACACACACCTATTTAGACTTTTCTAAAATTAAATGTGCATCTGGCTTTAATAAGGATGCATGGAGAAGGCATGAGGCAATGCTGAGAAGGACTGATTGGTTCTCAATATTTGTGCCTTTCCCCACCTCATTTCACTTTTGTAAAACTCAGTTTCTTCTTAAACAGAAATTACATATGTTATGGCTTGCCAGCTGAGGAATGCTTAGCTCCAAGATTCCCGGTACATTGTCTTCCTAAAACCCACCAAGCACTTCAGGCTATGGCTGTGGCTGCGTCTATCCTGCTTTTAGGGTTGTGATCCTAAAATAGTTCAAGACTCCATTCGTTGAAGGAAGAGGGACCCCTTCCAGGGCCCAAGAGTGAGCACTTGTCTAACACTCAAAAATGAATTGTCCCAGGAGACACACATGCTGACAAGCAAGAGACTTTCCTGGGAAGGGGCACCCAGGCAGAGAGCAGCAGGGTAAGGGAGCCCATGAGAACTGCTCTGCCACGTGGCTCGCAGACTCAGGTTTTATGGTAATGGGGTTAGTTCCAGGTTGTCTCTGGCCAATCACTCTGACTCAAGGTCCTTCCTGATGGCATACGCATGGCTCAAGATGGATTTCAGCAAGAAGGATTCTAGGAGGTTGGTAGGACAATGGACTGGCGTCTCCTCTCTCCTTTTGACCTTTTGTAACGGAGAAGAACAAAATCTGACCCCATGTTGGATCTGTTTCTTTTACTTTAACCTTTGTTTTCCGTTGCTTTTGTTACTATAATCACCAAAAGGATACTGTCTATAGCTATAAGCATGCCTTGGGGAACGCTGCCACTCTGCCTGAATGTTAAACTAAAGTGACTTTGTTCAGCTCACAGGGAAACATCCTGACCCTGCCCACCTGAGATCACACAACGGTTTAGGCCAAAATGGCTTCTCTTATGTCAAGAAAGCCATTCCTGGTTCTCTTTCTCTGGGGACTCCATAACTTATCTGCTTACACGATTGAAACAGGAGGGAAGGGGGCGGGGCACCACCCTTAAAAGAATGACCTAGGGCTTCCCTGGTGGCGCAGTGGTTGAGAGTCTGCCTGCCGATGCAGGGGACACGGGTTCGTGCCCTGGTCTGGGAAGATCCCACATGCCGCGGAGCGGCTAGGCCCGTGAGCCATGGCCACTGAGCCTGCGCGTCCAGAGCCTGTGCTCCGCAGCGGGAGAGGCCACAACAGTGAGAGGCCTGCATACCGCAAAAAAAAAAAAAAAAAAAAAAGAATGACTTAGTTTGAGGACACAACATAAACTGATTAGAACCAAGTAGGTGCAAGATGGCAGATGGATGAGTCGACTTCCACTAGACCTTGAGCCTCAGTATATGTTCATTGTAACACATCAGCAAGCTAAATGACACACCCACAGGAGCCATGACAGTTCCAAGTCTGACCATAAGGTCAAAGAGTGGGTGGTGACCCAATTCCTCGAAATCCCCACCCCTTCCCCAAAATAGTTGGAATACTCCTCCCACTTAGTAGCCTGTGAAATTACCCATCCCTATAAAAAAAAACCCATACCCTGGGGCTGCTCTTGCCTTCTGAGATGGCACACACTCTGTCTGTGGAGTGTGTTTCTCTCTAAATAAATCCACTTCTTACCTGTCACTTTGTCTCTCACTGAATTCTTTCTGCGATGAGACATCAAGAACCTGAGCTTCATTAAGTCCTGAGACCAGGTGTGTGATCTCAGTTAAAAGAGCATGGGTTCAAGTCCCAGTGTGTGGGTTCAAGTCCCAGTCGGATTTACACGGTTTCAGGATGACAAGGCAAATAGCCACCTTTACTAGGCAAAGTCCTGAAAGCATGTCATGGTACAGAGGAGGTGTCAGGAACATCTTTGCATAGTGGTATGACACGGTGAAGTACATACCAGCTATGCTAAATGCATGGATTTTTCCTAATGACGTTTTGTCATTTACATACTGAATTCTTTTTCAACATAACCACCTTTGTAAATGTTTCATATGATTAGTTGATTTGTTTTATAAAACATAATTTGATCTTTCTGATAGCAAAGTATGATTATCACAAACATTATGCTCTAATCAGAAGAACAGCTGAGGTATGTAAAATGCTTGCTTTTTCAAGTAGCTTTTGCTTCATATAATTCCAAATATAATTCCAAAGATATATTACGTGATTTTAAGTTTTGAAGCAATACAAGAGTATTTCCAATGAAAAGTAAGTCTTCCTCCTACCCCAAAATCCTCACTCCCATTCCCAAAGGTATCCATTTTTAACAATTTCTTAATGTTTCCAGAAATTATCTGTGTATATAAACACATTTTCTGGGGTTTTACTATATACAAACAGAAACATAATATACACATTGTTTAGTGTCCTACCTTCCTTTTTCTTTTTAAATCTAACAGTGTATCTTGGTGGTTTTTTCCATCCATATATTATGCAGATCTAGCCATACTTTTAAAATAGTACAGTAGCAGGAGTAGCCACACTGAAGCGGATGACAGGAACCATAAGAATCTGTAGCTGGTCACAATGGGAAGCAAAGGAGGGTTCGTCCCGCTTGGGCTCCTGTTCATCCTGGCTGTCCTCTGCCATGTAGGTCACAGCCTGGAGTGCTACAGCTGTATTAACCCAGCTAATGGCTGCACTACGGTCGTCAGTTGTTCACATAGTCAAGATACTTGTTTCATCGTTGAAGCCATGCCACCAAAAACTTACTACCAGTGTTGGATGTTTGACCGCTGCAGTTTCGAAGCCATTGCAAAATCCTTAGGGGAGAAGGAGCTTCAGTACCGCTGCTGCCAGGAGAACCTGTGTAACAAAAGTGATGGGACGAGTATATCAGGGAAAACAGCTCTGCTAGGCATCCTGCTGCTGGTGGCAGTCTGGCGCTTTTGTCTCTAAATCTACACCAGGAGGGCTTCTCCTAAATCTCCTGTTTCTGTATATGCCTTCTTTCCTGTGCGGCTGCATTCCAAAGGCTTTATATTTTCCAACTGGATCCTGTTGGGAAAGACTAAAACTAGCTTGAGCAACTCAGATAAGAGAGAGGAACTCAGAGAGACGCTGAAGACCAGTCCTATTAGCAGAGAAGACCTGTGTGAGGGAAAAAGTTTGAGTGAAGCGCACGTGATTTGAGGAAGGTTGCATGCTTCTTACTCTGAGCTCGAGTAGATTCTCTGCGATCCTCAGTTATTTCCCTCTGGTTCCTTGGGTGTAGTTAATGTGATCAGTACTTTTTTGGGAGACTGGGGCAGGGGGCTCCTTTTCAACAGTCTCTCTCGCAAGGCATGCTTTTTTCTCGCTTTTCATGGCCCCTGTATTGCCAGGTAGGCATGATGCATGTTCCAGGTGTGGGCTTGTCAGGGACAGAGATTCTTAATGACTGTTGTATTCTCAGCTAGAAGGAGGTAAGCTTTCCAGATGGCAGGGCACGGAAGCACAAGGTTTGCCTTTAGAGAGGTGCCAGAGGCTGAAATCTGACTTTTCCTCTGTCCTTAAATTTTGTATTGGCTTTGCTGTCTTTCGCTAGAAAAACTCAGTAGCATAAATTAATGGTGTGTTAAACCTGTCCCTCCCACTCCCCGCCTTTTTTATTGGAATGGTAGGCTGTCTTAGCTTTGTCACACACAGTTAAAAACTAAACATTTGAATATTCTATGTTACATGTGACTTGCAGTTATTAAGTGTGCTTATTTTATTTTATTATTTTTTTAACATCTTTATTGGGGTATAATTGCTTTACAATGGTGTGTTAGTTTCTGCTTTATAACAAAGTGAATCAGTTATACATATACATATGTTCCCATATCTCTTCCCTCTTGCGTCTCCCTCCCTCCCACCCTCTCTATCCCACCCCTCCAGGCGGCCACAAAGCACCGAGCTGATATCCCTGTGCTATGCTTATTTTAAATACTACTGGTAGGAAAACTCTTCATATGTGTACGTATATAATGCATGAATGGAACAGAAGGAGCCTTTGGGGTTGCGATTTGAGATTTCCAAATGACATCATGAACAGTAACAAGTCTGCAGGGATGTGTTTTACCTGCCGACATCCAGCCTGTTGGCTCCTGGCTGAGTCAGCACAGATAGTGTAAAGTACACTTGCAAGGGCTATTAGCATGCTGAGGCTTTCAGAAGCGCTACCAGTTTCCTAAAAAGTGGTATACCTTTTCAGGAGGGCAAAGGTTTGCCTTTTTCTTGTGGATACTGGTGAATAATTTAAGATCCAGTAGACTTAATGCCATTTGTATGCTTACAATCTTGGCTGTATTTGACAGCATAGCCCGCCTTTTGCTGATGAAAGTGGAATTTCTTGATTAACATTAAAAAAAAAAAAACTTGATTATGTGATCTGTTGGACAAACCAGAATGAATCTCATCAAATGCAAAAAAAAAAGAAAAAAAGTACAAAGTATTATGAATCATTAATTACTTAACCAGCCCTCTATTAATGATTATTTGGATTATATCCAGGTTTTTCCTACTATTACAAACAGTGCTCTAATTATCATCCTTGTTCTGGTTACGTGTACAATTATACTTCTAGGATACGCTTTTAGAAGTAGAATTGCTGGATCAGATTATGAATATTTTAAACTTGTATAGAGATTGTTCAAGCCCTCTTCTCCACACCCCCCAAAACTGATGTCATGAAATAAGTTAATTTTTGTGAAACAGATGAAATAGAGTATCTTATTTTCATTTGCATTTATATAATTCTGAGCAAAGTTGGACATCACTTCATAAATTATAGGTCATTTATGGATTATTTGTCCATAACTGCCTCTTCAAAAATATTTCTCAAGTTGTTAATTTTATCTTTAATTTTAAGCTTAACTTTTGACTCTTTTATGATATTTTTTACCATACAATAATTCTTAGGTAGTCAAATATATCTATCTTTAACTTTTTGACTTGTTGGTTTTATGTCATGCCAATGATACTAAAAAGAACTATTTGTATTTTATTCTAGGGTGTATACAGCTTTATTTATTTTCAATTTAGATCTTTAATTCATCTGTAATTTATCTGGGGTTGATGAGTGAAGTAGAAATCCGGCCTCTTTTTAAATCTAAACGACAAGCCAGTTATAATACCAGGTAGGGATTAATCAATCCTTTTTGTCTTGACTAATCTGAAATGCTCCTAAATTCCTAAGTATTTTGTGGTCTAGTTTTGGGTTCTCTATTATGATTCATATTAATAAAAAAATGTTCAACAAATGATAATAAATGTTTTAAATTTGTTAAGATCATTAAGTATTAGATTTAATTATTTAGTGTCTATCAAGTGTATCAATCAAAGTGCATCACCAAAGAGAAATTATTGAGGTATAGTTGATTTACAATGCTGTGTTAGTTTCAGGTGTACAGCAAAGTGATTCAGTTATATATATATATATATATATATATATATATATAAAATATTCTTTTTCATTATAGGTTATTACAAGATATTGAATATAGTTTCCTGTGTTATACAGTACATCCTTGTGGTTTATCTATTTTTTATATAGTAGTTTGTATCTGTTAATCCCAAACTCCAAATTTATCCCTCCCCCCGCCGCTTTCCCCGTGGGAACCATAGGTTTGTTTTCTATGTCTCTGAGTCTGTTTCTGCACAATACTGTAAAGCAACCATACTTCAATTTTTAAAAAATGATTACCGCAGTGAATTTAGATAACATCAAAAAAGAGAGAGAAATTAGACATAAATCATATCCTTAAATTGCTGACACTCTGGTCACTATAAATAGAAGTATTGGGATTTTCCGTCAACATTCTTTTTGACTTGTCATGAGATTACTAAAACGGAACTCGGATTTCCTAACCTCCACTCGACTCTTTAATGTTGTGTAGCTCTGTTTCTTGTAGTCTGTCCCGTGTTCCATCTAAATCAGATTTATCAGGCTGTTTGTTTAAAGACAGATTCTTGGGTCCCATCTGGGACCTACTGGATCAAAATCACTGTCAGCTGAGCTGAGAAATTTGCATTTTACATACCAAAGCTTACAAACCATGACTGTGCAGCATTGTTTAGTAAGCCAGCGATGTAGTTAAGGAAGCAATACGGTGTGGTGTCATCTTCAGCTGCCCCTGCAGCACAACTAAATTGAAAATGGTAAAGTCATTTGTTCAGCTCTGTGAGCCTCTACTTCCCACAAACAGCTGGAGCCCCCAGCACCAGGAATCTGAGATAAAGATAGCCCAAAGCACAGAACAACTATCCCGTGGTCACAGACACAAATGCAGGTAGCAGTTTCTCGGTTGAGATAAGGTTTTTAATCAGCAGCAGCAGGTAAGATGACTGACAGCCTGAAAGAACAACCTGAGACGTGATGTCTAACACACGTGGTGGCAGCTAACTCACCCCAGAAGTGATGGACAAGAAGCAGGCCGACTTGACACAGGCAAATCCACCAAGAATATTCTCTACTATTTCGGTCAAAGCAGCATGGCCTAATCAGTAATGCAAACATCCTGTTTCCCAGGCTAACAACCTCTGTCCCTGGAACCCTCAGAGGGTTAGAGATAAAGAAACTGCTGCTCCAATTATGCATAATCTTCCTCTAGTCTGAAATGTCAACAGAGAAGGCAAATAACGCTGCAGAGAAAAGGAGGAAAATCTCACAGGGGAAAAGTAATTTGTTTAACGTTTTCCCATTTCCTTTTGTTTTGCACATGTCTCCTCCCACATCCATTTCAGAAAGCTTTCAGTTATGGGCTCTCAATGAAAGGAGAAATCGGTTTTGTGCAAAAATCAAAAAAGAAGCAATTGTATTGATAGAGTGGTTTGGTTAGATTTATAGTGCAGTAGGAGAGAGAAAAATGAAGCCCAAACGATTTCCTACCCTAATTTTGCAGAAGTCTTAGGAGACATTAGATGTGATATGGGTTTGCCTAAAGCATCTCTATCCTAAAGGGCTTGGCTATTTTGCTGTGAGAGGTAAGGGTGCTACATTCAGAAAACTGTATTTTCCCTCTGTGTCTGTATAAATGGCCATGTGCAGCTTTAGAGACGGTGAAGAAATTGGTGGGAGGGAATCACAGCTGCTTTTATTAAGGAAAAAGGATTTCCTTTGCACGATGCTTTCAGTGTGGCTCAGAGGAGCCCCAGGAATCCTTCAAGAAGGAGAAGGCAGCAGTGCCGGCTGTCCTGGTCCAAAATCTTGGCTGCAGTTCAACGGCAAGTATGTTTAAGGGGCAAGAGGGAGACCTTGTCACAAACATTATCCTGACGCCCTCTCACCACATACCCAGCCATTCCCTACCCCCGAGCTCTAGCTGAACTGGAGGGTGGAAGGATTCTGTCTCAGTTCAGCGTCTAAATACTGCCTAAGCCTCACCTGGGCCGATTGAGTCCCAGTCGCTGTGCAGATGGTGGGAGACTGCCCCTCACCACCGATCCTAACTCTCCAGCCTGGAGAGGCAGCATGAATCAGCCACTACCCACCAGCCCTTCCCCACACCCACCTATTTCCTATACTCACACCTCCAGGAAAAATGTACTGTCTGGGATTCGGGGGCCAAAGGGGAATAGGGTGTCAGGGCTCCCCCCAGTTCATTTCTCTCTATGCCTGAGCAGATTCCATAGGGAGTTGTTTTAACTTGCATCACTCTGTAAAACACTAAAGCTGGGTTTCAGGGGGGAAAAAGGAGAAAGAGAAAGAAGAGGAAGAGTGGGATATAAAGAATTTGTATATACCTGAAAATTGCCAGATGAACAGGCCACCATAAAATATTGCATGACGTTAGAGATGGCGGAAACCAGCACAGAGGGTGATGTCTGAAGTTCAGAGAACTGAGACAACACAATCGTTATTGAGTATGTGGCCCCCTCTCCCTACCCCCCAAATACTGTATTTTTTTTTTAGTTAATTTTGTTTTGAAAATTATCTATATCCTTTGAGATAGAGACATTCTGGATGGGGTCCCAGAAATAGGGTTGGAAGCTCTGGTCTCGGCACAAAGCATTCAAAACTCATCCTCTCTCATAGTTTCACTTGAAATCTCTGTTCCAGAACTGACCTCTCCCCTGACCTTCACGCCAGTGTCTTGGTTCAGTGCACTAATTATCTGTGTAACCAATTACCCCAAACTTCGCAGCTTGAAACAACAAACATTTCTTACCTGGCAGAGTTTCTGAGGGTCAGAAATCTGCAAACATCTTAGTTGGGTGGATCTGAATCGAGATCTCTCCTGAGATTGCAGCCAAGCTCTCAGATGGGGCAGCAGTCATCTCAAAGCTCAATTAGGGCAGAGAACCCATTTCCAAACTCACTCACTTGGTTGCTGCCAAGCCTCGGTTCCTCACTATCTTTTGTTCAGACAGGATAGTTATCACACGGGCCTCTCCATAGGACTGCTAACACCATAACGACATGATAGGGGGTGGGAATGAGGGGAAGCGGGGAGGGAGAGGAGGCACCCAAAACATCCACTGGAACCCTTATTCATTATTAGTGGGAATACCAATGGTATTATCACTTTAGAAAACAGTTTGTTGGTTTCTTGTAACATTAAATATATATTTATGTTGCGATCCAGCAATCTCTCTCTGAGGTATTTATCCAAGAGAAGTTAAAACTTATGTCCATGCAAAGACCTGCAGGTGAAAGTTTATAATACCTTTAAGCATAATAGCCAAAAGCTAAAAATATCAATAATTCAATTGTTCTTCAAAGTATGATACCTCCATACATAGGAATGCTATTCAGCAATAAAAGGAAACAAACTGGGCTTCCCTGGTGGCGCAGTGGTTGAGAATCCACCTGCCAGTGCAGGGGACACGGTTCGATCCCTGGTCCAGGTAGATCCCACATGCTGCAGAACAACTAAGCCCGTGCACCACAGCTACTGAGCCTGTGATCTAAAGCTCATGAGCTACAACTACTGAGCCTGCATGATGCAACTACTGAAGCCCATGTGCCTAGAGCCTGTGCTCCACAGCAAGAGAAGCCACCACAGTAAGAAGCCACACACCGCAACGAAGAGCAGCCCCGGCTCGCCACGACTAGAGAAAGCCCACGTGCAGCAATGAGGACCCAACACAGCGAAAAATAAATAAATAAAATAAATTAATTTTAAAAACAAAGGAAACAAACTACTGGTACCTGCAACACAGGAGTGAATCTCAAAAATCATCATGCTAAGTAAGGAAGTCAGGCACCGAAGGCTATACACGATATGATTCCATCTGTATCATTCTGGAAAAGCAAAACTATAGGGACAGAGATCGGATAAGAGTTTTGGAAATGGGGTGAGGGGTTTGACTCCAAAGAGACACAGAGAAAATTCTCTGAGTGTAGTGGTGGTTACATGACTGTATACTTTTGTTGATACTTATACCATACAACTGGAAAGGATGGATTTTTACTGTATGTCAGTTATACATCACTAAACCTGACTTTAAAAAATAATAAAAATAGGGACTTCCCTGGCCGTCCAATGGTTGAGACTCTGCGCTTCCACTGCAGGGGGCACGGGTTCAATCCCTGGTCAGGGAACTAAGATCCCACAAGCCACAGGGTGTGGCCAAAAATAAGTAAATAAATAAGGTGGGAAGGGCAAGGGTAGATGCATGGAAGTATGACAGCATGGTGCACACAAGAAGGAGACAGTTCACTATTACAAGGGCATAACATTCAAAGCAAGGAGTGCAAGTAACAGAGTCCTGAGCTTTTCCGTTATGTGTCCAGCTTTCACCTCAGACTCAATATATCCAACACCAAAGCCCCCATCCCTCTGTCCTGGAAAAGTACCATCTTGCCTGTTGAGGATGTCATTTTCCTAGTCACTGAAACTCCAAAAAACTCTCAACTTCTCCCTTTACCTGTCCTATCAAATCCATGCTACTCTCTTGCAATGCCGTGGTTTTTGTGCTTTTGGTGGTGGCAGCAGTGGTACAATGATGACAGTCAGGGTTTTCCACTTCTCTCATGTACCATTTTTTTCTTACCCCACTGCTCTCATAATAGTTCAGGCCTCTATTTCTTCTCACCAGGACTGGAACATGGCGGCCCACGAACGAGTCTTTGTGCATCTGGTCACCCACCTTTTTGCCAGATGAGTCTTCTGAAAATACCAACCTCATCCCACCACGTCCTAATCAAAAATCAATTCAAGGTCCTTGTCAATGAAAAGACTCTCTTCCCTTGATCCTAATTTACTTTTCAAGTTTATTCCTCAATCCACCCAGGTCAACAACCTGCTTCAGAGCCAGCCAACTTGAGTTCATTTCCACCTGTGTGCATTTTTGTCAGGACAGATCTTACAGTTCTGACTGAGTTGCCCTCTCCTGCCCTCTCCATATATTTAAGTCCTCCTCTTTCCCCATGACTCAGCACAAGTCCTATCTCCCCACTCTCCCCTCTCGCTCTCGGCAGGATGCTTCAAGTCACGCTTGCTTCCTTTTCTGAACTCTGCAACAATGATTGTTCCCACCTATCAGGAGGTTTAGTGGTTTTATTGATAATGGTATTTCTACAGCCCTTGGAAGATTTCAAAGCACCTTCCTTTTCATCATCCAGTTTGAGGTCTTCTCAACAAATCTGGGAGATTATTCTTATTTCAAAGATAAAAAAATCTGAGGCTTTATAATACATGGTGATTTGCCTTAAGGTCACACAGCTAAGAAGATTTTCAATACATTTTTTTATATAAATTTATTTATTTAATTTATTTATTTTTGGCTGCGTTGGGTCTTTGTTGCTGTGTGCAGGCTTTCTCTAGTTGCGGTGAGCAAGGGCTACTCTTCTTTGCAGTGTGCGGGCTTCTCATTGCAGTGGCTTCTCTTGTTGCGGAGCACATGCTCTAGGCACTCGGGCTTCAGTAGCTGTGGTGCGCGGGCTTCAGTAGTTGTGGCTTGAGGGCTCTAGAGTGCAGGCTCAGTAGTTGTGGTGCACGGGATTAGTTGCTCCATGGCATGTGGGATCTTCCTGGACCAGGTCTCGAACCCGTGTCCCCTGTATTGGCAGGTGGATTCTTAACCACTGTGCCACCAGGGAAGCCCCTCAATACATTTTTTAAAGGAACAAATGAAGACAGAGCCAGGAAATTGATGTAGCAATCAATTAGAAGAGGCAAGACTGTTTTTAATGGAGAAGAAAGTATTTAAGGTCAGAAAAAGACTATGTCGAGTCAGAATTCGACCATGATTATATTCATACAGACCACACTGACTGTTTGGCTTTTGTGAGACTGGTAAGATGCAGTAAAGGGCAGAACTTAATCTAAACAGTTCAACAGATGAATTTTTAATAAGCTTAAAACTGGAAAACAGTACCCTCAGCAAGCATGTATTTCTGCTTTTGTGACTGTTGGAGCTGGCTGTGTGGGAGGGTTAACTGCTGTGTAAAATGTGGAATTAAAATTAAAAAGCTCTGATGTATATTTTTAGAGAACAGAAACAATTAAAATAAAATGTAAGTCCAAATTCAGTTAGTAGAGCTGGCATTTAAATTGTTTAATTAGCAAAATTCTATATGATTAAAGCAGTCACTTGAAAATGTCTTTCAAAGTAAAGCATTTTAATATGCTCCAGTTCTTAGATGATTGACATCACTTGATCTTTGTGTTCCCCTCTGGAATTGACTTGTTCTGCAGTTTGAATTAAGAAGGTCCTGGACTAATGTTTTACAAAGGAGCTTATCAGAATGAAAGCATAAAGTGAATCTTATTTGACGATAAAATATCCTGGACCTTGAAATACTGTTAGCATCTTCAGTGTAGAAAGGAGTGTAGTATAAATTCCTCAATCTCTTTCTTCATATTGAAGGCTTGGACCTTTATCTCACATTCCATCTGAGTTACTGGGTGGGTGACTACCCTTAAGGGTGTTGATGAATCAGAGAATTCTTGAGGTTGTGCTCCTGACCTAAAACATTATTTAAACAAAGGACACATTTTTTAAAACCCGGTATGAACAACCATATGGTCTTTGAGAAAGGATATCTAGTTCATTCCATATTTTTTTACCTAGCGCTACCCCAAAACCATGACCAGCAGATAAGAATCCAGTTTTTTAAACTTCCCAGGGCAGAAATTAGCTAGATATTCACCAAATACATTTCCTCATCCTCTGCACCCAGATAAACTACACTTCCTAACCCCCTTGCACTTAGAAGGGACCTATGATCAGTTCTTGTAAATGAAATGTGAGAAGGGATGTGCCTCTGCCCCATCAAGGCAGTTAAGAGGGATGCACCTTCTCTGTGTGCTCTCTCTTTTCCCTTGTGTGCTACCTGGATGATGCCAGGATGCCTCTGAGATGACATGTTGAAGATGGTAGAGCCACAGCATGGAAGGAGCTTGATCCTTAACCAGCTGTGTGCAGAAGACCCACTTCCTGCCACTAACTGCATTGATCTTCGAGGTGAGCAAGAAATAAATTGTCATTATGATAAGGCAGCAGGGTTTGGGAGATTGTTTATTAGACCACTGGGCGTTGGCCTACCTGCTAACTCTCCACTCCCCTCAAAAGAAATTTCTACCACTGTAATCCACCATGTAATGTCTAAACAATGTTACTTCATGTCCTTTTTTTCTAGTTGACTGCTAGAAGCCAGTGGATCTTAACTTTAGAGACAAGGACTTTTTAGAATATGATAAAAATTCAAAACACCTACCCTTAGGAAAATAAACAAATGCACTCATGCTCAAAACTTTGCCTAGGACTTCCTTGATGGTGCAGTGGTTAAGAATACGCCTGCCAATGCAGAGGACACGGGGTCGAGCCCTGGTCTGGGAAGATCCCACATGCCGTGGAGCAACTAAGCCCGTGTGCCACAACTACTGAGCCTGCTCTTTAGAGCCCATGAGCCACAATTACTGAGCCCACGTGCCACAACTACTGAAGCCCGTCATGCCTAGAGCCTGTGCTCTGCAACAAGAGAAGCCACCGCAATGAGAAGCCCGCACACCGCAACGAAGAGTAGCCCACGCTTGCTGCAACTAGAGAAAGCCCGACAGCAACAAAGACCCAACGCAGCCAAAAATAAATAAATTAATTTATTTAAAAAAAATAAAACTTTGCCTAAAACTTCAAGATGTTTTCAGAATAGTCCCAAGCTCATAAACAGACCCCAGGCAAAGATCCCTGCTATTAGCAATTAGTGTATTAGGAATGTAGAGGAGCCTTCAGTAAGTATTAATTATTTTCAATCTTTCCAGTTTTACTTCTCACCCCCTTCATATACAGCTGCACAGTCATATTCATGTCTTTGATCTTTGGATTTTAAAAATGTAAAAAATCTAACTCTCCAACACTGATTTTTCTCTCCCAGAACAAAGATGTCAGTGTAGCAGTCTCAGTGCCAGACATCAATTCTGTGACCAGGCCTTTTGATTTCTGTATTGACCGTGCGTAGTCTCTGCGTCCGAACCATCAGCGATGTGACGGTTAATATTCTATGCCAGGCACTGTGCAATTGCTTTTGGAAACAGAACCTTAACTCCCTGGCATGAGCCTTGAGAGCTTTTCAATTTTGCCCTGTCAAGCTCTCTAACCTCATTTCTCATCAGTACCCCACATAAACTCTTTGTTCTTTTTTTTTTTTTTTTGGCTGCGTTGGGTCTTCATTGCTGCTCGCGGGCTTTCTCTACTTGCGGCTAGCAGGGGCTACTCTTCGTTGCGGTGCGCAGGCTTCTCACTGCGGTGGCTTCTCTTGTTGCAGAGCCCAGGCTCTAGGCATGGGGGCTTCAGTAGTTGTGGCACACGGGCTTAGTAGTTGTGTCTCGCGGGCTCTAGAGCACAGGCTCCGTAATTGTGGCGCACGGACTTAGTTGCTCTGCGGCATGTGGGATCTTCCCTGACCAGGGCTCAAACCTGTGTCCGCTGCATTGTCAGGCAGATTTTTAACCACTGTGCCACCCGGGAAGTCCAAACTCCTTGTTCTTATAATATCACACTGCTCATGATGCACGGAATCTACCACACTCTTTCGTGCCTCTGTGACTTTGCCTGGAATGTCCTCTCCCTTGACTGTCCAAAATCTCCTATTATCTTCTAGGGTTCAGCCCAAACATCAACTTTCTGGTAACCATCCCTGGCCTGCACACTCCTGAGTGAAGTGTCCCCAGGAGTGCTCCCATGGTACTCATCACACGCAGTGAAGTTTTGCTGCTCTGCCTCCCATGGGACTCCTTGAGAGTAAAGACTGTCTTTTACTGCATGCCCTTTTTTTATGATTTATTTTTTATTGAAGCATAGTTAATTTAAAATGTTGTGTTAGTTTCAAGTGTGCAGCAATGTGATTCAGTTATATACACCTGGCAAAAGCACACCTGGGCCTCAGCCCTCTGTTTCCACGTTAGTCTCTCTTCCAGGGGACTCCATTCTTTTTCCTTTATTCTCCATTCTTTTTCCAGCCTATTTTGTACCTCAAGGAATATGACTGCTGTTGGGTCCTAAACGTCGTATGTCAGAGCTTCCATTACCATGGGTGATTTTTCTCAAGCTCCGGGGCAAAAAACAATCCAGAAGGATGCTGGCCTGGCTTAGGTCAGATTCTTACTCCTGTATCAATTGTGGTGGGCTATGTAATGGATTTCTCAAAGATGCCCACATCCTGATTCCCAGAATCTGCTTTACATGGCAAAGGGAATCTTACAGATGGGACTAAGTTAAGGATCTTGAAAGAAAGAGATTATCTTGGATTATGTGCTTGAAGGCAATATAATCACAAGGGTCCTTATAACAGGGAAGCAAGGGGATCAGAGAGACACAAAGAAAGAGAGAGAGAGAGAGACAAAAGCAGAAGCAGAGGTCGTAGAGGAGAGAAGATGCTATACTGCGGCTTTGAAGATGAAGGAAGGGGCCTCAAGTCAAGAAACGTAGGCAGCCTCTGGAAGCCAGAAAAGGCAAGGAATTGCATTTTCCCCTTGAGCCTCAAGAAGGAATGCAGGCTTGCTGGCACCAGTGTTATCCCAGTGGAACGATTTTGGACTTCTGACGTCCAGAACTGTACGATAATACATCTGGTTGGTTTTAAGCCAATGAGTTTGTGGTACAACCTTACAGCAGCAACAGGAAACTAATATGCCAATCAAATATGGCCAGGGAACTGGCTGAGATTTGTCCAGCTTGAGTCACAGCCTGCCTCACATTGATTTCCTATGACCAATACCAGCCATTAATAGTATCTATGTTCTAGGTTACATTAGAGAGCCAACAGATGTGGAATTGTTATTTTTATTTGTTTAAGCTATGCAACTCCCTTGAGTATCCTCAACAGCTAAGATTTCTTTAGTGTAATATGACCAGTTGGTAAATTAAAGGTAAGGATTCTAATATGTTGACTTGCTGAATAATTTTAATATATACATTCTAAAAAGAACTAAATTTTATAACATAGATTATATAATGATATAACATTATAAGATTTAATTCTCTATTCAATCACTACCATTGAATGTCTCCCATGTGCCAGACACTGTCCACCCAAGTGTTGGTGATCATAAACAAAAATTTATATGTGAACAAAATACAAATGATCTCTGCTTTCACAGTGTGTATTTTTGCATAGGGGAGATAAATACTAAATAAACACAAATAAATATGTAACTACAAATCATAATGATGTTCTGGAGGCAAAGAGGAGACAAAATATGAAATAAAATTTAGCTGGGAAACAAGTCGGAGAACTTTTAGAGTTTTTGTCTCTTCAGATTTCAAGGTAAAATAATCCATCAGAAATAAAAGTAAATTAGCTGCGCTGACCTCTTTCAACCTTAGGTAAATGTAACATATTTCCTGAACAAAGGCCCACTCTGAATTTTGGACATATAGCTTCTCCTTTATGTTCTTCTATCTTTTATTTATTCTAATTAGCCCATTAAGGATTGGTGGTGACTTCTTGTGGAGGCTTTCCTTGAGCTTTCGGGTGAGCCAGTCATTAAAATAGAAATATATGTACCTAAAAGGAAACATTCTCTTTAAATGTATTTAAGCACATGTGTGTGCTGAAAGGTAGCAAGTAAGATAAATCTAGAAAAAGTTTTGGCTGTATTTCTACCGTGGATATAGTTACAGAAGATATCCTGTTTATTTCTTCCCCTTTCTCTCAAATTGAATATCTGGGCTAAAGTTTGTTTTTTTTGTTTTTTTGTTTTTTTGCGGTACACGGGCCTCTCACTGTTGTGGCCTCTCCCGTTGCGGAGCACAGGCTCTGGACGCGCAGGCTCAGCGGCCATGGCTCACGGGCCCAGCCACTCCGCGGCATGTGGGATCTTCCTGGACCGCGGCACGAACCCGTGTCCCCTGCATTGGCAGGCGGACTCTCAACCACTGCGCCACCAGGGAAGCCCTTAAGTTATTATTTTTATCTTTTTAAAATTCCTTTCCATAGTTTACCAAGAAGCTGTTTACACTTGGGATTGGATGGTAAAAATTAAGGCTGTGGAGAGGGTAAAGGGATCAGGAATCTTCCTGATTTTATGGGTGGATTCTTGCTATACAATGACTTCTAAAATTCAGCACTGCTGCTTCAAAGGTAAGCTTGTCCCCCTCACCTGCTAGCAGTGGATTGCTGACCACAGACACACTGCTGCCTCTCAGCAAACGGGCTCTCTCCCAGCAAGGAGTTTGATAAAGATTGCAGAAGTCAAAAAAGCCACAATTAATAAGACATCTGAAAGAAGTTGGAAGACGCTATTGGTTCCTTATTCCCTACAAATGGTTTAATCTCCTTAGTCTTTCTTAAAAGAGGGGAAAGAAGTCACACACACATACATACTCACATATGCACAGACACACATATACAATCTGGGATTACAATGGGATCTGAGTTTAAGCATCAAATCAGATCTTATCATGAGGGCAATTTCTGGGGCCAAGTGACTCAAGGTATGAATTTGTGAATTAAGTTGTAGAATCTCAGATTTTGGTTGATGAAACCATCATCCTTATTATCACAGTTATGAGTGATTTCTGAGGGCCAGAATCCAGACTATGTAGTTAATATACATCATATTACCATAATTATTTCTCACAATGACTCTGAAAGATAGAAACCTTTATTCCCATTTTACAAATGAGTGAAAAGACACTTAGAAAACTAGGAAGAGTAGAGCCAACATTTAAACCCAAACTAAACTTTCCACATCCCAGGATGCTCTCTAACTGCATATCAGTATTGTTTTCATTGTTCGTTGACTTTTAAATCTCAACCTAAATAAATAATAGTACACAATTTTCTGACTTTGGAATTGTTAAGCCTTAAGCATTGTTTTGAATGCATCCAAATTGTTTGCCTTCATTAACTCTACACATATAAATCTGTCAGTTTAGATCCCAACGATAGTTTAATCTCATTTTCCAAAGAGCAATTCTTTAACCTACTAATTTACTACATCTTTCATCCAGTGTTTATGCCAGTTCTGTGTTTTTTAAACTAACGCTGGCTTTCTCAAACCAATGTTCACTGTGAAGAGAAGGCATTCTTTAGAGAAAGCCACTTCCCCATTAACATTATTAAACTCTTTTATCTTGTGGAGAAATCTATCACAAAAATGCAATAGTTGAGATATACTGGTTTTATTGTTGTAACAAATTAATCCTGAATTCTCGGTGGCTTAACATAATGAAGACTTATTTCTTGCTCATCCTACATGTCTATCACAGGTCAGCAAGAGTCTCTGTTCCATTCAAGGACCCAGGCTGACCAAGACCCCACCAACTTGTAGGTGCTCCATATGGAGCACATAACTTCCTCAATTAGGAAAGAAGAAAGGCTGGAAAATTATACATAGGCTGTTTATTGCTTCAGTCTGAAGATCACTTTTGTTCCCATTTCATTGGCCAAAACTAGTCACATGGGCTCACATACTATAAAGAGGCTGAGAAATGGAGGAAAGCAGATGGAACATTTGGTGAGCATTACTGTTTCTCCCACGAATAATATAATAATTTTCTTGTCTTTTATTCATCTTTCTTGTCCTTTGAGAACAGCATAAATTTTTGGTCAAGCTGCATGAACTCAAATAGAAATCCTTTTTAAATTGTACTGTTTTGTCTTTTATGCTCATTTATAATCTGTATCTATTTGAACTAGTTTAAGAATTACAGTAAGAAAAAAAAGAGTGGTTTCTTGGTGTGCCAGCTAACAATTTCCATTGAGGCAAAATAGGCCTCTGCAATGCCCCTCCCCCTTTTCTATTTTTACCCTTGTTAATTTGACAGCACTTTTCCATGATCTGGATGCATAACCCCACTACAAAGAAAGATAAACATTCCCTTATGTATAGATGACATGTCTATTCAAACACTCCAAGACTGGCTTTAAGATAGAATCAACCTTCGTATCACATGACTTCCCCCCAAAAAGCCTAGAGACCAAGTATTCTAGAATTAAAGTCATTATTTTTGCTCAGTAGCACCCAACATTAAATGAGTTCATAATTTAAAACTCCATAAGTCCATTTATCAATATTTTACAACCAGTTTAACTTAATATGTCCACCAGGAAATTATATTCCTTAAAGGTATACATTTTCTGGGTCCTTTACTGAAATAGCTTTATGGCCAGTGTCAATGTTTACTTATAGCTGCTCTAAAGTTTTTCCAGAATGAAATGATTTTGTACGTGATCAGGGTAACGAACTTTGACCTCTGAGAGCTCATTTGTCTGTGTTTTTGAGCTCACCAAATATTACTTTTTGAAAAGAATATTGCCCTCCCTAAAGATGCCACCATAGCCATCTCTGTGCAGAGGTGAGGTGACTACTTTATGAGATCCCTAAATTGTGATCCCAGCCAGTTTGGTGTTAAAAGCCAAGGCCTGTGGCTCTACACACTGAATAAGTGCTGCTTTCCAGACACATGTCAGGGACGATCGCCCCAAACCTACTACCGGTCCATCCCTATCAAAACTCCCAGAGAGAAAAGCAATATTTGTTAACAATTGCGCAAAGAGTGTGCAGGCTACCCCTCCTTTTCTCTTACTACTCAAAGTGTGATCCAAAGACCAGAAGCATCTGCAGCTTGTTAGATTTGCAAAGACTGAGGCCCTAACTCAGGCCTAGTAAATCAGAATCTGCGTTTTAACAAGATTCATATGCACGGTAAAGTTTGAGAAACACCACTGTAAGCCACATTTCTAATCCGGGGCACATGGATCGCTGGATAGGCCTCAGGAAGACTGTGATTTCCTTGACGCATTTCAGTGTTGTGCATGTGCAGTTTGTGCGTTTTCTGGGGAGAGGTTGCATGACTGTCATCAGATTTTCCAAAAGGTTTGCTTCAAACATATTCACATAAAACCCCTCGCTGTGGAGTTTCTAAAGAATTTCTTTGATCTCGACTAGAGCACCAGAGAGGTTTGTACCTTCATCACCTCTATTAGTTATCTGTTGTTGCATAACAAGTTACTCCCAAATTTAGTGGTTTAAAATACAAGTATTTATTAAATCACAGTTTCTGTGGGTTCAGAATCTGGGAGTGGCTTGCCTGGGTGCTTTGACTCAGCATCAATCAGAGGATGCAGTTATCTGAAGGTTCAGCTGGGTCTGGAGAATCCACTTCCCAGCTCCCTCACATAGCTATTGTCTGAGGCCTCAGTTCTTTACTGGCTGTAGGTTGGAGACCTCAGTCCCTCACTTAAGTGGGTCTCTCCATAATCTGCCTGAGTGTCCTCTTGACATGGCAGCTGGCTTCCCCTAGGGTGAGTGAACCGAGAGAGAGACAGAGTGAGACAGAAAATCACAGTGCCTTTTATGACCTATTTCCAAGTCACACACCATCACTTTAGTCCTAGTTATTCTATCTCACAATGTTTTTGTGAGGATTGGATGTTGTAATGCATGTAAGTAAATACTTTGATCAAGTATTTCTCACATGGTAATGACTCAGTAAGTATAACTATTGCATTGAAGGCTACCTTAAGGAGAAATTCTATGAAGATAACTTATACAAACTGTAAGGGTATTATTGAGGATATTGTCCACAGCAGTCTCTCCACAAAAAAAAAAAAAAAAAAAAAAAAAAAAAATGCCATGGGAGGATTTCTCCTTGGCCTCAGTGAAAGGAATAGATAGTCATCTCATGGATAATGTGAGTTAGGTGATTATGTACTTCCTGTGTTGGCTGCTAGAAAGCACATAACCACATTCATGGTCTGACCTTAATAAGGGAATGGAGACCCTTTCAAGAAGCATTTTGTGCTCTAATCTTGCTCTTAGCTTTATGTTACTTTCCTACCCTATATTCCACCTATTTTGGTTCTCTCACATGTCTAAAATAAAGTTTGATTTTGTTTCATTATATGTAGTTTTATAAACTATTAAAACTTCCTTGGAACCACACAAAATATAAAACAATCTTTCCAGTTTCACTCATAAGAAAGTAGACATTAGTTATAGGAAATTTGACCTGGCATATCCTCTCCATAAATGGAGGGATATGGAATCTAAACATTTTTTAGTAAGAGTCACTTATAATGAAAATTAAGAAAATCCCTCCCATGCAAAAACACAAAAAATTTTAGCACAATTTTAGGGTGGCTTTTGTAGCACACTGGAGCCCTTCCACAAGCCCAGGTTGAGAACCAGTCTCTGTGGGATTTCTCTGATATTTAATTCAGAGGATTCATCTGTCCTCTTTTAAAGCACAGTCTTCAAACGGAGCCCGCATGCCCCTGGGGGTACTCTAAGAGTTTTCGGGAGATGGAATGGCATGAATGTGCTACGGAGTCCAAGCTCACTCTGCTCGCTGCACTACAGGCCAGTAAATCAGGAGACGAAGTGTTGAGGCAAAAGGAATAATGACTTTGTTTGGAAAGCTGGCAGACTAAGAAGATGGCAGACTAGTGTCCCCAAAAACCGTCTTAGTGGGGGGTCTGGATGCGAACAGAGAGGGGGAGGAGGTGAGGAAATAAAGTAAAAAAGCCATTAGTTTTGCAAAATATCTCCTGGCTTGGGCAGCATGGGGAAGGGATGTGTTAATTTCTTCTTTTCTACAGCCATTCGCAGGTGGGCAGGGTCAGATTATCTCCCTGTGAGCTGAACAAAGGCACTTTAGTTTAAGGTTCAGGCAGAGGGGCAGGGTTCCCTGAAGCAGCCCATTATGTATGATTATAATAACAAAAGCAATGAAAAGCAAAGTTTAAAATAAAAGAAACAGCTCCAACATGGAGTCAGATTTTGCTCTTCCCTGTTACAAATAGTTTTTGGATCATCAGTTTCCAAATCCTCAGATTCCATAGGCATGATTTTCTAGACTTGATCTGCCTGAGAATGTGCCACAGTCAAGACATCATCCTGTTCTCCTTGCCCACCTTCCCTCACCTTTCATAATTGCATTTCCCCACATTACAAAATAAAGACATGTCTCTCATGCATCCTCAAACTTACTGTATTGTACTGCTCTGAGAGTAAAAACCACAGAGTGAAAACATAGGGAGAATTCTAAATATCTGTGTTGATAAAGCCATCTTTAATCAAGATACTGTTACTGAATTGGTTGACTTAGACCCTCACTGGGCTGATACCCCTTGTCTTTGCCAGGTAGGTTCTTTTCCCTCTCAGATTCACACAACCAATAACAAAACCGATGCTGAGACTGGAACAGTACAAGTTTTAGTCAATGCCAAAGAATGAAAAAGTGGGAACTTAGTTTGCAAATCAACTTCTCAACCCAGTTGCAGCAGAGACACCAAATATATAGGAGGGTCAGAGGAAAAGAGAGAGAATTGGAAAGAATGGGAGGAATATTCACGACTTATCTGAGAACAGGAGTGTGGCTTAGACCCACAGAGGCAACACTCCTTTTCAGTGCTTGTATGGGCTTTTCCAGTTGTTGTCATGGCAATTGTCAACTGTCGTGGTGTTGGTGGGTGTGTCATTGAAGCATGCAAATGTATTATAATGAGCGTATAATGAGGGTCAAAGGCAACTGGAGGTCAGATCTTCTACCATCTTGGGCCTAGTGAGTTCTAATCAGGTCTTGTTTTTTTCTCTTTGCAGTTTCCCCCTGAAACTAAGGCAAAAGTAATTGGTTCCCATTCGAGAGAGGGGCAGGGGAATGATTCTGGGGCAACAGCCTTGGTAACGATACCATAAACCCAAATAGACCTTGGCACCATTCTCTGTCTTAAATATATATCTGTTAAGATTGAAGCAAGGCGTTAGATATCTCTGTTGGGGTGTTTCAGTCTTAGATGTATGGCGTAGTGGGGCAGCAGAAGTCATGGCAATTTTTTGCTCAACAACCTCATCCCTTCCAATTTTTACCTATTATCACAAAATGTATTGCCCCTGAAGATAGATTCTTCTGAGAGCAAAAAAAAGAAAAAAAAAAGAGCCTCAGTAAGACAAAGTAGCCATCTTTTATTTCATTCAGTAACAAACTCCTGGCAAAGCTCCATGACTTATGTAAATACCTTGGCATTAGAATTAGGAAGGAAGAAGATAATTGGTGGGAGGCACACTAACTCTTATGTTTGATTTGAAAATGAACCCATATTTCTTCTGATGGAAAGTAAGTGCGATTGGGCTCATTGGTTTGACAAAAGGGCTGGTTTGATCGACTTTTTTTTTTTTTTTCCGGTACGCGGGCCCCTCACTGTTGTGGCCTCTCCCGTTGCGGAGCACAGGCTCCGGACACGCAGGCTCAGCGGCCATGGCTCACGGGCCCAGCCACTCCGCGGCATGTGGGATCTTCCCGGACCGGGGCACGAACCTGCGTCCCCTGCATCGGCAGGCGGACTCTCAACCACTGCGCCACCAGGGAAGCCCTGATCGACTATTTTACATGTCAGATATTTTCCAGAGATTGAATGAACTAAATGTAAATATCCAAGGATTTAAGAAAAAAATAAGTAAATCACATATAATAAGATAAAATATGTTTGCAAAACGGAATTGACATTAACAATTTTTCAACTTTCCCAACCCTTTCTGGGTAAACTGATATGCTTCTAAGTAAACCGGTAAGAGTAACTAATTCTCATTTGATAACTCTGAGTGAAGCCCTATTGGGAGATTCGCAGATATGAGAGAATTCTAATGACTAAGTAACAAATACTTTGCAAGTTAGGAGGTTTCTAATTCTGTGCTTTCAACAAAATTGAAGGAGCACCTAATCAAGCTGTCAGGTGCTGTATTTTTAGCACATAACTTGAAAGAAGGTTTTAAAAATTGAGTAATATTACCACAATAAAACTTCTTCCATTCCCATTACTTACAGGAATAAAGATTTCTCAGAGCTTACATCATTAAATTTTTTTTTGAAAATTGAATAGGACTGATGTTGAAAATTCCATCTTCTTCTAATGATAAGTAATAGTTATCCATAGATGCACGTAAAATGTGATCAGTAAGAGTCGCCACATCATGGGACCGCCGTGAACAGTAAATAAACTAACACAAAAAGGACATAGACCATGTGTGGCAAAAAATCAACAGCAATACACATTAACTATTATTATTATCATTATCATTATTACCCCTGTACTTGGCATAGAAGTGACAATCATATGAATCACAGCTGTATCCACATGCACTTCCAAAATGTTTTATGTTAATAATTATTTATCAAATCATAATATATGTATGTTGTTTTGGTAAATTGGCCCTGAAAATATTTTTTGTGGCAGAGAAGTATATTAGAATTATCTACTAGAGATTTTCAAACATTAGATATATTACATTAGGATAAAAAGTATGTGGGGAAGTGCAAGAGAAATAAGTCTGAAAGAAAAGGTGGCAATGTAAAACTCCTAAGTTAAAGAAGAATTTGTTTATGTATTTTTTAAATGGCTTATGATACGTATGAAGGTGGTATAGTATTTGGATTCTATATGATACATTTTAAACAGTGATGTAACCATTTTAATGTAAAATATCAAAGTTACCTGTGATCATTTTGTAACATATAGAAATATCAAAGCACTATGTCAGGTGCCTGGAACTAACATAGCATTGTAGGTCAATTACACTTCAATTTTTTAACTAATAATAAAAAAATGTATCAAACTTAGAATATGGAGGAATTTATACACTTTGCAACTACTTAAAATTACCACGAATTTTTTTTATAACCTAAAAAAGAGACTGGGCACATCTATTATGAAAATATCGTGAAGACCACTGCCCTGGAGCTCTGTCTTTTGTTTCCACTCACTCTGTACCACCTGCTCACTCACTCTCATTGCTCAGTTAGCCTCTTTATCATCAACTTTATGTATCTGGAGAGAGAGAGAGAGGGAGAGAGAGAGACAGAATATGTATGTAAATAATTATTATATACAAAATATAATATGGGGCTTCCCTGGTGGTGCAGTGGTTAAGAATCCACCTGCCGGTGCAGAGGTCACGGGTTCAAGCCCTGGTCAGGGATGATCCCACATGCCGCGGGGCAGCTAAGCCTGTGCGCCACAACTACTGAGCCTGCGTGCCACAACTACTGAAGCCCGTGCGCCTAGAGCCCGTGCTCCACAACAAGAGAAGTCACTGCAATGAGAAGCCTGTGCACCGCAATGAAGAGTAGCCCCCGCTCGCGGAAACTAGAGAAAGCCCACGTGCAGCAACGAAGACCCATCACAGCCCAAAATAAATAAATAAATAAATTTATTTTAAAATATGTATATATATAATATGTATAGAGAGAATATATAATATGTATAATTATTATATTCTCTCTATATCTATCTGGCCCCTGGTGGAGTTTGGGAAAGTAACTCATAATCAAGTAATCAAGCACTTCAGTATTTCTCAGCAAAACATATATGTGTGTGTATACATAGATAGACACAATTTTTCTAAAATTAAGACTTTAAAAAAATCTTTGAATTCTGAAACACATCAGTCCCCAAGGGATTGTGAACCTGAAGAGATATAAAAAATCTATCATACACAGTCTTCCTTTCACCATGCATTTGACCTATTAGGTAGCGACTGGGGTTGAAGCTGGGTCTTAGAAATATTTTAAATGAGTAATAATGGGCACCATACAACTAATTTCCATTTACCATTTCCTGTTTACTAGAAACTTCTTAAAATCTCCTTCACGGGCTTCCCTGGTGGCGCAGTGGTTGAGAGTCCACTTGCCGATTCAGGGGACACGGGTTCGTGCCCCGGTCCGGGAAGATCCCACATGCCGCGGAGCAGCTGGGCCCATGAGCCATGGCCACTGGGTCTGCGCGTCCGGAGCCTGTG
Source organism: Delphinapterus leucas (assembly GCF_059928025.1). Taxonomy (NCBI): domain Eukaryota; kingdom Metazoa; phylum Chordata; class Mammalia; order Artiodactyla; family Monodontidae; genus Delphinapterus; species Delphinapterus leucas. The sequence goes on from NC_143140.1 coordinate 27,660,039, forward strand.
CTCCGCAACGGGAGAGGCCACAGCAGTGAGAGGCCCACGTACTGAAAAACACACACACACACACACACACACAAATCTCCTTCACTTACAGTCTCAAGGAAATGCTGGTAAACTTGCTTGACTTTTCTGGAGATAATAATATAGATCCTAAAAGTTAGCCTTTTCATGTTTCTGCTTCTTTACCCAAATGTTAAAGCCTTTCTCCTTTTATTACCCAGGAGGACTTTTACTTGTGCCCCCAGAATCCCACTAAAGGGAGTTTCTGATTCATTCGCCCCTTAGGGGCATCTCAGCGTCCTCTTTTCTAACAGATGTAACAGGTTGGTTCTAACATTTGCATTTTTTTTCACCTTTGTTTCTCTAGCTCAAAATTTCTAGAATTCTGTTTCTGTAATTTGCCATCAATACTTTTGTCATTTTCCTCTTTTCTATTTCCAATTCTCTCCTTTCCTTAATTGTCCCCAAAATAATCATTCACCTATTTTGGAAATAAATTTTTCATGATTACCAAAATGCATGCAAAAATAAAATTAAGTATATTAGAATTTCATATAAAGGGAACTTGCGCTTAGGGAAGGATTGCTGGCTTTACAAGTCTTTGAATATAATTTCTAGCCATTACTTTCATGCAGACAGCCCTGATTCTCTATATATGCACCACAGTCACAATAATTTATGGGATAATGTGACTTTTCCCGAAAGATGAGACTGATAATTCGTGTTCTCAGTCTGATCATCCTAAAGTTTCTCTATACCACACTTTTCAAGACTGTGGCTTTTGCTGTGGTAGATGGTTCAAATCATAAGACTCTCTACTTATTAAACTAGGCACACATCAAGTAAAAAATCTTAAGCTCTGTGTATGTGACAATAATTAGGGGTACATGATGATTTTTCCACAAGACTCGCAGAGAAATTTTGTGATCTGTACGAATTGTAAAAGCATGGACCCAACAGAGGAAGATGCGAGACCCCTAATCCCTGAGGTAACATTAAGGGCTTCTCTGTCATTTGTGAATAGTTCTGTTCTCTCAGCAATGCTCTCTCAAGTAAGTAACAGTTGGTGTCTCTTTGTCACCGGCATTTTATGACTAGACCCAGCTCCAGCCCTGACATCATGACACATAAGAAGAAAGAAGCTATAGTTTATGTTCATCATAATGCATTCCTGCAGACTAAAAGTCAATAACCACTTGACATTCAGAAAACGTCCTCATGCTGGCAAGTCCAATGCTTCAGTCTGCTGGGGCTGCCATAACTAAATACCATAGACTGTGGGGCTTAAACAGAAGACATTTATTTTCTCAGCTCTGGAGGCCAGAAATCCAAGATCAGGGTGCCATCATGGTTGGGTTCTGGTGAGGATTCTCTTCCTGGATTGCGCATTGCCACCTTCTTGCTATGTCTCCACATGGAGAGAAAGAGGGCAAGTTCTCGCATCTCTTCCTAAAAGTCACTAACCCCATCATGAGGGTCCCACCCTGATGACCTCATTTAAATCTAATTACCTCCCAAGGATCCTATCTCCAAATACCATGACAATGGAAGTTAGAGCTTAAACATATTAATTTCGGGGTTGGGGGGGGACATAATTCAGTCCGTAACAGCTTCATAATTCCTTTTCCAAGCAAGCAATGAAATAGTTATGCAGAGGCTAGGTTCCATGGGAAAAGCCCCCGAAAGGAGTGATGTAGCAATAGAGGTACAGGTGCAAGGGCTTTATCGTAAACTTTACGCGTACATGCACACACCAACACCACACCCACACACAATTTCACAACATGACATCTGAAAAATTTCCCCAAACTGCAGTGCTTGGTTCTGAACATCAGCAGCAATGCACTCTCCTGTTTGTTTCTATTAGGGAAATTTACATTTCAGAATAATTTGGGGTGTTTTTTGACGATTGCACCTGAAGACTAGCCAGAGAAACAAAAGTAAGGAGCAGTCACTCTCCCCTGGCCCTTTTGCCTGCTGAAGGGAAGTCTCCTTGTATATCTATATCCACAACTGAACCTTCAGAAAGAGCACTTCTTTGCCCGTTACGGGATTGAATCAGTTAAGGAAAAAAGGAGTTGTTGTCATTTATCATTAATTCTTTTCAGTTTCTGCATGCATCCATGCTGCAGTGATTGGATTTAGCCTAGAGGAGATTCCAGAAATAAAAGATTATCCTTTCGAATACCTGTTCCTTCCTTGCTTGGTTTTTGTGTTTGTTTTATTTTTACTAATAACCAATATGTCTCTGCCTTCCACCCAAGACCTACCTCTCCTCCATGAATCTTATTTCATTCCACTCTGAATTTTTCCTTTTTCTGGCTTTTAAAACATGTATTGTGGACTTCCCTGGTGGCGTAGTGGTTGAGAGTCCTGCCTGCCAGTGCAGGGGACACAGGTTCGAGCCCTGGTCCAGGAAGATCTCACGTGCCGCAGAGCAACTAAGCCCGTGTGACACAACTACTGAGCAGCCTGCATGCCACAACTACTGAAGCCTGGGTGCCTAGAGCCCGTGCTCTGCAACAAGAGAAGCCACCGCAGTGAGGAGCCCATGCACCACAAGGAAGAGTAGCTCCCACTCACCACAACTAGAGAAAGCCTGCGCGCAGCAACAAAGACCCAACGTGGCCAAAAATAAATAAGTAAAATATTAAAAACAAACAAACAACAAAACATGTATGGCTGCACAATCACTTCCTCAATAGTTTTCTAAGGTGGTCACACATTAATATTCAATAAACATTTGTTTGATTCATTGATATTCTTTATAAATATTTCTAGTCTATTAATTAGATATCCATTACACAGTTCTTAAAAAGAGAGAGTGAGACCAGGAGAGAGAGCAAGTTGTGTGCCACTGAGTTTCTTCCTGGAAGCCTCTTCATGGTTTATGCCACCCAGAGCATCTCATCTGATCCACAGGGCCACCGGGCAGAAAGCGGGGCACCAGACATACCCACTCTTGGATGCCCCCATGGATCTGGATAGTCTATCAACATCATCCCTCTCCCACCCCAGACTTCTGTTTGGAGAGGTGAGGCAACCTTTCAAGGGACAACTCACCAACATTTAACTCTTGTTTTCTTTCCAATGTACTCTTCCTCTCCCAGTGCAGGATGAAAAACAAATTTTTAAAAAACTTTTGCTCTGTTGACGGAAAAAAATGCACAACCTAAAAGGTGAGAGTTATGTTTTATTTGGTGGACAAAACTGAGGACTTAAGCCTGGGACACAGCATCTCAGATAACTCTGAGAGACTGCTCCAACGAGGCAAGAGAGGGGGAGCCAGGATGTATAGGAGTTTTTGCAACGAAGACCAGGTAGTCAGAACATCAAACGATTACTGGGAATTAAGGAAAACCAGATGATCTCAAGTTAAGGAATTTAGTGCTTTTCTATGTACTAGAAGATGCAAGAGTCTGGGCTCACTGAAATCATTCCTTTGATATGCGAGCTATCTGGGGCCAGTATCCTGTGCTCTCTCATCCTGAGTGTCCTCAGGGTGTACCTTTGGGAGTGGCTGCATTGGCTGACTGCTAGTTGGGGGATTGGGGGGCACCCTGCCTCTATCCTGAGTTGCCTCAGGACTCACCATCCTGGTGGCTGTAATGTGATGGCTTGATGGCTGTGACATCCTTTGTTTACTGATATGGCACCAATGTTTTTCATTCACAGCTCTCAGGTAGGAATGAAAGGAGGTCAGGGCAAAGTGGAACTCACTTATCAAGTATTTTTTCCAACCTTTCTGCCTTATACTTGGTCCTGGAGATTCAAACTTTAAAAGCAAGGAAACAAATGAACAAAAACAAGAAGTTGCTGCTTTGGGAGTTTCCCGGTGGTCCAGTGGTTAGGACTCTGTGTTTTCACTGCCAAGGGCCCGGGGTTCAATCCCTGGTCTGGCAACTAAGATCCTGCAAGCCGTACGGCGTGGCCAAAAAGAAAAGGAAGTGGCTGCCTTGGTTCGCTATTTCCATTATCTTTGGGATGTCAGTGGCCTAACTTCCATCCCACTGCACTATTGGGGATGGGCTAGGGAAACAAAAGAAAACAGAGGGGACCACATCCATTACTACTTTGGAACATCTTTGGGGTTCAGATTATGGTAATTTGGTTCAATATCCAAGGTAGTCTAATAATAATTGAAGGACTTATTAAAATAATACATTTGAGAAACAGGATTTAGTAATAAATTTAAATAATTATTTTAAAATGGATCATAAATTTATGTTTGTCCTAGATTCCTGCAGTTTTCTCCATTTCTTAGCTCAAGCCACAACTTACCCTATCAACAACTTTTTTTTTCTACAGAAATCCATTAACAATTTATATCTGTAAAGAGCAATTTTGATCATTTGACTGCTGTGAAAAGCAGTGGTTTGCTTTCAGCAAAGGTGACATTTTGCCCCTAATCAAGTAAGAGAATAGCTGTGTGAGGAGCTGTTATCTTGGTGCTAAAAAAATGGAGACTGTGCATCCCTAACAAAGAATGCGTTTGCAAGCTGTTGATCCCAGGGGAGATTTAGAGGAGGAAGTTAATATTTTCTTGCTAAATTCTATATCACCATAATACTTTGAATTGATTGTAAATAATGCAAAGGTTTGTATGAGTGAAAATTATCTATATACAAAGAGCTGCAGGAAAGTAAATTTAGCTGCTGAAGATATATATGTTATAAAGCTTTTTATTAAGTGGTTAATATTACATTCTTCTCCCAATATTTTCCACATTCTTCGTACTACTACTCAACTATGTTACAAGAGGAATTTATTACATTCATTGTATTCCCATTAATCTTTAAAAAAATATTATATTGCTTTTCATTTTATTTCACTACTATTGTTTTTCCACTAAGCAATGATTTTTACCATGAGGCTGAAATCAATAGACATTTAACAAGTACTATACACAGGTTTATCATCAATCAAAAACCCCAAGGACCTAACACAGCACTTACTAAAATTGACTTTGAATTCATCCTTGCTATTGTATTTTGTGAAACTTCTTTTAGAGGATCTGGTTCATTTTACTGAGAAAATGATGCACTCCTCAATAATAATTGACAAAAGATTTAAGGAAATGTAATTCAGAAAAAAAAATCATTTACTGCACATAGCTGAAACATGAAAATTTGGAACCCTTTTCTTCCACACTCCTTCTGCCTTGGTAATACCGTAGAGAAGGATATTTTGTGACTAATTTGGTTTTATGTAATTTTTACACAGCAAACCTTCACTCAAAAGGAGATTGAAGATAGAGTGTTTGCTTTCCAGGAAGGGAAAACCAAACTAATATATTTGAGGAAAAGCTGCAAAAAAACCCATGAAGTTGCCTTTGGTTATCTGATTATACCTACCTACCGCCAAGTCATGAAATTAAAACAAGTCAAAAACATAAGGATCAAGTTATTAAAATGATTGTAGCACTTTAGAATTAGAATATAGCTCTAAATACTACTAGAAGGGAAAATATATAGTTAACATTAAGGAAAGTTGAAAATATGTGTACGGTTGGACCTACAGATCAAAAGAATCTAGGTACTGCTAGATTCTTTTGATCTGTAGGTTGATTCAAACTCAATTTTAGTAAGTGCTGTGTTAGGTCCTTGGGGTTTTTGATTGATGATAAACCTGTGTATAGTACTTGTTAAATGTCTATTGATTTCAGCCTCATGGTAAAAATCATTCCTTAGGTATAAAGATCCAGAGATGACAGAAATGAGCTGTCATGCCAGGACCTCAAACTTTTTGTACATCAGTTTCCTTGTATAATCCTCCGTCATCTGGTTACCTCTTCCTTTATTGTAGCCTATCACAGTCCAACCTGCAGTACTTCTTTGGGTTCTGGAACCCGCCTGCGGGTTTCTGCCACCTGTCAGGAGGAATTTGATGGCTGAGTGTTTACCAAAGAATAATTCTCACTTATATTAACATGGCACAGCATCAACAGGGCTATAGGAGCACTCTCCCTCCACCTAGAGAAACTTGTAGCCATTATTTTTACACGTTATCCTCACTAAATTGAACTCAGTATTGTTTGAAATGGCAATGCTGTATGTATATGCATGTATACGGTTGTAAAGGAAACTTCTTAGGGAATGTTTTGTTTCTTCTCTTTTTTTTATTAATTTTTATTGGAGTATAGTTGCTTTACAACGTTGTGTTAATTTCTGCTGTATGGCAAAGTGAATCAGTTATATGTATACATATATCCCCTCTTTCTTAGATTTCCTTCCCATTTAGGTCACCACAGAACATCAAGTAGAGTTCCCTGTGCTCTACAGTAGGTTTTCATTAGTTATTTTATTCATAGTAGTGTATATATGTCAATCCCAGTCTCCCAATTCATCCCACCCCCAACAGGGGAATGTTTTGATAGTTGAGAAAAGGAAAAGAAAGGAAAGGAGTAAAGGAGTAAACATTTTGTAGAGAATAAAATTTAGCAATTAGAAATAAATCTTTGCAAGAAACTGGGGATATTGTAAGACTAACCATAAAATCTCTGGGCCCTTCTGTAGTCAATCTGTCCTCTGCATAAAAGCTCTCAGAGGGCTACCTCTCCCCTTTCTCCCGCCTTTTGGTTTATAAATTGGAGTCAGGGGTATTTTGTTGAAAAGGACCAGCAAACCAAGAGGGTAGGGCTTCCCTGGTGGCGCAGTGGTTAAGAATCTATCTGCCAATGCAGGGGACACGGGTTCGAGCCCTGGTCCGGGAAGAGCCCACATGCAGCGGAGCAACTAAGCCCATGCGCCACAACTACTGAGCCTGCACTCCAGAGCCCGTGAGCCACAACTACTGAAGCCCGCGTACCTAGAGCCCGTGCTCACAAGAGAAGCCACCGCAGTGAGAAGCCCGCGCACCGCAATGAAGAGTAACCCCTGCTCGCTGCAACTAGAGAAAAGCCCGCGCGCAGCAACGAAGACCCAACACAGCCAAAAATAAAAAATAAATAAAATAAATTTAAAAAAACAAAAAGGGGATAAGGCCCATTTAAAATTTGCAGTTTATGAAAAGGCAGGGCCTCTGGTCAGGTCCAAGTCTTCTCAAGTTCTCTAAGGCTAATATTATTTTTGCAGAATATGATACTTGAGTATGTGGTAATCTATAAAATATGAGAAGAAAAATGAGGGCAATAACCATCACTCCAAGCTTTAGTTAATATTCCTTTAGAACAGGGTGATTTTTCAGAGCCTTAAATGCTTATAACTGAAAATAGCTTTTATGAATAAGAACAAGGTAGATTCTGGCCAGATCAATACCTTGTTTTCAAGGGGCCAGGTTCTCATTCTATGTAACTATGGAAATCAGACTACACAGGAAGGCAATCTTCCCCAGAGAGAGATGGGTACAAGTGAACCTTCTGATACTGCTAGTGAAATTAAAGTTCCAAATCCAGCTACGTTGATTGAATTCAACACACTCTAATGGGGGGCTGCTTTATTTTAGTAAAGGGGAACAAAGCACAAATAACATGATTGAAAGGCTTACTCGGCTTCTGAGTATCATGCCACTGAACAAGCGCGGAAACACCCTCTGCATCAAGAATCTGGAGTCTATTTAATATAACGTCCTTTACATTAAATAATAATAACACATTAGCAGTTGGCTTTAATACATTGTATCTAAGTCAAATTACTGTTATTTTTTCTAACATCTATCTTAAATATGTCTATTTTAAAATTTCAAGTTGTTGGTCCTAATTATACTAAAATTGATCAGTTTAAAAACTATTTTCCTTCCATGACATTAGCACTTGTGTTAGTTTCCTATGACTACTGTAATATATTATCAAAACTTAGTAGCTTAGAATAATACAAATTTGTTACCTTACAGTTCGGGAGGTTAGAAGTCCTAAAGGTTTTTACTGTGCTAAAATCAAGGTTTTGGCAGGGCTGCATTCCTTCTGGAGGCTCTAGGAGAGAATCCATCTTCTTGCCTTTTCCAGTTTCTAGAGGGCCCTGATTTCCTTGGCTGGTAGCTCCCTAACATCTGCAAAGCCAGCAATGGCGAATCAAGTCTTTCTCACATCGAATCAATCTTCATATTCATGTGTATCATTATTTTAGGTTCCACATTCATGTGATATCATATGATATTTGTCTTTGTCTGACTTATGTCACTTAGCATGATAATCTCTAGGTCCATGTTGCTGTAATTTCTTTTTTATGGCTGAGTAATATTCAAATATATATATATATATATCACATCTTCTTTATCGATTCATCTGTCAATGGACATTTAGGTTGCTTTTATGTCTTGGCTATTATACATAGTGCTGCTATGAACATTGGGGTGCGTGCATCTTTTCGAATTAGAGTTTTCATTGTTTCTGGATTTATGCCCAGGAGTGGGATTGTAGGATCATACGATAAGTCTATTTTTAGTTTTTTAAGGAACCTCCATACTGTTCTCAGTAGTGGCTGTACCAATTTACATTCCCACCAACAGTGTAGGAGGGGTCCCTTTTATCCACACCCTCTCCAGCATTTATTATTTATTATTATCTTCAATATTTTGGAATAGTTTGAGAAGGATAGGTATAAGTTCTTTATATATTTGGTAGAATTCCTCAGTGAAGCCATCTACTCCTGGACTTTTGTTTGCAAGGACTTTTTAAAATCACAGATCCTATTTCATTTCTAGCAACTGGTCTGTTTCTTCTTTTTTTTTAATTGGAGTAGAGTTGATTGACAATGTTGTGTTAGTTTCAGATGTACAGCAAAGTGATTTGGTTATACATATAAATGTATTCATTCTTTTTCAAATTCTGTTACCAATATAGATTATCACAGAATATTGAGTAGAGTTCCCTGTGCTATACAGTAGGTCCTTGTTGGTTATCTATTTCATATATAGTAGTGTGTGTATGTTAATCCCAAGCTCCTAATTTATCCCTCCTCCCCATGCTACCCCTTTGGTAACCATAAGTTTGTTTTCTAAGTCTGTGAGTCTGTTTCTGTTTTGTAAATAAGTTCATTTGTATCATTTTTTAAAATTAGATTCCACATATGAGTGATATCATTGTCTGTTTCATCTTGACTCAATCTTGGCAGGCTGTATGTTTGTAGAAATTTGTCCATTTCTTCTAGGTTGTCCAATTTATTGGCATGTAACTGTTCCTCTTATGATTTTTTTGTATCTCTGCGGTATTGGTTTTTTTTTTTTTTTTTGCGTACATGGGCCTCTCACTGTTGTGGCCTCTCCCGTTGTGGAGCACAGGCTCCGGACGCACAGGCTCAGCGGCCATGGCTCACGGGCCCAGCCGCTCCGCGGCATGTGGGATCTTCCCGGACCAAGGCCCGAACCCGTGTCCCCTGCATCGACAGGCGGACTCTCAACCACTGCGCCACCAGGGAATCCCTGCGGTATTGGTTTTTATTTCTCCTCTTTCGTTCTTATTTTGTTTATTCAATTAAATCAGACACAGTTTTAAACAATTGTTAACTCTGTATAATATTAATATGAAATTCCATGAATATACTATGTTTGAAATTGTTTATTAATTTAGATGTTAAAAGATACCCTTAAGGGGAAAACTTATTCTCTTACATCAATAAAGGAATATTAAGGACTTCCCTGGTGGCGCAGTGGTTGAGAGTCCACCTGCCAATGCAGGGGACACGGGTTTGTGCCCCGGTCCGGGAAGGTCCCACATTCTGCGGAGCGGCTGGGCCTGTGAGCCATGGCCGCTGAGCCTGCGTGTCCGGAGCCTGTGCTCCGCAACGGGAGAGGCCACAACAGTGAGAGGCCCGCGTACCGCAAAAAAACAAAAAAGGAATATTAAGACTGAGCTAATGTTTCCTTCTTATTTAATATTTCTGCTGATAGAATGGCTTTCTGGTATATTATTCCCCTTTTGTATTACTGACAAATGATAAGTGGCTTGATTTCTAGTAATAGTTACATGTTATATATGAAATATTCAGTGAACCAAGGAGGCAACTTCTTTTACCTTTCCCTCAAGATGCCAGGGTCTTGCTGTCATTTCCATTCCTCTAGGATTTCCTTCTTTGGTGCTCTGCCCTATGTCAAGTGTAGAAAGTAACTGAACACTTACAAGTACTCAACTGTCTGCAGCTTTGGTGCATCATTTAGAAAGTAAGAATCATTTCTTAGTGAGTGCTGACTGGCACAACACAGCAGGGGAGTAAAGCTGAAAAGAGAAACCATGAGAAATTTACGTTTCTTTTTGCTTGCGTTTCCTGTCAAACGAGTAAAAGCAGGACTTAAAAATGAATCAAATGTGCTTTAAATAAACTTTCAAGGTTGCATGAGTAGTGTCTTATCATCTTTATTTTTCTCATCATTCTTGCAAATTGTGACTTGTATAGACCCCCTTCAGTAAATATTTATAGAAAGATCTGAAATTTTCCATTGTGAGTTTGCTAAAAAGCAATACGGATATTGGGTGAAGTTAAATTTGTAATTTATTTAGTCTGCAGAGAATGATATAGACTTGATTGGAAGCTCCAAGACCTCACAACGCAATGGAAAATTTTGCCAAAAAGTGAAGGACACAGGAAAAGAGGCTCAACATCACCAATTATTAGAGAAATGCAAATCAAAACCATAATGAGGTATCATCTCACACTTGTCAGAATGGCCATCATCAAAAAATCTACAAACAATAAGTGCTGGAGAGGGTGTGGAGAAAAGGGAACCCTCCTACACTGCTGGTGGGAATGTAAATTGGTGCAGCCACTATGGAAAACAATATGGAGGTTCCTCAGAAAACTAAAAGTCGCACTACCATATGATCTGACAATTCCACTCCTGCATATACATCTGAAAAAAAACCGAAAACACTAATTTGAAAAGATACATGCACCTCTATGTTTATAGCAGCACTATTTACAATAGCCAAGACATGGAAGCAACCCAAATGCCCATCAAGAGATGATTGGCTTAAGATGTGGTATACACACACACACACACACACACACAATGGAATGTTACTCAGCCATAAAAAAAGAATGAAATATTTCCAGTAGCAGCAACATGGGTGGACCTAGAGAATATTATGTTTAGTGAAGTAAGTCAGACAGAGAAAGACAAATACTATACGATAACCCTTATATGTGGAATCCAAAAAATAATACAAATGAATGTATATACAAAACAGAAATAGATTCACAGACTTACAGTTACCAAAGTGTATGTGGGGGGAAATTTAGGGGTACGGGATTAACAGATACAAACTACCATACATAAAACAGAGAAGCAACAAGGATTTATTGTATCACACAGGGAGGTATATCCAATATCTTGTAGTAACCTATAATGGAATATAATCTGCAAAAATACTGAATCACTATGCTGTATAACTGAAACTAACATAATATTGTCAATCAACTATACTTCAATTTAAAAGAGATCCTCAGTTTGTCCCAAAGTTTAAGAAATGCTCATCAAGGGCTTCCCTGGTGGCACAGTGGTTGAGAGTCCGCCTGCCGATGCAGGGGACATGGGTTCGTGCCCCGGTCCGGGAAGATCCCACGTGCCGCGGAGCGGCTGGGCCCGTGAGCCATGGCAGCTGAGCCTGTGCGTCCGGAGCCTATGCTCCACAACGGGAGAGGCCACAACAGTGAGAGGCCCGCGTACAGCAAAAAATAAAAACAAAAAGAAATGCTCATCAAAATGAGCTATTAATTTTAAATTATGAAATTGTTTTAAAAGCTTGACAAAACATAGTTCTACTAAGAATTCCTGGGAAACCGGTCCTTTTCTACACTGTTGATGGGACTATAAGCTGGTCCAACATTTTGGAAGGGCAATTTAGCAACATCTGACTAAATTAAAATCACAAATTGCTTTGATTCAACAAATCTTCATTGGAGAATTTATCGCATACATACTTACTTGCTCAGATAATCAAATATATGCACAAGGAAGGCCACTGCAGCATTTTTATAGTTAAAAAAAAAAAGAAAAGAGAAAAGAACCAACTTGTTCCTCCATGAAATAATTAATTAAATTACCTTCATTTATACCATGGAATATCATAGGGTCATTACAAAGAATGATGATATAGAAAATTTGTAAATTAATTTTTAAGAGAAAAAAGTAAAGTGGGAGACTGTCCAGCTGAGTGGTATGAGTAGATTTGTTAAGAAAGCAGTGGTGATAAACACATATTGCTTATATATGCAGAAGAAATTTTTTTTTTTTTTTTTTTTTGCTACCGTGGGGCTCGTGGGATCTTAGTTCCCCCACCAGGGATTGAACCTGGGACCTTGGCAGTGAGATTACAGAGTCCTAACCACTGGACCACCAGGGAAAAGAAGAAAATTCTTAAGAATAAATAAACCATTGTTGAGTCAAGTAACAGGGTGGGACTTGATCCTGGAGGTTAGGAATGGAGGAAGATGTTTATTTTCTATTTTATGTCTTTCTTTGCTGTTTGAAAATTTTATGTAATTTTAAAATTAATGGCACCTAATTAGCAATTTTAGGAAGTCTCAGAACCATGGATATTTGGAATTTACAAATCAAATTTTACATTGTCTTTCTTCCCTGTCCACTTACCCTTATATGTATAAAAAATACATGTCATTAAGACTTATAAATACAGGGAGAATTTTTTTTTTTTTTGGTTGCTCGGCATGTTCCCTTACCAGGCATGTGGAATCTTAATCCCCTGACCAGGGATTGAACCCGTGCCCCTTGCATTGGGAGTGCAGAGTCTTAACCACTGGACCACCAGGGAAGTCCAATACAGACAAAACTTTGAGCTCTCTTCCCCTACCCCTTCACACCACTTCTGATAGAGCTGTTAAGAAGTAATATTCTCCTCAACAAGTAGCCTTGCTAGGGAATGCATGAGGAACAGGTTGAAAAATGCACGTTTATTGAGAACACACCTCCCATGTGCTGCACATTGAACTAGGGGCTTAGGAGTCAAATGATTCACAAAACAAAGGCTTTGGATAACAGGATGATTAGAACAAATTATGAAGAGTTAGCTATAACTTTTTTTTTTTTAAGTGCTTTGTGCCCGTTGGTGGTGGGTGGAGCAAGAAGGAAAGTGTTTAGGCTTTTTTTTTCTTTCTTTTTTTTTTTTTGCGGTACGCGGGCCTCTCACTGTTGTGGCCCCTCCCGTTGCGGAGCACAGGCTCCGGACACGCAGGCTCAGCGGCCATGGCTCACAGGCCCAGCCGCTCCGCAGAATGTGGGATCTTCCCGGACCGGGGCACGAACCCGTGTCCCCTGCATCGGCAGGCGGACTCTCAACCACTGCGCCACCAGGGAAACCCTCTTTCTTTCTTTTTTTACAAAATTGGTACAAGGGCCATGAGTCAGAGGGAAGGAAGGGAAGGCAGAAATTAGACAACTACAGGTCTAGAACAGTATGATCTGAAGGATCCTGAAGTGATGGTTAGAAAGCAGGTTTCTAGGGCCCAACTCCAGTCTACTTAGTCAGACTTTCTAGAGGTGTGGCCTGAGAATCTGCCTTTAAGTCAAATTATTCAAGTGATCTTTATGCACACTAAAGTTTTAGAGGTTCTGCTGTAAGATAATTCAGATCCTGAAGGATAAGCCCTACCTGGACTGAGAGGTAATCTTCTTACATTTATTTTCTCCTTAGATTTCTAGGATGGTAGTAAGGTCCCACATTAAGCATGCACTAGATGTTAGTGCGTAAACTCGTGGTAAAGAAATTGAGAAAAGATTGTTATGTTAAGAAAACAATTGGACTGGAAATTTAGACTCTCTCGAGAACACAATACAAAAATCAATATTGTGACAAAATGTAAGAGAAAAGACAAAATTAAATTAGATCTAAAGCACAGATTAAGTTTGTGAAAGGGAAAGCTAGAGCCTGTGTTTTTGCAGTTCATCTGATAGAGTGTAACAACTGAGCATCTATCTTGCCTTCTTTTGAGTCTACTTGCTATAACTTTTGATTATAGATAATTTTGTTGATAAAAAGTAGAGTCCCCAAAATATTTGAAAGGCAGTTGTAAAGAAGTTCCTAAAGTTTAGAGAGCATCATTGCTCATCCTGTATAGTCTAGGATATTTTAGATAATATGAGGATAAGTGTAAATCTATATCTATGACAGTCAAAAATAAACAGAATTGAATTAGTTCAATGGGCATTTATTGACTACTTAATTTTACCTTGAAATGTGCCAAGGAATATTAGAGAAGGGAGCCTGGATATAAGACACAGTGTCTACCCTCAAAGGGCTTACAGGCTCATGAGCAAGGCTCATCTATAGACTAACTATAATAAAAGGCAAGATGAGGGATTTCGAATTAAAGTGCAGTAGGGGGCATGGGATGAATTGGGAGACTGGGATTGACATATATACACTACTATGTATAAAATAGATAACTAATGAGAACCTACTGTATAGCACAGGGAACTCTACTCAGTGACCTAAATGGGAAGGAAATCCAGAAAAGAGGGGATATATGTATATGTTTGGCTGATTCACTTTGCTGTGCAGCAGAAACTGCCACAGCAGTGTAAAGCAACTATACTCCAATAAAAAAAAATGGTATGACATTAAAAAAAATAAAATGCAGTAAGTAGTAGATCAAAGCTACAGGAGTTTTAATGGGTGGTTATTTCTGCATGGGAAGGGGGGTGGTGGGCTAAGGGAAAGCAGAACAAATCAGTCAACTCTACTCTGGTGACAGATGTATCCAGACTTCACTCCACCAGGAAGACAAAGGAAGACTTCACAGAGGAGCCCTGATTAGAGAGGAAGTCGAGGGTGAGGATGTAGAGAGAGGAATAGTGAGCAAGTGAACATTTTTGTAAAGGTACGATAGAGGGTAAGCACTCGGTGGGACTGATCCTGGTCCAGTATATGAACAGAACACTAAACACTCAAATTGATGTTAATTGAATTATTATTACTGCCACTGTTGTTATATTGAAGAATACGTCTGTAAGAATCACAGAAATCAGCAAAACTCCTAAGAAGTTGATGTCCTAAAATGGGAAGAGAGACCTGTGCATTTCCAAGTTCATCACACTTTGACAGCCCTATTTTTTAAAATCCAGAGACCACAAAAGTGATACTCTCTGATGGGTTTCCAATGAGGTAAATGAGATACAATGATGAAAACTTAAAAATATAAGAAAAAGGCACTTTTATATTGCCTTTCTAAAGGCAATTTCTATATTTCTTCTTGGGAGAGATGCTGTGAATCAACTCAGGGGTTCTCTACAGAGATAGCGTATGCCACATTTATGCTTCCAAGATTTATTTTGCTTTATTTCGCGGTTAATTTACGTTTGAATAATTGAGGCTCTCTTAAAAGCATTTTCCTTAGAATAGTATTAATCTTTCTCATTTGCACCTGGCTTTTCCTCATGGAAAGAAAAATAAAAATCCGAATAGGCAATACAAATATCTCTCCTCATTTAACTACCTGTTTATTTAAATATACATGCTATCTTCTTTCTGGGAAGAACGCAAGGACTAGAATGAATCGTTTTAAATGCGGGCCCAGCGTTTCCGGTGCCTTTGGAATCATTTCAATATGTGGCACAGCACCTGCCTCGTGTTTTCAACTTTGATTGGACTCCATTCGCTGCTCCTCTCATGAAAAATGTTTTCCTCGGGAAAGTGTGGTGTGTTTTTAACCGATTCCAACAGACCTTCAACCCGTGCTCTCTCTTTGTGTCTGCGGACACAGAAGTGGTTCCCAGACTCCGGGGGGACTTTCTGCTGGACCGATCCCCAGACAGACTCCGGCCCTCACCTCTGAGACCCAGCAGGCGGCCTGTCTGGGGCCTCGCGGCCCAGCCCCTCGGATGAGAGCAGGTAGAACCCGCCCGAGACCCAGCAGCCGTGCCCGCGTCGCGGCCTCCGCAGCACAGACTCTAGCATCCCCGCCCTGTCGGTTTCCGGAGCCCCGGAGCCCCGCCGCGCCCTGGAGAGGCTCCAGCATCCCTCGGCCTGGAGGCCCCGGGCGCCCGCGGCTACCGAACCACGAGCCACAGCCGCCCTGCGGTCTCGATCCACAGCGCCGGGTGGAAGAGCCGCGCCGGCAGATGCCGGGGCTGGGGCTGCTGAGCGCCGGCCCCTGGACGAAGAGCGCGAGCAACCGCGCAGCTGCCAGGCGATCGAGCGCCGTGCCGCGCCAGGGGAGTCCCGTCCCGCCTCGGCCGAGTGGGGACCCGAGGACACGGTTAGCCGAGCAGATCGGAGGCGGCCTCAGCCCGGCTCCAGCCCTGCGCACCTTCCCGGTGGCCGGGGCCCCAGGAGACAGCCGGGAAAGGGAGAAACGGCGGCGGGAGGGCGGGGCGCTCTCCACCCCCTGAGGCCAGCGCTCTCTCCCAGCGTGCTGGGGTTGCTCGGCGCCCCGGTCGGAAGGACGTGCCCAGCCTTAGCCCCGAGCCGTCCGCCGCGCCCGCCGCATCCCTGGCGCGGCCCTCTGGCTCTGTTAGCAGGCACAACCCAGCGCCCTTCCTGCCACCAGGCCCTGCTATTTCAAGAATTTTAGAGGGAAAAAAAAAAGTGCACTAGCGAGTTGGGGGCCGGGGCAGCCCGGGAAACTCGTGAAGCAGGCAGGCAGGCGCGGCCTGGATGCAGCGACCTCTGTCTCCTAAGGGTCTCCCCGGCTTTATTGATCGCAGGGGTGGGGTGGGGGGCTTTTTCTGTCTCCCAGATTTACTCTGAAATCGAGTCTCTTGGGACTGAAGGTCCATATGATTGTATCACGTCCATAGCAGTCGCGCTGTGTCCAAAATGGGCAAGGGCACTCGCGGCGCAGACACTGAGGTCCCCAGAGACGCCAAGTCTCTTGGCCCCGGGGCTTATGCTTGTTTTCTCCATGGAACGGGCCTCCGAATTCCCCCAGGAACGTCTCAGTAAGTAGGGGTGTGTGTGCGCGTGTGTGCAATGATTCCCGTGAACTGACAGTGTTATTACAAGAACAAATGGACGTAAGTACGTCATGTGTACTTGTTGATACACTTTTTTAATGGATAAGAATGAAATTTCTGAGGTCTCGAATACAAGGTCGACTTGTCAAGGTAAAGTATTTCCAGCCCTCATTTAATTAAAAAAACCTGCACTTCTGTAGAGATTCGATGGACATTCCAGCTAGCACCTTAGACGATTTTGGTGATCAGAATTGAATCTGCATGCATTCTCATAATAGAACACTTGTCGTACGAACTGCCATTGCAGGTCACTCTTCCTCAAAACTGTAAGCTTCCTCAAGGCAGGGATAGTTTTCATTCACCTTTGATTTTCCCCATATCAAGTAGTGCCTGCGCATAAGTACTCAATAAATGGTCATTAATTACGCCACTCACCCCTAGTCCTTACACTTTCTGTAGATTCTAATACGGAGGAATGCAGGAAGAGGAAGGTGGGGGGAAAGATACCAAATAAAAGTGAAGGACTTAATCTTCCAAGCTGAGGGACATTTGCAAGTCAGTGATAATGCTCAGAATCAATTTGCTAATCAAATCTTTTTGGTTTTAGGGCTGTCATGGGCAGGAAGTGGAAATGACCTACATTCTTGGGCTTTTTGTTTTTAATCAATAAGTGGATACATTTCTCTTTGGATATATTTTCCTTTCTTCTTTTTTTTTTCTTTCTTTCTATAGATTAGGTGTGGTGTAAATCATAATGCTTGAAGTGAAAATGTGTCTTGCTAGCCTTTGATGCCTTAGATGTCCTTGAATTTACTGGTATATGTGGCTAATCTCATATTTCTCATTTTTTATATTTTAACGGTTATCCTAAGAACATACATTGGAGAAATCTTGTTTGGACATCTAAAATACTTCACTTGGGAGAGTGAGCTGCAAATATTAAAATCCATTAGCTGCCCTAATTGTTGCTTTTTAAGCTCTCAGTGATACTTTTACATCTTTGTTCCTTAGCCCTTGAGTGTACTCCCCAGCCTCTTCCATTTGTAACTATTTGAAGAACCTGTATTGTTAATATGTAATATGCTGTACTATTATTTTAGCTGATAATGGCCTTTATAAGGGGTTCATTTGTGCCCACTCATCTTATATAATGGCACTTAAACATCACCATCACTGATGCATTACAAACATTCATTCTGGACAACATACTGTCTAGAACATTTTCTATTAATACTAGAAATCTCCAGATGCCTCATCACTATCATTGTTTCTGAATTTCTGTAGACAAGTTGTAAGAAAGATTAGCCTTTTGTCTAATTTTCGACTACTAACAAAATATTTGTTTTATTCTGAACTTTAGGCTTAAGCACTTGAATTTTTGTACTACTTCTACTGTTCTGTTCAAGTGCCAAGTGTCCATTCTTTCCAGGTTGTAAATAAAATATGGTTCAGAATGCCATCTCTATTTGCAGCACCAGGAAAAAATGCTGTTGAATCTGTAATAACTCTCGATAACCTTGTTCTTTTATTTTAGCAACTTCCCCTCCGTTGTGATTTTTAATGGAGTCCTTATTGCTGTCTTTTTTTTTTTCTTGACCTACTTTCTTTTCAAGAGCTTTCATATAGAGCGTGTTTTATGTGGCGGTGATTTCTGTAGTGTGCAGGAGAGTCTTAAATCGCGCGGAACAGATTAGTTGGCTATCAGTTATTCAAGAAATGTTTTCGTGGTTTAAAAATCACCTGGTTCCAACGTCCACAATTTCACAGTCTGAAATCTTTTAAGCTATGCTTTTCATGAGTTTGCTCCGTTCTCCAGACTGAGGATTGGACCTCATTCTGCTCTGACCCAATTGGTATTTTTCTTTGTTGCCTCAACCCCCTAGAGATTGTGTTTCCAAGGGAGAGGCGTTCTTGGGACTGACAAGGAGGGGAGTGGGACGAGATCTGGTACCTCAGGCACTAGATCCCTCCTCCCTCTCCTGGTGAGAAGTCGGAGACAATTTTGACAGTTCATAGTCCCGCTTTGGCTCTCACGCTCTTGGTCCATGGGTGGGTTTTACCTGCTCCCACTTCCCCTGCCTCTGGCCTGCCTTCGGGCCAATCGCAAATGCCCCAGCCCACCCAGAGCTCTCCCTCACCCGTCCTCTTGGGGAACTGGGGCATATGTCCGTAGAAGGCTTCGGAGACTGGGGAAAGCCACGCCGGGATCCGGACGGTCGAGAAGAGAGCCCCTCCCCAGGCTTTTCCCCGCGTCGCGGCTCGCGGCCCTCACGTGACCGAGAACAGGCCTCCACCGGCCCGCCCATTTCGTCCGCTGCTGCCCACTTCCCGCTGGGGGTAAGTAAACCGCGGTTTTCCGTACCGCCCAAACCCGCCCTCCTCCTTTCCCCTTCCCTTCACCTCCCTCGGGTTCCCTCGCGCCACTCTCCCCGCCCCCCATCCTCCCCACCGGGCCCTTTGTACGTGCTCGGCGGCGTGCGAGCGCGCCCGGCACGTGACCCCGCCGAACGTGGCATTGTGTTATCACGTGACCCAGGTGCGTACGCGACGGAGCGGGGTGTGAAGATGGCGGACGAAGAGGCCGAGCAGGAGAGGTTGAGTCGCGGCGGAGGCGGCTGTGCCGCGGAGCTGCAGCGCCTGGGTGAGCGGCTCCAGGAGCTGGAGCGACAGCTGCGGGAGAGCCGGGTGCCGGCCGTGGAGGCGGCCACGGAGTACTGTCAGCAGCTGTGCCAGGTGAGGGCGCCTGGGGTCCCCTCCCCCTTTCCCCCTGCTAGAGGGGGAAGAGGGCGAGCGAGCGCTTGGCGGCCGTGCGGTGGTCCTCGCTGCCTTGGCACCGTCTGCGCCGCCGCCCGGGCGGGAGCGGGGGAGTACGAGGAAGGCGCCTTTGTGTGGCTGCCGTTGTGGCGGTTGTTGTCGGCGGCTCCCGGCTGGGGGAAGGGAGTTGTGGTCAGGGCGGAAAATCCCCCCTCCCCTTCCCTTCCCCGAACTCGGGACTGCGCGGTCCCCGCGGCCGAGAGATGCAGACTGCGAGGACTGGAGCCCTCTCCGCCGTAGGAGAGGGTAAGGGGGGAATGGAGGCCAGGTCCCCTTCCTCCTTCTCTTATTGTGCACTGGGGATTACCGCGCCCCCCCCCGCCTCTGCGCCCCCGCGTCCCACTCCAACGGGCCTCCGCCCCCACTGGTTTGATTCCTTTGCCTCCTTTTGCTTTCATCCGTCCCGCCCCCGGCCCCGTTCTCGCTGTCTCCGGGCCTTTGTTGTTCGAGTTTCGCCTTAGGACTGAAGGGGCCTTTGTTGATGTTCCGAGTAGCAGTCCCCGCCGACCCCTTCTAGCTGGGCGAGACGTTCGGGGGTAGGCGGCGCGGAGGTTGTCCCTTCCTGCCTTTACTTGTTAGGAGCACCGCTTCCATGGTAAAGGTTGCTCTCCTCGGTGGAGAGAAGCTGTCCCTGTATGTGTATCCTAGGGTCGGATGTCGCTGTGCAGCGGCTTTTCCAGAGTCCGCTTCTCTTTTGCCTTCACCCTTGGAGGAGTGTGGTTTCCTCTCTGCCCTTCCTCTGCCGTCTTCCCACCCCCCTATTACTTGGAGCCTTCCCTGTTTGGCCTCCCGGTGGAACGGAGAAGACTGAGGTTCATGTGGACCCGTGCTCAGGTCAGTTTCAGGCCTTTCCTTTCTTTTCTTGCACAAGGACACTGCTTTCCAGTAACTGCGTTCTAACCAGGATTTGGAATGTTAATAGCACTGTTTGCTTGATAGAAATCGGGGAGTTTGTGTCTACATTTGGACTTGATTACCTACCCTCCAGTTACGTTTGAAATTTCAAGGTGCTACTGCTGGCTGTGGTCAAGATTTTGGTTAGATTATCTTCTTGAGGAAGAAAAAGAATTTATACGGGTCACATTTAGAGTTAGCTTGTGAACATGTCATTATACAGAAGTTGTTTCGTTAAGATACTGAACTTAAGGTCGAGCAATGGTGGACCGTTTTAGCATGTCACAGTAGATCACATTTTCACTTAACATTTGGCCTCCAAGTTCTGAAATCTTTCTTTATAAGATCAGGGGTACTTGATCCCATACCCAGAAATTCTCCATCGTTCTGTGCACCTTATTGTCGCAAATTATTTGATGGCGGTTATCTTAAAAAGCAAAACAACAAAAAAACTTTGTGAGATTGCATGGTGACTTGTCTGGGAATAAATGCAATGTGAAAGCCACCCACTTAAGGTAATATAGGTCTGGTGAATACCTATGGCATAATTAGAGATTCTGTCATTCCTTTGAATCCTAGTTTTAAAGAATTGTTGAAATTTACTAATTTCACTATCCTGACCGTAAACACTCATTCTTAATTGGTCTTTCAGATTTAAAAATTTATCTTAGATTAAAAAAACAACTTTAATAAGATGCCCATGAAAGGAACTCTTTCATTTGTAAGTAAAGTTAGCTTTTCAGTCAGTGAAAAGTATTAAAGTCTAGCTTTGCTGAAAGACATTTTTCAGGTAACAGTTTCCATTGATGGATTTAAGGCTTATTGCTGTAAATAGTCTTGACCAGCAATATGTATAATCAGGATTAATAATTCTGGGAAAGTGGAATCTCATACAAGTTGGACTTAATTTGGAGCATATGCAACATCAGATATTTGTCACTTTAAAATTATTTTTAATGTATGAAACAGTATTCCTTTTTGTCAGCATGAAGGTAATTTCCTGTATTAGTTTTAAGTGATTAGTCTTACAACATGTAAATTGCTTTTATTGACCAGTGCTACATGAAATAGTAATAAAACAAATGCTGGGTTTGTGGATTTCAAAAATGACATATTGCATGCACTAAAATCGCACAATAATGTAAATGCATTTAAAAGTGATCTCCATTATTCGAATAGTAGAGTGTATCTGATGTTTAAAATCCCCTGTAGAACATTTTATATATATATATAATTTATATATATATGATAAGTTTCCAATTTGGTCTTGCCAGATGGGAGGTAACTTGAAACAGTTGTTTCTTTAAAATTGTATCATAGCCATTATTATTAACATTTTGCTACAAGTTGAACAGAGCAGAGCAGTGGTTAACAATTACAGAATTTATTGGAGCAGTTTAAGAACAGTGCTAGAAATACTAGGAGCTAGAAATTATATCTACGTTTCTAACCTGGAGATTATCATTTAACTTTTTCTATCTAAGGTTTTCCTGTAAAACTGGGATATTCACATGCTTCAAGAAGGCAAAGATGAATAATATTTGTCAGAGTTAGTGAGCTTCAGAGTTAATATTCTGCAAGTGTTGATGCTTAGTGCTTTTAAATGTGAATTAGTTTATATTCTGAATTTTTACCTCAACAAAAGGTGAGTTTCTGGAGAATGTAGTGAAACCTACAGAAATAAAGTTGCTTACTCTTTCTAGTTTATAGATTTTTCTTTCTTTTTGAATGAAGTGTAGGATAGTAACATTTCTTGAGTTCTGAGAAGTAAAATAGAAATGAAAAACATTTAAGTTTTTCTTATTGTTAACTATTGTTTTGCTGTTTATATTAGGTTGCTTCCTGGAAGCATGTCCCACTTTTATATGAACGTTTGCTTAAAGCTTAAGAGTAGGAGAAAGGGAAGGTGGTAGAGGATGGGCATATGGGAGTATTTGTCAGAAAATCTTAGATTTCCTTATATCTTTACAAGCTAGCTGTAATCTGGATAATGTTTAATTTTCCTAAAAGCAAATTAGAATAAGAATATAGGATAACCAGAAATAATTTATTGCATTTATTTGTTTCAGTATCATTATATAAAAACAGATTGTAGTTGGAACTTATGGGACTGTTCCATTGTATTAGACTAGGCCAGGATTCACTCACTCATTCAGCATTGTTATTGAATACCTACACCGAGGGCCAGGCAACCATGAGCATGGTCCCTGGCTTCAAGGATCTTACAGTGTCTGGAGGAAGGTAGACAAGTAATTGTAGTAAACTGTGATTTATATCTTTTATATGGAAGGTTATTTATTTGGGAGTTTGAACAGAAGCATTCCAATAGGAGAATTGTTCTAAAAGGATTTTAAAATGATTCATTTAAAAAGTTAAGCCATCGTTAATAGTTGAAGAATGATTTGTTGGAGCATGGTGTTTGTTGACAGCATTACATACTGGACTGGATGACTCGATTAATACATGAGTTGTGACTGTTTATGGTTGTTTACCTTCTGGTGACAATTATTTTAAAAGGTAGAATTGCAGTTGTGGAAATATGGTTTTGTATCATACACACACGCACGCTTCTTACCTTTGTTCATACCTTAATTCATATAAGCAGCTTCTCAACTGGGCATGGTACTGTTTCCCACTACATTTCTCTCTTAAGGACATTTAGACACACGTGGGGTCAGTTGTTCGGTTACTGCAGTGACTGGGGATGTGATAACTGGCATTTAGTGCCCATGGGCCATGGATATTACATTTTCTGAAGTGACCAGGACAGTCCCACTCCATTAAAATTTATCCCTCTGCCTAAATACCCACAAGTGCCCTTTTGAGAAACAGTGACCAGGAAGAAGAATATATTAAGATTTTTTTTGTCCTTATGCTTTTTCATGTTAATATAGTTATATTAAGAAATGCAGTTAATCTGGAGCAGATCCAGGTCAGTGCTTTTCAACCATATATAAATGCACACACTGAGCTTCAGTGCACATTGAACTTGAAAATTTCTACTTTCTTAGCAGAAATTATGAGCAATTACTTAAACAATTACTAAAACAATTCACTTTTACTAGGTTAAGGAGGGTAGCAAAGTCAGCATACTTAGTTATCCTGATTAAAGCAGAGATTTGACCTTTTGATAAAATTGAAATTATGTGCTTTTAAGAAAGCATTTAATGCAAGGACTAGGTTTAAATGTTAGGGAATATAAGATACAGGAGACTCTAGTAGGATATAAACTAATAAGATTTAAATATCACTTCAAGATGACAACTGAAGACATGTCAAAAGGCTGTGTATCATTAACATATTTGCTTTATTTTTTATTCCCCTTTTTTAAATTGAAAATGTGGTACATTAAAATGGTTTTTAAAAATTCAAAGACCAAGAAAGGGCATACACTGAAAACTTGCTCTCCTTCCCACCCTAGGCCTCCAGTCACCTTCCACAAAGACAGTCCCCTAATAGTATTTTATGTGTCTTCCCAGAAATGCTGTTTACTCTTCTTTTTTTTCCGGCACGCGGGCCCCTCACTGTTGTGGCCTCTCCCGTTGCGGAGCACAGGCTTCGGACGCGCGGGCTCAGTGGCCATGGCTCACGGGCCCAGCCGCTCCGCGGCATGTGGGATCTTCCTGGCCCCGGGCACGAACCTGCGTCCCCTACATCGGCAGGCGGACACTCAACCACTGCGCCACCAGGGAAGCCCTACTCTCTTTTTTTTTCTAATTAAAAAATCAGGACATACTGTATACTGCATTTTTTTTTTTTTTTTGCGGTACGCGGGCCTCTCACTGTTGTGGCCTCTCCCGTTGCGGAGCACAGGCTTCGGATGCGCAGGCTCAGCAGCCATGGTTCACGGGCCCAGCCGCTCCGCGGCACGTGGGATCTTCCCGGACCGGGGTACGAACCCGTGTCCCCTGCATTGGCAGGCAGACTCTCAACCACTGCGCCACCAGGGAAGCCCTGTACTGCATCTTTTTCTTCACCAAAAAAAGGTATCTTTGAGATCATTCTGTAGCTGCCCACGTAAATCTATGGCTTTCTGTTTTAAACTGTGTAATAATTCTAGTCTGCAGCTGTGTCTAATTAATCAGTTAATTGTTGGTGGTTATTTAGAAGAGTAAGTTAATTTTGTGTGTAGTAATTTCAGTAGAGTTCAGAATAGGTAGTAAGCACATCAGGCTGGGTTATCAGACAGAAGGCTTTACTAAAAAGGTAGGATTTGACATAGACCTTAATGCCTTTATTAACTGTGTTTAGTGCCTTGTTGGTATAAGAAACAAATGAAATTAAAACTGTTGAGAACTACTGTTTAAATTGTGCAGTTACAGCATATCTTTGTATATATTTCTTTCATCTATTTGATACAAGTTGATTCTTTTGTTTGTCTGCATGTTTTGCTTAGCTTTAATGGTAGAGGCAAAAATTTTGAAAATACTTAAATATTTTCCTTGAGAAACTCAACTTTCTTTTGATTATTAGAGACCATCTTAAGTTAATTTGTAGGTCACTTCAAATCAGAAGATAAGATAGCTTGCTTGTTAATTAGTGATAATTACTTTAGGTATTGAGGGAGTAATAAGTCATTTAAACTTTAAAAGTTTAGGTAATGCTCAGGGGAAATAATTTGTTAAGTGTTCATAATTAGTATGATTGCATGCTGGAGATATTAAATTCTGCTTTCCAGAATGTACTTATACCAGTTTTAGCAAAGGAAAACTTTACCAGTTTTTCTTGCCTCCATCTTAACACTTCTTGATCCTAAATTAAAATGGGGGAAGGGAAAAGGTATTTTGCAATTGCCATTCATGATATTTTATATGACTAATCTGCAAAACCAAGGATTTTTGAAAATGTATGGTCTTAACTGTATGAAACTGCTGCTGTACTTATTTTCCTGGAGATTCTGTCAAAGTTGAGAAATTACCTTATTTTTCCCAACTCCCACACGTAAATTCAGTTCATAAAATAAACCAATCAATGTGTGAGTAGCCTTGCTTATAAAATGGAAAGTTTACTTTTTATTAATGTGTTTGTCAGATACGCTGTGTAACTTTTAGCTATTTATTGTTTTCCAGGAGAGCCTCTTGATTCATTGTTTCTCTTATCATTTAGAGTTGCACAGTGCACCTCATAGGAAAAAATGTTACCTTTTCCCACCTTACATATACTTAGCCAAGAAGATTTGTTAAAGTTCAATTAGTTACATCTTAATTTATTTTAAACATATTGAAATTCCTCTTATATGGGAGCACTAAGGGAGCTATGGAGAATTATGGCGTGGATAGAGCTTACAAAATCTGGTACATATATTAATAGTTAAGCAAGTAATACTATTAGATAGTAAAGTATCTAGTGATTAATACAATAAGTAGAGTGTGAATTAAGAAAACTAGAGCATTTTAAAATTACTTACACTAGCTAAAAATTGAAAGGAAAGGAAAGGAAAACACTATTTACATTGGGTCTTGAATGTGGATAACTAAAGTGGGAAGGATGGGAATAAACCTCAGAGATCTGGAACAACTTTTCAAACTGGCATCTTGGAGAAAAATGTCATGGGTTGGGATGAAAAATAGGATAGAAAAGGTAGATTAGAACCAGACTTAGAGTTTAAGATCCAAACCAAGGAATTTTAACTGATCCTGTAAGCGTAGATAATATATGGTTACATTTCTTAAAGACTTACCCTTCCAAGGTTGAGGCATTGAAATTTTAAAAAGTTCAGAATGTTAGAGCCTTTGGTTTTTCTTGAAGTATCCTGTGTCAGTTACTGCCATGTAACAAACTACTCAAAAACACAGTGGCTTTAAAAGAACAGCCGTTTTTATTACTGTTCTCAAGTCTATGGGTCTTTTGGGTCGTTCTGCAGTCAGCTGGTAGGTTGTCTGGGGCTGAATGATCCCAGATGGTCTCACTCATATGTCTTGTGGTTGGTGGGTTGGTTGAGGGGCCCCAGTTAAGTTGGCTCATCTCTGCTCCACTCTTACCCTCTAGTAACGTAGCCTGAATTTCTTTACTTTGCAGCAGGAAAGCCAGTTCTGTAGCACAACTGCTTTTCAAGCCTCTGCTTGTGTCATGTTCGCCATTGTCCCATTGCGTCAACTAGTAGTCATACCCAGCCTCTTCGTGGGTACAGGGAGATGTGATGCTTCAGGGAGCAATTTTATAACAGTCTATGACATATCTCACTTCTGTTTATTCTCCACTGCAATTCCGGGCACTTTTTTGGGTGAGATTTTAATTTTTTGTTTCTATAGCCCCACCTCTGCTTTCTTTCTTGTCATACATATTCTGTCATCAAAGCACATCCAATTACTCCTTTTCTCCTTGATTGGCAAAAGGCATTTCTATTCCTGCTTTCTAATTTAAATTTCCAAATAGAAGAAGGGCATCCCACTCCATCACTGTAACTTTGGAAAGTTTGTGGAACAACTTCTTATTTGCCGTGGTTCTTTACCTTAATATTAAACCTGGTCTGTACGTGGTGTTTTGTGTTGTCTCTACCTTGTACAGTTTAGTAATAACATCCTAGTTCTTGTCCTAATATTTGAACTTCTTTTTCCTTTTAACTGATGAACTTGCTTTTAACCTTCCATTCAGTTTGTGAAATTCCCCCAACATCCTGCTTTTATCCTTCTACCTCAGTGGCAGTCCAGTACTCGTGACAGTGTTTCTCAAATTTGTGTTTGCAGAAACCCAAGAGAGTCTGTAGATTTTAGAGTTACTCAGCTCAGAGTAAGATGTAACTTTTTTTTTACGTTGCCACTTAGTTGTCCACTGAAACAAAATTATCACAAAAAAATACTTATCTTTACTGTGTGTGATGCATTCTATTTTCATTTACTATTATTGTTTTTAAAAGCTGCTCTTGATTTTATGATCCATTCATACGTCATAACCAAGAAATTGGAAAACACTGCTTATAGGAAGTCAATGGGCTCAATTCAGTAATAAGCACATAGGTACTCCTAAGTTGTAAGGTGGCCTTCTAGTCTAGTTGATTCAGAAAATTCATAGTTTTATTTATGAGGCGCATCAAAATTAAAATACAATTTTAAATTTAAATGACTGCTAAAAACCCAGCATATGTCCATGGAATCAATTTGAGAAATACTGGTACATAGGATCAAATCCAAATTTAAGCTTGAGCCCAGTGGTCTCCGTGCTCTATTGTTTACTTTTTTTTAATATTTTCACTGTTCAGGAACTTTCTGCTCCATCTAAATTGTTCATTCCTCATTTTACTGCCTTTGTGACTTTGTTCAGAGGAGCAATGTTATGCAGTGAAAAGTCAAATGGCTTTGGGTTCAAATAGGAGGTCCCCAACTATCAAGACAAGATTTTTGCTCATGCTTTGTTTGGGGTGAGGGTGAACCTTGAAGTTAGAGTCTAGACCAAACAGATTGAAGAGGAAGAGAATTAATGTTTAAAACAGGCACTGTTACGCTTTACTAACAATGAATTGTTTAATCTGAAGACTTGTGATATCATAGGATTAAAAAGCGTTTAGTCTGTTTAAATGTCTGTTTACCCAAATTGCCTCTTAGGGCCTCATCATTGCTATATAATACTTGTTCAGTATGACATTGATTTATCAGAAAATGTTCAGTTTTATTAGGCATTTGTTTAGGAAGACTGAGATATATGGTTTAATGGCTAAAATGAAGCAGTTCTTTAAAAAATGAATTTCAAATATATGGATAATATATTCGTGTGGAACATTTGGCATCCTTATTGATGCCTGACGTATAGGCAATGTTATGTTTTAAGTTTATCACTCCTAGATACAGATTTTACATTTAGAAAGAGGTAATCTAAATTCAGAAGTAGTAAGTAATTGACTTGATCCCCATCCCCGTCATTTTTTTTGTTTGTTTTTTTGGATTGAACCTCCACCGCCCCACTCCCCTGCAGTGAAAGCACCAGGGAATTCCCTGCATGAAGGTATTTTCTAGGAAGGGTTTCTGAGTGCTTGTCATAACTATTGCTCCTTAGTAATTCAGAATGAACTCTAGTATGTAAAACTGAATATGTTGGCAAGAACGAGTCAGACCTAGTATATTTAATATCGTGACCTATTTAGTGTTTCTGAAAAGGCAATCTGATGTTGTAAATGCTGCCTAAAGAGAAATTATTTTTAACACCAGAAGACCTTTGAGGATTTACGTATCTTGAATGAAAACATTTGTGGTGTTTGGTGCCCCTCCTCACCGAATTATCTTTTATAAATCTTGTTTTACTTGATGAAGAAAACGTACCCTCCAGATTCTTTCATATATACTTTGCTTGACAGCTCATTAGATACTGTAGATTAAAAGTGTTGGAATTCTAAGGACACCAATTTTAATTTTCATGAAATGGTTTATTGTGACCTTTGGCATGCTACTTAAGACTTTTCTGGGGTTTTTTTGTTTGTTTGTTTTTGTTTTTTATCCTTGACATGGAGATGCTACAGACTTTTGCTGGTTGTTGGTATAAGAATGGATCAAAGGCATGATTATTTAAAACGATTGTTGTCGTATAAAGTAACATTTTCATTTACATTTAGAGACTACTTTGGAAACACCTTTGATGTTTTATACATGATGGTGACCTAGAATAATGTTATTACATTAATAATTCTATCATTTTGAAGTCATCTATTATTGTCATTTTGAAAATAGCATTAGATTACTGATTAACCAGCTTGTTTAAAGCCTACATTTTAGAGAAGGCAGGATTAGATTTTATAATAATTTATGAAAGGTCTTTTTGTCATGGGGGGCATGCAGATTACTCAATGTGTGTGAATGTGCCAGGAGAAGATTATTGGCTTTGCAATTAAAATCTTTGTCCAAAATTTTAAACCTTGGATTTGAGAGGCTGGGATGAGAAAAGCTAGTATTTACCTAGTAACTAAAAGTATAGATTTTGAACTATGATTAGAATTCTAGCTCCCTTACTTCTGTGGGATTTCGGGCTTGGTTTTGTGCTCATCTCTATCTAGACTGGAGGTAAGAAAAATATCTGCCTTAAAGCTGGTGTGATTAAGATATAATGTTTGTTGAGCACTTTGCATATTATGTTGCTGGAAGCACACAGCAAATGTTAGCTATTAATACATTTACAAGGACTAGGTCTGAAACTTTCTCTCATAAACGAATATTAATCTTAGTAAAATACTCTTTAGTTTATCAAACTTAAAAAAAAAATGAGGGGAACTCCCTTTTCCTTCCCCCCAAAGTCTTACCTGAAATCTTATGTATAAAACAGAAAAGTTACTGCTGCAGAACAGTTTGACAAGTACAGTACTAATCCAGAAAATAACAATGCTATTGCCAGGGGTTGTAAAGGGAGTTCAAGCAGAGTTCTCTTCTGCTGTTATTTTCTTCTCAAATGGTTCTTTTTTCTTATTTTCCCTCATTCTACTGCTTTTCTACACTCTCCCAAAAGATAATGAATGTTCTTGTCTTAGAGGCATAATAAAGCCATCACTGAAGACTTAATATATTTTATCTTTAAAGACTTTTAATTGTGCTGCTTATTTTTGTTTTACATACCAAGGCACACTAAATAAACTCATTTTTTGGTACCTAAGATTTAAAATAAATTTGCTTCTCTGGAAGCGTGACACTGATGTGAATGTCTAAATAGAGAAACTGTACCTTATCAGAGAAACAATAAATATTAAATAATAGTGAAACTTATGCATGAAACAGTCCCACAGATATACTTAGTGCTTACGTTTAATTCGGCCATCTTATATATTCCCTCAAATCTTCATCTAATGTTTTCTCTAGATCTTTTATTTTCTTCCTTGGGTTTCCAAATAAGTGGCTGTTCCCTGGCAAGTGGATCTTTTCGTCTGTGCACCTTCTCAAAGAACCTTTCCACTTTCCTGTTTCTTCACATTTTTCTTTCCATCGCTTCTGTCCTTTAGCCTACAGAGATGGGTGTGTGTGTCTTTCTCATCTTATTGCTATGTTGATCATGTCTTCAGATTTCTCCCTTTTCTCTGACCCCTTCTCTCCACATATGAGATGTCTCCTATCCTAAAAATGTCTTTCTCTAACTCTTGTTTTCTAGTCTTTCTTGCCAGACGTCTTTGGAAAAGTACCCTGTACATTGCCATCATTTCTTACCTTCTGTTGCAGTTTGGATTCTACCCCTCACCACACTGGAGAAGACACTCTTTTGAAGGTCACTGCTTGGCATATTTGTAATACTTTATTAAATTTAGACCCAAGTAGCAATCAGACTATTTCATATACCTGCATATTGTGTTTAATAAAATTTAATTGTTAGCATTTTAAAAATCATAAGCTTTCATGTTGAAATGAGAGTGTTTGGCTTTTCCTGGAAAATCAGAAGATCGGGCAATATTGGACTCATGCATGGCGACAGGCTGAAGTGGCTGCCTGCTCAGCCTCTGTTGGCATTTAAAAGTGTTTGTGACCCCATCTTAAGTTCATCTCCCCTCAGTTTATTTACACTGCTCTCCTGATTCTCCTACCTTTGTGACTGCTCCTTAGTCATCTTCACTGACTCTTCCTTTCACCGCTGGAAATGCATGGTAATTATTAGCTAGTATTAATATATTTAAACGGAGTAGATCCAACATTTCTGAATTTTTTTGTGGCATTTCCTCAGTGTTCTTTTCTTCCTTTCACTCTTCATTAATGACCCTCAACCATTTTCCCCATCTCATCAACATATCTGAGACAGGACTCTAATCAGAAAGTGGCTCCTGAGCCCTGGTTGACAGTCGTGCTTCACATACTAGTCTTCAGCAGGCATCCACTCTGACAGCATCTCCTGTCACTCACTCTGGATAGGATTTACAGGGGTCCATTCTCTTGGACCTTGCCACTCTTCTTAGCTCTTGAGTCCTGCTTCCAGCCACCTGTGGAACTCTTCCTCGTGAGGTTCAGTAGGTACTTCTAATTAAACAAGACTGAAATTGAACTCATCTACTCTGCTCTCCACTCCCCACTCCCCACCAAAAAGAAAGCCTGTTGGTATTGGTGACATTCCTCCCTTCCCCCTCAAACTTAGGTTTTGAAATCTTGAGTCATTTTTAGCGCCGCCTTTCACCTCCACAGCCCAGTCACTGAGTTCTGTCAATTTTACTCATGCACTGTTTCCTGTATCCTTCTCTGGTTAGATCTGATATGCTATTAGTGGCCACTTAGTTTCTTGCAACAAAAAATTCAACAAACATTTTTTTCATGAAGGTACTTTTCTGTTCTCCATTCTCTCCACTAATCTGTCTTCTTCTACATTGTCGCTAAGATTATGTTATCTTTTTAAAGCATGGATATCATATTTTTAAAGACTTTTAGAAGGTAGCACAATGTGGAAGAGCTCAGACACCATGAGTTGAAATCCCAGCTCTACCATTTACTGACTATGGGCTCAGTTTCTTAACCTATTAGATGAGGATCGTAGTATTGTGAGGTAAATGAGGCATCAGCACAGCACCCCCCACATTAGTAAGCACTACATAAAATGCTGTTCCATGAAAAATAAAATTCAAGCTCACTAGCCTTACATTCAGGGACTTTCATGACATGACACCTAGCATGCCAGCCTGGCTGATTGGCAGCCATATCTCTTCATTTCTTTTTTATATAGAGCCTTAGGGGTTTGTAGTCTGTTCTTATACTACAGTTTACATAACTTCCCTCACCTCTGTGCTTTGGCTCCAGCTTTCCCCTTTAGGATTTCCTTCTTTTATCAACCCCATTTCTCCATATTTATTTCCTTCAATCTGTGATGAGATTATGAGGTATTATTATCTTTTTCATGAGGCTTTCCTATACTCCTAAATGGATTTAATGGCATATTCCCCATCCTTCTTATTGAACTGTATTTTTTCTGGCTTTTATCATAGTTTTTCTATATTAAGATTGTCTCCTCGCCCTCTCCCCAAACTGGAGCTTCTTAAAAGCAGGGGCCATGGCTTAATAAGTGATTAAATCTGTTAAATGGTTGTCTCCTCTTTTTTTGCTTGAATAGGCTGGTTTTAAATGTGGGGTGAGCTTTTGTGCTCATAAGAGGCCATTACTTCCTGAAATTAGGTTTCTTCTGACCACAGTTGTTTCATCTCAATTCTGACATTGGGTTTCTGTGTTCAAGGCAAGGATTCAGTTGGACCAAATATGTATAGTTTTTATAAAGCAAACATGAATGAATGATAAGTAGCAGCTCTCTTAATAGCTTGCGTTCATTAAATGCTGATTGTGTGCCAGGAACTGTTAAGTGTAAGTGTGTGTGTTTGAGAGGGAGAGAGAGATTGAGAGAGATGAACTCATTGTAATCCTCAACAACCCTCTGAAGTAGGTGGTTACTCTCCCTATATATGAGAGACTGCTGAGGCATGGAGAAGTAAAGTAGCCCAAGTCAATTAACTCAGACTTAATTTTTAAAAAACAAACAAAAGCAAAACCCAAACTAAGTAAAACTTTTTTTTTCTTTTTGGGAGGAATATATAAGTGTTAATTGTTGAAATTTGTTTTAGGGCACAAAGATAATTTACAATAGTAAAATTTAATCATTTGAAACTAAACCTCAGGAAAGCAGAGCAATGAATATAAGCAGTTATTGTAGTGGAGTTTGAGTAATAGTTTTATTTAATAATGTGTTAAGTAAAGTTATTTGTTTAGTAGTAGTGGGAATCTTATTAGTTTTGAATTTCTTTGAGTAATGTATAGGTCTTTTAAGGGTAACCAGTACATATTTATAAATTACAATGAGGGCAACTTGTTGAAGAAATCTGTTACTAATCTCCAAATATAACTAAGATCAATTCTTTATTTCATTGGATTAAGGAAAAAACTGCATTTGTGTTGTGTTTGGCCTTTTTTTGTTTTGCGGTACGTGGCCTCTCAGTGTTGTGGCCTCTCCCATTGCGGAGCACAGGCTCTGGACGCGCAGGCTCAACGGCCATGGCTCACAGGCCCAGCTGCTCCGCGGCATGTAGGATCTTGCCGGACCGGGGCACGAACCCGTGTCCCCTGCATCGGCAGGCAGACTCTCAACCACTGCGCCACCAGGGAAGCCCATGTTTGGTCTTTTTATATGGTGCAAAGAGGTGCCTAAAATCCATGGGGAAAAGTAGGTCATCAGCGGTCTTTAAGCTGCTTTGAATTGGGTATCCTACCAGTAAACATCTGAATAGGAACCCTTAGTATGGGAATGTCTCATAAATTTCACACCCGTGTGCACGCGCATATTATTTCAGCTTATATAGTTATTTGAGTCTGTTTGTTAAATTATAAAGTTTGTTTTAGATAGATTTCATAGGAACAGTTTTTTCCCCCCTCTGTACCGCATTTTATACTCTGTTTGGAAACCTCTGGTTTGTAGTGCTGTGAGTAGCTGAAGTTTCTGAGATATGTTATTAAATGAGTGCTGATTTATTTTCCCCATTTTCATAGTGTACTGGAGAAATGACAGCAGTGACCCAATCAGAATTTTTTTCATATTGTCTTTTAGGCAAATTTAATGTAATGTGTATTTCCAGTTTATTGTTTCTGTCATGCTTTACCCTTTATGAACATCCCTGAGTATTGAGTGTGCCTGTTACCAGATTCTCTCTTAGCTCTGAATCAACTCTGTTACTTGCTCTGTGGTATTGGAGCTTGGCCCTTTTAGCATTTCTCTGTTGATCGATGTTAAGCTGTGTCGGTAGAGGATGCTGAAGGGCCATTACACAAAGAAGGGGCTTCTGTTTGTGTTTCTTGCTGCTGCTGCATGACTGCTAGTGGCACAGATAGGAGGACATTCAGTAGTCCTCTACCCCAGATGAGTGCCCCGGGTGGACAGGTTCTTCGTGAGCTCACAGCCCCAGCCCCGACTTTGTGACTTGCCTCACCACAGTTCTCCTGCCACGGACATTGCACACCCCGGCCACCAGCACCCCACTTTCCCTGCGCGGCTGCTTGAGCTGTACAAGGTTGTTTCCGTGGCCCTCCCCACGCAAGTACTGCTTGCAAGCAGGTCCTCAGCTCTCTTTGCAGACTCACCTACCGGCCACTTAGGCCCAGGCAACCTAACCTGGCAAACTTCTTTGCGATTCCAGTAGGCTGTAACCATATCTTCTCCAACAAGGTCCAAACCCTAGCTTTGGGGAAGAGCCCTCCTTCAGGTTTGTTTTTTTCCTTCTGGTACTCTCTCAGTTCTTGGGGATTCTTTAGAGCAGCGGTCCCCAACCTTTTTGGCAGCAGGGACCGGTTTCGTGGAGAGAGTTTTTCCACGGATGGGGGTGGGGAGGGGTGATTCAAGCACATTACATTTATTGTGCACTTTATTTCTGTTATTATTACATTGTAGTATATAATGAAATAGTTATCCAACTCACCATAATGCAGAATCAGTGGGAGCCCTGAGCTTGTTTTCACTTGCCACTCACTGGTAGGGTTTTGACATGAGTCTGCAAGCAGTTGATTTATTATGGTCTCTGTGCAGTCAAACCTCTGCTAATGATGATCTATATTTGCAGCCGCTCCCCAGTGCTAGCATCACCGCCTCAGCTTCACCTCAAATCATCAGGCACTAGATTCTCATAAGGAGCACGCAACCTAGATCCCTCACACGTGCAGTTCACAGTAGGGTCCGAGCTCCCATGAGAATCTAATGCCGCCGCTGACCTGACAGGAGGTGGAGCTCAGGCGGTTATGCGAGCGATGGGGAGCAGCTGTGAATACAGATGGAGCTTCATTCGCCCGCCTGCTGCTCCCCTCCTGCTGTGCGCCAGTACTGGTCTGTGGCCTGGAGGTTGGTGATCCCTGCTTTAGAGTGCTGTTTACTTGTTTATATGTGTTACTCCTCTGTTAAAATTAATAATTCTTTATGTGAAACTTTCCCTGTTCAAATTACTGTGTGGTTCCCAGGTTTTTGGTTTGACCCTATCTGATGCAGTGGGCTAAAATGAGATAAAGTGCATACTGAGCGTAAAAACTGTATGTAGATTAATACCAGTACTTTCTGCCTTATACACATTGCCTATTTGGTTCACCTGCTTGCTAGTCCATGGAAACTAGCTTTGGTATTTAAAAAAATACCATGGTTGTAGATTCAGGTTTTCATTCTAGTGGGATTATAATTATGTTGTAGTGGTCCTTAAAAGTCACTGGTCCCAAAAATTGTTGAGGTAAGGGAATGGAGTCATTGTGTTTCATAGTTAAATATCTCTCATACTTTAAACAGTCAGGAAACATCAAGTGATAACTTTTCAATCCTATTAAGTTATTGGCATATTTATTGCTCAAAAAATTTCCACCTGGTCTTTTTTTTTTTGGTAAATTAGCAAATGGCAGGCATGAGTTATCTTTTAAAAAAAATTCCCCAAGTAGGAGGTTGGGTTAAAAGAAAAACACACCCACACTCCCAGAGGACTGGAGCTGTTGAGACA
The DNA here is from genome assembly GCF_059928025.1 of Delphinapterus leucas. Classification (NCBI taxonomy): domain Eukaryota; kingdom Metazoa; phylum Chordata; class Mammalia; order Artiodactyla; family Monodontidae; genus Delphinapterus; species Delphinapterus leucas. The sequence continues at coordinate 27,695,974 of NC_143140.1, forward strand.
AGGAGACAAAGAAGTGCTGTTTTGACTAATTTCTTCGCTGTGCTCACTTGTTAAATGGTTTATTTGTAGACATCTGAATTTGATTCTGTTTAATATTTTCATATTTGAATTTTCTTGTGGATATTTAAAATCAGTAGCTTTGCTGATTTTAAGATTCCTCTCATGTCTTTAATAACATTTACCACATGTCTGCAGCTATTGCTGTACAGTCGACTAAAGTGTTCTATTAATACTACATTCATTCCCAGGAAGTTTTCTCAATTTTCCAGTTACTGGATTTCTGACTTCCACTTTGGTTTTTGTGAACCCTAGTTCTAGCTTTTTCTTTGAAGTAGTGATATATACTTAAAATGGTTGATGATAATGTTTCCAGAAGTTGAAGGTTTCTGAATAGAAGTAAATTAATGATCAGATTATTGATTCTATAGGAAATAATTTTGCTATATCCAGTAACCTTTACACTGGTATGGAAGTAATGAATCTGCATAGTGTATTAAATAAATTACATTATTTTTTAAAAGTTAATAAAACAGTAGAACACCAGAATCCTATTTGAGGGGTTTCTTACCTCCTGGTCCTACTGCTTTAACTTCACTATTTGTGACAGCTTTGGGTAGAGATATTATTGAAGATAAAACTGATGGCCCTGACTCTGTAGATGATGATTTTCCCAGTGGAGCATTTATCCAGTTAGTATTTTAAATAAAATTTTAAAAGCAAATTATATTTCCTGTAGAGGAGCCGATTTTTAAAAAAAAAAACCCTAGCTTATAATTACTATGTATACAGTGAGTGCTTTTGAAAAGAAAAAAATGTGCTTTTTAATAAAGTTACAAATAGGAGTTTTCTCCCCCTGCAGTGGAAAGAATGGTACATTATTTAAGTCTTTGACGTGACATTCAGTAAAGGTGTGATGTACTAGAGAAAGATTATAATTACAAAGAGGTGAGTCTCCTCATCTTAAAGGAAAATAGAATTCTTTGCAACAGTAAAAATAATAGGAAAATAATTTATAATATGTATTACTATCAAGTACATTTTTGTTTCTTGCTGGTTGGCTCCTGCAAGAAAATATAACATGAAATTGAAATACGTAGTATATGTTGTATCTTACTAAATGAAATTCAAGTATATTGTATATATTGTAACTTACTAACAAGTTACTTTTTTTAAAAGCTCCCTTCAGGTGACACAGTATGGCAATTTAATTAACACAGTAATCGTTTTAATTTTGTTGGTGTACCCTTGGTATTCTTTTAGAACTTTAAGCATACTTTTCTGTGTTGTTAGTGGACGTAAATTCCCAGCTAATCACAACAGTCTTTTTATTAGCAGAGTATGCTTTAGTGTTATTTTGTATTCTAGGAACAGGATGCCATGGAGGAAAGAAGGGTTTCCTACTATTTTTCTGAGTAGTAGGCAAGCTTGCTGTCCGATTTAGAAATAATAGTTGTGAGCAGTTTGGGTTTTTTTTGGCGGGGGAGGAGGGCTCCTTAACACTTCATTTTCATTCCTTCTCCCTTCCCTGCCCTCTTTCCCAAGTAACCACTGTTCTCATATTTCTGTGAGCCCCACTTTGCATCCTCACTCAAACCCCCTATTTCATCAGTGTGGGAAAATGCAACTACCTGTTAAGGAACATCTAGACTAATATGTGGGTATATCTTAAGTAGATAAGGTTTTGAGCAGATAAATAAAAATGGGGAAATACGGGTAATTTGGGGAAGGATAATTTGGAAAAGAAGGGTCTTCAAAGAGACAGACCACACTGTTGCTGTTATCTGAGTTCAGTGTTTGTTTGTTTTTTTTAAGAGTTGTTTCTGTACTCCTGAACTCATAGTTTCTCTGAAAATTTGAACTCAAAAAATTTTTTCCTAACTACTTTTACAGTACAGCAAGGGTTCATGGGGTAGATGAATAGGGTAAGATGGGAGCCTTTGGTATGTATGGTTTTATAAATTCAGGATTCCAGTTGTGTCATCATCACTCTGACCTTTTCCAGTTATTATGTGAGCAAATAAATTACTTTTTTTTTCTAATCCTAATACAAATAATAGTCCAAATTTTAAGGGAAAAATTAATTAACTACAAAAGTGTAGTAAGTTGTCAGTCCTCTGACTTACATACATAAAATATACAGATAATTATGGGTCCAGATAAATCATGATAAATACCAGTGAAATTTAAAGGAAAAATCATTTTGTCCAATAACTCTCTTGACTACATCTCTGGATTCCGAGGCGTGGACACTTAGTACTGGAAAATATACACGTCCATAGCCAGATCTTCAGCTGAAGGGCTGTTGGATGAACCTATTTTGTGGACAAATGTTTGATATTTACTGATGACCTAATGTAGTTTAGTGCTCCTGCGTTAAAAACTGCTTTCACTACTTAACTGTTTGTCTGTGCTAGCAGTGACAACACTAGATGCCTATAAACCCCAGGAATGTCAAATAAATGGAGCACTTGGGTAGGGAAGGAGCAGTGAAGAACCAGAGAGCTCCTCCCTGATTTCCCAGTTGCTACCTTCCTGCTTTTCACTGCTACGTGGGATTCTTGACCCAGTATTACTAGATCTTCTGAGTCTTCCAAGAAGAACTAGAAATCCAGATTTTTTTATGTGCATTGTCCCAATTTTGAAATATTGGCATCTAATTCAAAATGTCTGGGGGGGGGAGGTGGGGAAACCCGAAAAACACTGTGTGAGCCAAGCAAAACATGTCCAGGGAATTTAAATTTATTCCTGGATATTTTGAGCGGTCTGTAGTTTGCCAGAAACAGTACATGGAAAAACTCCTCCCCCAGAGTGAGATTTGGTTATGATTCCATCACTGTCCATGTGTTTTCCTTCTTCATTTGCATCTCTGGAAATTGTAGTCTCCTGAATGCATCTGGAAAGAGGTATGTACAGATGGCTAATATGGTAAGAGGGGGGAAACAGGTTACTTTCGCACTTTCTTTAGAATAGAGAGCTCTCCGAGGTGAAGATTCCTATTGGCAGATACCTAAGAAATCTCTTACCATCCTCCTGGTCTTGTATTTCTGCTATAGGGCTCTATGCATTGTTTAATTTATCCTGAGGCCGGACAGATTTTTAACCAGTATTCTAAGTTTCCAGAACCGTTTAAACATTGTATATATCCAAGGGTGGTTATATATCAATGTATCAGTGGAAAGACAGAGGAGAACAAATCAGATAATATTAGCTTGCAACCATGTTTATTTGAAACTTGGGTGATTAAAGAGTTAAAAATATAATTATGTTAAACTAGGTTTTAGAATGTCAGTATTCTTGCTTAATTTTTTGCATTATCTAAGAAAAATTCTAAAGTTTAGATTAATACATGGCCAACTGTATTATCTTTTGTTTATTTTAGAAAGTTTACTTCACTTATTAAAAATAGCCAAATATCAAGCTTGAAAATGAACATATTAATGAAAAATTCTAACAAATAAAAATGTTTTTTAGAACAAATTTCTTATTAGAATAGTTTTAGATTTACAGAAACACTGTGAAGACAGTACAGTGAATTCCCATATACCCCAGGGCCAGTTTCCCACATTAGTCACATCTTACATTCGTGTGGTACATTTGTCACAGTTAATGAACCTTTATTGATATAGTATCATTAAAGTCCATACTGTATTCATATTTTCTCAGTTTTTTTTTTTTTTTTTGCGGTACGCGGGCCTCTCACTGTTGTGGCCTCTCCCGTTGCGGAGCACAGGCTCCGGACGCGCAGGCTCAGCGGCCATGGCTCACGGGCCCAGCCGCTCCGCGGCATGTGGGATCTTCCCGGACCAGGGCACGAACCCGTGTCCCATGCATCGACAGGCAGACTCTCAACCACTGCGCCACCAAGGGAACCCTCTCAGTTTTTTTATCGTAGCGTTTTTCCTGTTCCAGAATCCTATTCAGAATACACATTACACTTAGTTGTCATATCTGCTTAGTCTCCTTTGTGCTGTAATGATTTCTCAAACTTTTCTTGTTTTTGGTGACCTTAAGTTTTGAGTACTGGTCAGGTATTGTGAAAATGCCTCAATTGGAATTTGTCTAATGATTTTTTCTTGATTAGACTGGGGTTAAGGTTTTTTGGCAGGAAGACCTCACAGGTAAAGTGCCCTTGTCATCACAGTCATATTAAGGGTACCTGTTAACAATATGACCTAACACTTGATGTTGACCTTGATCACCTGGCTCAGTAGTGTTTGTAGGTTTCTCCACTGTAAAGGTACTCTTTGTTCACCCTTTCCATTATGTACTCTTTGGAAGGAAGTCACTACACTTAAGAGGTGGGAAGTTATGCTCTATCTCCTTGAGTGTGGTGTCTAGATAAATTATTCATGATTCTTTTACATGGGAAGTTTGTCTCTTTTTCCACATTTATTTATTTATTCATTTATTTACATCAGTATGGACTCATGGATACTTGTTTTATACTTTGTGTTATAATTTAACACTACTGTATTTTGTTGCTCAAATTGTTCCTGTTTTGGCTGTTGGGAGCTCTTTCAGTTGATGGGTTCCTTTGGATTACTACCCCCCCCCATTTCTCTCTGTGTGTGTGTGTGTGTGTGTGTGTGTGTGTATGTGTGAGCACAGTAAGTCTATCTAGAAGAAAAATTTTTAAATAGAGGTTAAGTTTCTTTTTAAATTTATTTGTTTTTGGCTGTGTTGGGTCTTCGTTGCTGCGTGCAGGCCCTCTCTAGTTGCGGCGAGCGGGGGCCACTCCCCGCTGTGGTGCGCGGGCTTCTCACCGCGGTGGCCTCTCCTGTTGCCGGGCACGCAGGCCCAGCAGCTGTGGCTCGCGGGCTCCAGAGCGCAGGCTCAGCAGCTGTGGCACACGGGCTTTGTTGCTCCACAGCATGTGGGGCCCTCCTGGACCAGGGCTCAAACCCGTGTCCCCTGCATTGGCAGGCGGACCCTGAACCACTGCGCCACCAGGGAAGCCCGAGGTTAAGTTTTATATACAGATAATCTTCCCATTTTTACCCTCTTGCTAACCCTAAAACTCCATAACTAACAAAATTCCGCTATTATGGTTATGCCCTACTCTCAGCATTCTTTTTTCAGGTACTTTCAGAGGCATTGGTGAACATTATCTTGGAAGTAAAATAAACATTGTCAAGATAAAAGATCCTAGAAGATTTTAAAGTTCTTGAAGCAGTGAAAAATGCCTGTGCTTGCTATAGGAAAATTTACCAGAAAATGGAGGTCTCTTAGGCCAGTGGATATATATTTTTAAGAAGACTGCAGAAAAATTCCTTCAAAGGAATATTTAAATAGCCAGTAAACATCTTTGAAACATGTTTATTTTATTTTTGATCAACTTTAATATTTTTTGATGATATAAAACTCATTTCTAGAAATTGGACTCTAATATATAATCTCTCTGTAGAGTTTGATTTACTAGGAGCCAGTGAAGTCATTGTTTGGGGTGGGGTCACTGGTGTTAATTATCCATAGAAATGTAATCGTCCTTGGCATACCCTGAAAGTCAGTTCTAACACAGTTTTCTATGTAGTAGAAACATTCTTTAAGTCAGATAAAAACACTTCTATGTGATTAGTTTTTTTAACTCTCCAGTACATAGTATTAATAGTCTCTTTCCATTTTTTAACTACTTTCTTTTTTAAGTTATAAAAATGGCATTCTTTTTATTTAAAAATACAAGCAATACAAAGGTGTCATCCTCCCTATCCTGTTCTACTCTTCACTCCAGAGGTGTAACTAGTTACAAAAATTGAGTATCTTTCTAGACATTTTCCTGTGCATTCAAATAAATGTAATTCATTTATATGTTCAAGTTTAAATAGCAGAATCATGTAATACGTATTGTTCTGTGCTGTACATTTTTTTCACCTGATAATATATCCTGATCATCATTCAATGTCAGTAAATTCAAAACTACTTCATTCTTTTTATTTTTTTATTAAAAAAATTTTTTTTTCATTTTATTTATTTGTTTTTTGCCTGTGTTGGGTCTTCATTGCTGCGAGCAGGCTTTAGTTGCGGCGAGCGGGGGCTACTCTTTGTTGTGGTGCGCGGGCTTCTCATTGCAGTAGCTTCTCTTGTTGCGGAGCACAGGTTCTAGGCTTGCAGGCTTCAGTAGGTGTGGCACTTGGGCTCGGTATTTGTGGCTTGCCGGCTCTAGAGCGCAGGCTCAGTAGTTGTGGCACATGGGCTTTTTTGCTCCACGGCGTGTGGGATCTTCCTGGACCAGGGCTCGAACCCATGTCCCCTGCATTGGCAGGCAGATTCTTAACCACTGTGCCACCAGGGAAACCCGACTTAATTCTTTTTAAATTAAACATTTTATAGTGTGCACATACCGCAATTTATTAAACAATCTTCTACTAGTGACATTTGGGTTGTTTCCAATATTTTGGATTACAGAAAGTGTCAGAAAACCCTTGTATCAATGTCTTTGTATGTGTGCGGCAGCATTTGGTTAGGATTGTTTTGTGGAACCAGAATCTTTAGTTTAGTGGTATACCCATGTAAAATGTTTGTATCGCCAAATTGACCTCCAAAAGACCGTACTAAACATTCTACAACACTGGTTGTTTTTAAGGTTTTGGAATTTCTGCCATCTTGCAGAGTGAATTAGCGGCTCCTTGCTGCTTTTAATCTTATATTCCTGACAGCTGGGGAGGTTTGAAAGTTTCTTTTTCATAGACTATGCTTTGCCATGGAAAAGGCTTTCAGAAGATTTTGTTTTCTGTCTCTGATTCTGGGTTAGTTTGTATTTTAGAAGTATTTTTTAAACCTTTATATCAGGTACCTCTGAATTGTAGCTAATATTTTCTGGGAAAAGTAATACGATTTTGAGCCATTAATGTTTTAAGCAATGTTTAATATATATTCATCAGTATTTTCTTTTTCATTAGTTTCAAATTGATTCTGTGAATTTGATGGGTTAAATCAGGAAATTCGGACAGCTAGAGATCTGTGTCTTAAATGACACTAATTTGCTTAAAATTTAAATTCTAAAATAAGTCACGATTACATAGTACACATTAACTGTGTGCTTCATGTTCAGTCATTTAAAAAACATTAAAACAAGAACTAATTTGTAGTTGGGAAATGGATGTTGCTTAATATAGGTTATTATAAGGTATAAAATACTTGAATGTATTAGGAGGGCTTGGGAAAGTTATTAATCCTCTGTGAATTCCACAGTCCTTATGTGAAACCATTGAAGCCAGATGTGATTCAGAATTCAGAATTTTATGGCTTTCTGAAAAGCTGTATGGTGCATGTACTGTATTTTACACAATACCTTCAGAGGGGCTTTGGGTCGCATCCCATAAACACATAGCAAGATATATGAGTATTCTCTCTAAGTGGAGTAAAAGCTATGAAGTATTTCATTCCTTTTTATTATTTTTATTGGATTATATTCAATCATATGGATATAATACATTTTATTTATCCATCCACTCCATTTAATGGACATTCGGCTTGTTGCCAGTTAGTGTTGCTATGAACATTCATATACATTTCTTTTTGTCAACATGTTTATATTTGTTGGGGTGCTTTGCTAATAGAATTGGATAGTGAATTTATGAAACTGTCAGATTATTTTTCCAAAGTGACTGTATGTACCATTTTACATTCTGTATGTACCATTTTGCATTCTTCCCAGCAATGCATGAGGGTTCTAGTTTCTCTATATTCTCACCAAACTTGGTATTGTCTGTCTTTTTAATTACAGCCATTCTAGTGGATGTATAGTGGTATCTTGTGGTTTAATTTGCATTTCCCTAATGACTAATGATATTGAGCATCTTTTCATGTGCTTTTTAAGCCATTTGTTATCTTCGGTGAACTGTCCATATAAAACTTTAGTCCATTTTTGGGAGAAGGTCGTTACTTGTGTTTTTATTATAGAGTTGTAATAGTTTTTTATGTATTCCAGATACAAGTCCTGTATCAGATATATTATTTCCAAACATTTTCTCCTAGCCTAAGCCTTGTCTTTTCATTTTCTTTTTTCTTTCTTTGTTCTTTTTTTTTAAATGAATGCTTAGTTTTTTCCACATCTGTTGAGGAGAATTGATAAATAAAATTATATATATTTCAGGTGTGCCAGATGAAGATTTTATATACATATACATTATGAAATGACTACAGTCAAGTTAATTTAACATATCCATCACTTCACATATTTACCGTGTGTGTGTGTGTATGTGTGTGTGTGAGAGAGTACGTGTATTGAGAACACTTAGGATTTACTTCCTTAGCAAATTAGAAATATACAATACAGTATTAATTGTAGTCACCATACTGTACATTAGATCCCTAGAACCTATTTATCTTATAACTGAATGTTTGTACACTTTGGCCAACAGTTCTCTTTCCCCCACCCCACAGTCCCTGGCAACCACCATTCTACTCTCTGCTTCTATGATTTTGACTTTTTGTACATACGAGTGAGATCATACAGTGTCTTTCTCTGTCTGGCTTATTTCACTTAGCATAATGTCCTCCAGGTTCATCCAAGTTGCAGCAAATAACAGGATTTTTTTCTTTGTTATGGCTGAATAATATTCTGTTGTGTATATACACAACATTTTCATTATCCATTCGTTTGTTAATAGTCAATTAGGCTGTTTCGATATTTTGGCTATTGTGAAAAATGCTGCATGAACATGGGAGTCCAGATATCTTTTCAAGATACTGATTTCATTTCCTTTTGATATATGTCCAAGAAGTAGAGTTGCTGAATCATACATTCCATTTTTAATTTTTTGAGGATCCTCCATATTGTTTTCTGTAATGGCTGTACACTTTACACTCCTACTAACAGTGCACAAAGGTTCCCTTTTCTCCCCACCCTCACCAACACTTATTTGGTCTCTTTGATAATAGCTATCCTAAGAGGTCTGAGGTGATACATTGTTATGGTTTTGATTTGTATTTCCCTGATGATTAGTGATGGTGAGCACCTTTTCATGTACCTGTTGGCCATTTGTATGTTGTCTTTGGAAATATATCTATCCAGGTTCTTCGCCCATTAAAAAAATTTTTTTTCCCATAGACTTGTTTTATGTTCCTTATATATTTCAGATATTAACCCCTTATTAGATAGATGGTTTGCAAGTGTGTTCTCCCATTTTATAGGCTGCCTTTTAATTTTGTTAATTATTTCCTTTGCTGTATAGAAGCTTTTCAGGTTGATGTAGTCCTCCTTGTCTATTTTTACTTTTCTTGTCTGTGCTTTTGGTATTATAGCCAAAAAATCATTGCCAAGACCAGTGTCAAGGAGGTTTTTTCCTCTTTTTCCTGTTTTCGTCTAGGAGATTTACAGTTTCAAGTCTTCTTACATTTAAGTCTTCAATCTGTTTTGAGTTAATGTTTATGTGTGGTTTAAGATAGGAGTTTAGTTTCATTCTTTTGTGTGTGGATATTCAGTTTTCCCAACACCATTTACTGAAGAGACCATCTTTCCCCATTGTGTGTTCTTGGCACCCTTGTTAGAGATTAGTTGACTATGTATGCATGGATTCATTTCTGGGTTCTCTGTTCTGTTCTGTTAGTCTATATGTCGGTTTTTATGCTAGTACTATACTGTTTTGATTACTGTAGCTTTGTAATATAGTTTGAAATCAGGAATCCAGCTTTGTTTTTTCTCAAGATTACTTTGGCTACTGGGGTCTTTTGTGGTTTTGTACAAATTTTTGTTTTAATTTCTGTGAAAAATGTCATTGGAATTTTGATAGGTATTGCATTGAATCTGTAGATCGCTTTGGGTAGTTACGGACGTTTTAACAATAATAATTTTTCTGATCCATGAACATGAAACATCTTTCCATTTGTTTGTGATTTCTGCAGTTTCTTTCAATATTATAGTTTTCAGTGTACAGTTCTCCACATCCTTGGTTAAATTTACTCCAGTGTTTTTTGTTTGTTTTTATGGGTTTTGAAGCTTTTCTTAAAAGCTGGAACTGTTTCCTTAATTCCTGTTAACAGCTTGTTCTCTTATAGACACATAGTTTGTTCTCTCATAGTTTCTAAATTTCTCTTACAGTTCTCTTATAGTTTGTTGTTATTGTATAAAAATGCAACTGATTTTCCTATGTTGATTTTGTATCTTGCAACTTTACTGGATTTGTATTTTTTCATTTTCTAAGTGAAGTCTTATGAAGTGCAAAAGTTTTAAATTTTGACGAAGTCCAATTTCTTTTTATAGATCATACTTGTAGTGTTGTATCTAAGAACTCTTTCCCTAACCCAGGGTCACTAAGATTTCTTCCTATGTTTTTTTTCTAGAAGTTTTATAGGTTTAGCACTTTATTTAAATATGGTCCATTTTGAGTTAATTTTTGCATGTGATGTAAGGTAAATGTCTTATTTCATTTTTATGCATGTGGCTATCCAGTTGCCCCAATACCATTTGTTATGTTGAGAATGGATCACATCCCCTTATAGTTCAGCATGTATTAACATTTTTCTTAGGAAAAGAAGTAATTTTTTTTCATTTGCTTTTAATCAAAGTTTTTGTGGATCAGTGGATATAATATAAGTGACCAAGGAAAAGCTAGTTTCTGTTGAATTTTATTAGTATCCAAGATAGTTGTAAATTATAGAACCAAAGGGAATTGATCACCTTCTAAGCTGGGCTTCCTGCTGTCATATTTCACATTCTAAAGTAGGTGTATTTGTTCGTTTGAGCTGCTGTAACGTAAATAACATAAACTGGATGGTTTATAAACAATAGAAATTCATTTCTCACAGTTCTGGAGGTTGGCAAGTCCAAGATCAAGGCACTAGCAGAATCTGGTCTGTTGAGAGCCCACTTTCTGGTTCATAGACAGCAGCACCTTTTCACCATGTCTCACATGATAGAAGAGGCAAGGGAGCTTTCTTGGACCTCTTCTGTAAGGGCACTAATTCCATTTATGAGGATTCTGCCCTCACGACCTAATCACTTATCAAAGGCTCCACCTTCTAATACCATCACCTCGGGGTTATTATTTCAACATATGAATTTTGAGGGGCACACACATATTTAGTCCATATCAGTAGGAATGTCATATATGTGGCAGTTGGCCCATGATAGAGAGACCAAGTAGACTATGGTACCCTTTTCTGCTGAACCCTAGCAGGTTGAGATTGAGACTCATGCTGTTATTATTTCTGGGATTTTGACTGTGCTTCTTTGAGTATGATTATGTATATATACTGTGCTTGTGGGTCCCTGGAGATATTACGGTTACGGTCTTTGTGGAGGTGTTCCTCTCTAGGATTTTGGACCTCCCATGTGATATTCAGCTGTATGTTGGAATAAAATTATCACTCTAGACTTGAACCATGTGTTTACCTTCACTATGACTGCTTCACTCTTGGAGTCACAATATAAAGGTACAGGTCAACCAGACACAAGCTGTCATGGTTCTTGGAGTATACGTACAAAGTTAGAAATATTGTGGAGACTAAACTGAAGTCAAAATTGTCATTTTTAGGGTGTCCTGTATGCAGAAACAGTTATATAGTGTTATGAGAATTAGTTCAATGGATGGGATCTAAAAACACTTCCTCTCTAGGTTACAGTGTACTAGACATTGTTACTTTTTATCTCTATTACATCAGGTTTCTTAGGAATACCTGTGGGCATTGTGAACAGGTTAGTGTCAAACATGTTCATATTAGTCCAAGATTGAGACCCTCTACACAAGCGGTCCCCAACCTTTTTGGCATCAGGGACTGGTTTCGTGGAAGACAGTTTTTCCATGGATGGGGGGGAGGGGGGGAGGGGGGGGGACGGTGGTTGGGTGGTGGTTCAGGCGGTAATGCGAGCGATGGGGAGCGGCAGATGAACCTTTGCTTGCTCGCCTGCCGCTCACCTCCTGCTGTGTGGTCCAGTTCCTAACAGACCACGGACTGGTACCAGGGGTACCTGGGGGTTGGGGACCCCTCCTCTACACTAAGGAACTCATTTGGTTGCTTTTGTAAAACTTGTTTATAGCAAAGGATATATTATAAGAACTAGAGGAATTAATGGGCCACACCACGTCAAGGTAGGGAATAGGAAATGTTGGGGTCATGATGTTCATGCCACCAAAATGCTGCAAAGAAAGTAGGCCTTGGATTCTGAGAAATTCTGGAGAATTACAGCATCCATATTGGAGATTATTTAGGATTTTAAGCTGCCAGAAGCTCAGTTTCTGAATGATTACTTCACATCCTAGAATGAATGTATGGGAGTGTGAATTATGTCAAATTCATAATTGATTTTCTTTGAAAATGTTAAAGTGCCACTGAAATAACTACAACAATGGCCCATTTGCCAAGGACAATAGACTAAGGTATGGGGAAACAAAGTATCTGGAATAATGTGGAAGTAAGATTATGAAATAATATTGGATTTCATCACAAGTGAGAGAGACTCATTGAATTCTTACTGTTCAGGAGAAAGATGATACAAAAGCAGCAGCCCCAGAAGAAAGTACAGTAAGGGACAAGCTCAAACCTGAGATGCTGAGTCAGGCTTCTGACTAGCTTGGTAGTTGGGAATAACCTCCTTCACCAATTCTAGTCAGAGGAAACTTTTATTATGGACATGTTAATATGTATTCCTGGGAATATGGGTTGCAAATACTTCTTCCCAGTTTGTAGCTTTTCGTTTGGTTTTAATGTGGGGTTTTGGTGAACCAAATATTAAGTTCTAAGGTAGCTTTGGTTGTCAGTGTCTTCCTTTATGGTTGTGTGTTTTGTCTTGTTTAAGAAATCCTTCATTGTCCCTTGAAATATTCTCAAGATCTTGAGATCTTCTCCTCTTGTGTTCTTAAAGTTTTCAAGTATTGCTTTTCACATTTAGATATTTAGATATTTAATCCATATGGAATATAATTTTGTTGTATGCTGGGAATAGTTGTAGTTTTTTTCTCCTGAAGAACTGGTTGTTTAAGCATTATTTATGAAATGGTCTGTACTTTTCTCACTAATTACTAACGGCACATCTGTTATATACCCAAGTTCCCATATATACTTAGCTTTGTTTTAAAGCTCTCTCTAATTCTTTTCTGTCATCTATGCCTGTACCAATATCATGCTCTTTTAATTTCCGTCTCTTTAAGTCTTGCTATCTGATTAGGGCAGATACTCCCACCTGGCTCTTTCAAAATTGGTTTGGCTTTTTGTGTGAATTTTAGAGTCAACTTGTCAGGTTATATGAAAAATCCTTATGGGGAATTTCTTTGGCATTGCTTTGACTTTATATATCAAATTTGGGTCATATTGCCATTTAAAAAATTTGTCTTCTAACATCCATGAATGCAGTATCTCCATTTATACAGGCCTTCTTTTATGTCTTTAAAAAAAATCTTCTTTTCTGAAGATTTTATATATATTTCGTTAGATTTATTCTTAGGTACCTCATGGGTTTAGTTATTGTGAGTGGTATCTTTTTAACAGTTATATTTTCTACTTGCTTGTGAATAGAATTGATTTATATCCTGATTATATCCTGCAACTAATTTGAATTCTCTTGGACTTACGTATGCACTTTCTGCAGTAATGACGTTTTTATTTTTCCTTTGCAGCCTTTATTGTGTTCATTTCTTTTTCTCATTGTGCTGATTAGGCCTACAGTGTTGAGTAGAAGCAGTGATAGAAGACATTTTTGTTTTGTTTCTGACTTTAAAGGGAAATGCTTTTAACTTTTCACCATTAAGTATGAGGTTTGCCGTGGGTTTTACTGAATACATTTCGTCAAGTTAAGGAGCTTTCCTTCTATTCATTGTTGCAAAAAGGTTTTTTTTTTCTTCTCTTTACGTTGAATGGGTTTGTATTTTGATCGTGTCCTTTTTTTCATAATTATTGAGGTAATCATATAGCTTCCCCTTTAAATCTGTTACTATGATAAATTAGTTTAAAATTAGAGACATCTGTTTACTATCTTCATATTGCCAAGATAAATCCTTCTGGGTCCGAAATACATTTAAAAAAAATACATTGCAGCCCTTCCTCTTCCCTTCCTGAATAATTCAGTCCTTGATTCCTTATGTAGAGGGGACAAAGTAGGTGTCTGTGGTGGGAGCAGGGGTGTTGCATAGGCCCAGAGTGAGTGTCAAAGCCCAGGATGGATGAGTAGCAGCTCTGTGGTGCAGGAGTCAGAGCCCAGTTAGGGTGAGGAGGGCTCTGTAGGGAGTTGGCAGGGGTGGCTGCATGTGGGGATTTAGAGCCCAAGTGAGATGAGTAGGTTGCCCATGGGGTGGGGGAGGGGAGAGCAGCCTGGTGTGGGGCTTCAGAAGGGGGGCATTTCCACAGAGGGGCAGCCTGGCAGAGGATGTCAGCGCCGAAGCAGAGGGAGAAGGGGGAACTACCTGGAGAGACAGCCGGTTCCAGCATGCTGAGCCCAAGCGGAGTGAGGAGGGCAGGCCCTAACTTAATCAAGTGATCAAAATGAACATCATCCATAATGGTACAAATTGAAATCATGTACTGCTTGATAGCATACAGTGAGCAGAGATCATCATTGCTTCTGTGGTATTCCTGCCAAAATGCATAACATGGATATAATTATGAGAAAACACCAAACCCAAATTGAGGGTTATTCTACAAAATAACTGGCCTGTAATCTTTGATAGTGTAAGGGTCCTACATGAGTCTTTAAAATTTCGCTTAGGACTTAGAGACTGAAGGGACATCACAACTAAATGCAAGGCATGGTTCTGAACTGTATCCTTTTCTGTGAAACACATCATTGGGATAATTGGCACACTTGAGTGGTGTCTGAGGATTAAATGGTAGTAGTGTATGTACCAGTAGCTTTTTCTTTTTTTTTTTTTTTTTGCGGTACGTGGGCCTCTCACTGTTGTGGCCTCTCCCGTTGCAGAGCACAGGCTCCGGACGCGCAGGCTCAGTGGCCATGGCTCACAGGCCCAGCCGCTCCGCGGCATGTGGGATCTTTCTGGACTGGGGCAAGAACCCGTGTCCCCTGCATCGGCAGGCGGACTCTCAACCACTGCGCCACCAGGGAAACCCAGTAGTTTTTTCTTGATTCTTGTGGTCATACTCTCTGATCACGCAGGAGGTCCTTGTTTGTAGGAAATACACATTAAAATATTCGAAGGCAGTAGAGCACCAGGTTGGCAACTAACTCCCAAATGGTTCAGGAAAAAAATTTCTCTATACTGTATTTCCAACTTTCTGTAACTTTGTGATTGTTTCAAAATATTTTTTTTAATTTTTTAAAGTTTATTGCAGGATTTGGTTTGGTAATACTGGGGATTTTAAAATCTGTTTATTAAGTGAGATTGGCCTGTGATTTTTCCTGTCTCATATCACATTTACCCAGTTTTTAAGTTTATAATAACCTCAAACAATGAATTGGGGGAACTTTCCCTCCCTCCCTTTTTCTCTTCCTTTCTTCCAAAAGTTTCTATAATAGTCTGTTTCCTAAAAGATCGTTTGCTGGATTTTCCTGTAGAAAACCAACTAGATTCTTTTTTTTTTTAAATTGGATTCAGTTTCTTTAGTGGGTAAAGGACTTTTTCTGTTCTTGAGATAGTTTTAATAACTTCTACCCATTTCATTCAGATTTTTAAGCTGTTTCATTAAAAACCAAGTAAATAGTTAAAAAAAGATTTTAAAGCTATTTCAAATAAGGAATAAGGTTATTCAGTGTATTATCTTAAGATTTTTTAAAAATATGTATTGCTTCTGTAGTTTTGGTCCCTTTCTCATTCCTAATTCTATTTATTTGTGCCTTCTCTCTTTTTTTTTTGATTATTTTTGCCAAAGGTTGTTTTTTTTTAAGTCTTTCAAATGACCAGTGTTTGGTTTTGTTGATCCTCTCTATTGTATCTTCATTTTCTATTTCATATATAAATATATCTGCTCTTGTTTTTACTATAAAATTTTTAAACTTTCTTTGAATTTATTCTCTTTGTCTAACTTAAGTTAGCTACTTAACTCAGCTGTTTTCACAAAATTGTGTGTAACAACCACAAAACCCTAGTGACATCTAATAGTAAGTATGTATTGCTCATTCATCTGAAGTCAGGGCATGGTTGGCTAGGCAATCTGCTGGTCTTGGCTGGAGTCATACAGGTTTAAGGTTGGCTGGATGTTGCCTGGTATAGGGTGGCGTCAACTAGAGCAACAGGGGTGGCATCTTCTCATCTTACTGGGAACAGCAGGCTAATCTGGACATATCTCCTCCTTTTGATGGTAGAAGCATACGAAGGAGCAAGATTCTTAAACTTATAGATGACCTACCATCACTTCTGACACATTCTTTTGGTCAAAACAAGTCACATGGGGTAGGAAAATATTCTCTACCACTATGAGAAGTATTCCAAAGTCATGTGAAAAACGGCGTGGATACAAGGAGGAGTGAGGAATTCAGTCTCCCACACTTGCCATCCCCAATATTTTGCTCTTCCAAACTTTTTATTATCGAAAGAGTACAAGAATAGTACACTGAATACTCATATACCTTTTACAAGATTCACCGGTGTTAACATTTTGCTATATTTGCTTTGTCTCATGCTTTCTCTTTTTCTCCCTGAATCCTTTAGAGCTAGGCATCATGACACTGCGTAAGTCCAAAAATTGGACTCGTATTTATCGCTTACGTCCAAAAATACAGTCATCACACAGGAAATTTTAACATTGACACAATAATATTATCTAATTACAATATATGTTCAGATTTCCCTGTTTGTCCCAGTAATATTCTCTGTGACTTTTTCATTTTGTCTTTTTCTAATGCAGCCAGTTTTGCTTTATCACAGCATAAGTATCCCTAGCAAAAAACCTTGCTATGCAAGATTGCACAACAAAAATCACAAGGCTTATGGGGAAAATGGGGTTAGAGGCACAACACTCAAACTTCATCAGTGTCACACACAGAACCTTATAAAAACTGTAGTACAATTTTATACCCCTTTAGTGGTTAAGACATACATAACTTAAAATAAATGTGGTGCTTTACCTTGGAAAAGACCTGTACTTTGTTTGTAGGAGTGGGTGTCAGAAGGGATGCAGTTTGTGAGTTATTGTGAGGTAGTGGAAGGAGAGTTCTCTGAAATTGGACAGAAAGTTGTAAAACCATGTGTGGATGGGTGTGGCTCATCACACGCCTGGTGAACTGATGCAGGTGATACATGTTTTTGAGGTGTGTGCATTTTGTGTTTTCCTGCAAGCTTAGTTCAGCTGGGTATAGTTTTCTTCTTTCACCTAATGTTTCTCACCAAAAAAATCACACATAGGCAAATGGGAAATTAATGTTTTGCTCATACTGTGTTGGAACATATTTGCATGTTTTTTTAAAGCTATAGCGTAACTTACAGTATAAACATTTGCATCTATAAATTTCCCTCTTAAGCTTGTTCTAGCTGCATCCTACAAATTTTGATGTGCTTTTGCTATAGTTCAAGTCTAAGTATTCTCCGATTTCTATTATGATTTCTTCCACCCGTGATTTAGAAATAGACTTAAGGGGGGAGAGGGATAGATTGGGAGTTTGGGATTGACATGTACACACTACTGTATGTATGTATGTATGTATATTTATTTATTTACTTTTGGCTGCATTGGGTCTTCGTTGCTGCATGCATGCTTTCTCTAGTTGCAGTAAGTGGGGACTACTCTTCGTTTTGGTGCGTGGGCTTGTCATTGCGGTGGCTTGTCTTTGTTGCGGAGCACAGGTTCTAGGCACACGGGCTTCAGTAGTTGTGGCACGCGGGCTCAGTAGTCGTGGCGCACGGGCTTAGTTGCTCCGCGGCATGTGGGATCTTCCTGGACCAGGGATCAAACCCGTGTCCCCTGCGTTGGCAGGTGGATTCTTAACCACTGTGCCACCAGGGAAGTCCCACACTACTATATTTAAAATAGATAACCAACAAGGACCTACGGTATGCACAGGGAACTCTGCTCAATATTCTGTAATAACCTAAATGGGAAAAGAATTTGAAAAAGAATAGGTACATGTATATGTATAACTGAATCACTTTGCTGTACACCTGAAACTAACACATTGTTAATCAACTATATTCCAATATAAAATAAAAAATTTTCAAATTTGTACTTTTCTTTGTAAGGGTATTTTGTTAATAATTTCTGACTTTATTGCATCATGTTCAAAGAATGTGAAATGTATGATATTAATTCTTTGTTATTTTTTGTGACTGTGACCTAGTTTATAGTCAGTTTTTGTAAATGTTCTGTGTTTTTAAAGAATGTGCATTCTCTAATTGTTGAGGGCAGGTTAATGTACTTAAATTATTTTATTTCCTTAGCTGAATATTCTATGTATATGTCACTAATTCAATCCAAACTCTCCCTCAGTTGTATAAATCTCCTCTAAGCTTATTCAGGCACATTAGGTAGTCTTGTCAATTTCGTCTTGAATAAATTTGTCCTAGAGCCATCTGATATGCTGTAGTTATTTTTCAGGCCCATTGCACAGCTGTCTTCTTGGGATCTTTCTTCATTTCCTGTCTCTTGTGTTAGATTCCCTTTTTCCTAGATATCATTTTCACTCCTTCCCTGGTTTATTCCCTCATTTTGGTGAAATTCCCTCTTCAGTAGCATCCTGAAAAAATATGCCTAGAAGTTGAAATTTTTGAGAATTTGCATGTCTGAAAATGACTTTTCTGTGTTAATACTTACGATAATTGGATGGAAATAATCGCCCCTCAGTTTTTAATGCAGTGCTTCATTTTCCTTTGGCTCCAGTGTTGCTGTTGAGAAGTCTGCTCCCTGGTCCCCCCCAAGCTTGTTTTGGTCTTCTCTTTGTCCTTGAGCTCTGAAATTTTATGAAATAGTACCTTGGTATAGGTCTAGTTTGAGTAATTGAGTTGGGCACTTAGTGGGTCTTTCAATTCTAAAATTCGTGTCCTTAGATTCTAGGAAATTAACTTGAATTAGTTCTTTGATTTGTTCCCCTCCATTTCTCTTAACTTCCTGGAATTCCTCTTGTTGATTATGAGACCTCTAGCACTATTCTCCAAAGTTTCTTATCTTTTCTTTCCTTCCCTTTTACTCTACTTTCTGGGGAAATTTCCTCAGTTTATCTTCCAGCTCTTTAATTGAGGTTTTTATTTCTGCTATTACATTTTTAATTTGAATCGTTTTAAAATAAATATTCCTGTATGATATGGTGTTTCTATTCATAGGTCTAATAGACTCTCTCTCACACACACACCCCCTAGAATATTTTTTTAATTTTTTTTAACATCTTTATTGGGGTATAATTGCTTTACAATGGTGTGTTAGTTTCTACTTTATAACAAAGTGAATCAGTTATACATATACATATGTTCCCATATCTCTTCCCTCTTGCGTCCCCCTCCCTCCCACCCTCCCTATCCCACCCCTCCAGGCGGTCACAAAGCACCGAGCTGATATCCCTGTGCTATGCAACTGCTTCCCACTAGCTATCTCCCTTACGTTTGGTAGTGTATATATGTCCATGCCTCTCTCTCGCTTTGTCACAGCTCACCCTTCCCCCTCCCCATATCCTCAAGTCCGTTCTCCAGTAGGTCTGTGTCTTTATTCCTGTCTTACCCCTAGGTTCTTCATGACATTTTTTTTTCTTAAATTCCATATATATGTATTAGCGTATGGTATTTGTCTTTCTCTTTCTGACTTACTTCACTCTGTATGACAGACTCTAGGTCTATCCACCTCATTACAAATAGCTCAATTTCGTTTCTTTTTATGGCTGAGTAATATTCCATTGTATATATGTGCCACATCTTCTTTATCCATTCATCCGATGATGGGCACTTAGGTTGTTTCCATCTCCGGGCTATTGTAAATAGAGCTGCAATGAACATTTTGGTACATGACTCTTTTTGAATTATGGTTTTCTCAGGGTATATGCCCAGTAGTGGGATTGCTGGGTCGTATGGTAGTTCTATTTGTAGTTTTTTAAGGAACCTCCATACTGTTCTCCATAGTGGCTGTACCACTTCACATTCCCACCAGCAGTGCAGGAGTGTTCCCTTTTCTCCACACCCTCTCCAGCATTTATTGTTTCTAGATTTTTTGATGATGGCCATTCTGACTGTACACACTAGAATATTAATGATAGTTTCTTGGAATTTTGTCTTCTCCTTGTATAGTCTCTGCTTGCTCCAAGTTTCTTTTCTTTTTTTTTTTAACTAATTTGTTGCAACCTCCTGAGTGGTCCTTGGCTGTCCATATTTAAAGGTTTACCACTGAAAAATGGATTGAGAGCTCCAGGCCCATGAGTGGGATTTGTTGTGGTTTTCACTGTAGGGGGACCTAGCTGTTTCCTTTTCATGGGGGAAGGCCTGGTGTCAGAATCTTTGGGTCTTTTCTCTTGAATTTCCTGAGAAGGACTCAGCTAAGGAGGTTCTGGCAATTTTGGAGGGAAAAGGACATGAGAAGGGAGCTGTCTCTATAGTCAGTATGTAAAGTTGACTCAATGCTCCCCTTATCTCTGTGCAGACACCTTTTTTTCTATACTTCTCTCCAGAATAAACTGCTGGGGATAGAGAGGAGTAGTGCCTAGCTTTGGTCACCTAGCTGTGGAGAGGGATGCAGAAATCAGAGAGGCCAACTGCTTAAATAGACTTTCAGCCAATCCTCTCATTCTCAGTCTCACCTTTGCCCCCATTTCCAGAGGCACCTGGTGCTCCCAGTTCTTGAGCCCTTCCATGATTCTTGAGAATTAGGTCTTTACCTAAAGACTACTTTGGAGTCATTTTTCATAGAGTGCCCATCTTCCGTATGCTTTCCAGTGTTTAAAATTTTGTTTCTCTTTCCTCTGTTCCTATTTTCTTAGTCCTTGTGGGTTTATGCCAGTTTAAAAAAAAAATTACTGTTGGTTTAGTGAGGTTTGGAGAGAACAAGGTGCGAAGTGTATGTGTCCAATCCACCATTTTCATGCAAAACCTTAAAATAAATTTTAGTAACTTTGAAATTATAAGAGTATCACTCCCCAAAGGCTCAGTGGGTACAAAAAAGTCAAAACTCTGTTACTTGCCTTCTTTCATTCCTGTACAGTGGAGTTTTTCTGGAGGTTACATGATCTGTGATATTGCAGCAGATTAAATGCAGGGATATGAGAATCCTGCTCTTTTGTATTAAGCCAAACATTGAAGAGATTTGAAAAATGTAAGAAATGCCACTCTTCTCACTAATTTTTTTGAAAACAATTTTTTTCATTAAAAATACCCTATTTATAGTAACATGTGATGGGTTTGTTGTTATTTTAAATCCATTTATAAGTATATAATTAAATATCTCAGTTTTCATTTCTAATTCTCACATGGTGAAAATCAGTAGTTATAATCCCCATAAACAAATGCTTTGGGATTCTCAGTAATTTTTAAGAAAGGGTCATGAGATCAAAACTTTTGAGAGCTTCCACTCTAGAGAATCATAGCTATAAATTGGAATTGGACCATGAGTGTAAGAGTATAAACATATCCAACACTCCAGTCTTACCTTTACGTAGGACAATAATGTAATTTAATCCTCTTGCTTATTAAATTTAACACCCCTGTGCTTTTATTCCCCTTTTATTCTTCTTTCGTTTTCTCTCCTAATAATCCTTAGAGGAACTAAAGGAAGCTTCTGGAAGTTAATCTATACTGTCTTCCTCCCTAGGGTATATATGTCCTAGTCTCTGCTGATGTAGATAATGAGAAATCAACTTAACAGCCAGAATATTAAATGTGCATTTTTGTTCCCAAGGGGGTGAAAATTGGTTCTTAAGGAGCAAAAAGAATCTTAGATATTACAATAGCTTGTGACCCATAAACAGACAGTACATCTGTGGTATTAAAATTTCATTGCGGGTGGGGGACAGTTAGGGAAAAAAGTCAGAAGTTTCCTTAGGAGCGGATGAAAATGAAAAAGAGGTTGAGAAACACTGTTTTAGAGATCCTGCTGGAATATGATCCTTTAACCTTTCTTTTGCTTGTATTTCTTTCTCTGATCCTAATACACGCTATAGGAAAGGTGGTGACGACAAATAACTTGCAGGAAGACAATAGGTCCCTTAAAGAGGGAGGCAGCTGGGTAAGGCTTCCAGCAAGCAGAGAGCCCGTGCCTCAGCTCCTGCCAGTTATTTCAGTGCCGGAATATGGACCCAAGGTTTCCAAATGAAAAAAAAAAAAAAAGTCAGAAATCCAAGTTCTGTGTAAACTTATGATTTTTAAGTGTTAGAAACTAATTAAAATAATTTTTAAACAATATGCCCACCAATCAAAACCTCTCTGAGCCCCACTAGTGTAGTCTCTTCTGTTGTGATGGAATGTGTCTCCCAAATAGGACTGCTTTACTGCATTCTGAACTCAGAGCTGTTTTGCTCCTGCTTGAGTAACTTCAGTGATGGAGGCCAACCTGTTCAATTTTTTTTTTTTTCTGTACGTGGGCCTCTTACTGTTGTGGCCTCTCCCGTTGCGGAGCACAGGCTCCGGACACGCAGGCTCAGCGGCCATGGCTCACGGGCCCAGCCGCTCCGCGGCACGTGGGATCTTCCCAGACCGGGGCACAAACCCGTGTCGCCTGCATCGGCAGGCGGACTCTCAACCACTGCGCCACCAGGGAAGCCCAACCTGTTCAATTTTTGGTTAACTGTAATTGTTTGATCGTCAGTCTCATAGGAAGCAGAAATTTATCTCCTTAAAACTTTAACTTAGTGGTGCTGGTTTGTCCTGTGAGAGCACATAGAGTAAGACTAACTCTTGTTTTATGTGACAAGTCTTCAGGTTTGTTAATTTGGCTGTGAACCAAAGTTTTATTTCTCTAGAAATGTAGAGCATAGTATTTAAGAACTCAGGCTCTGAAGTCAGACTATTAAGGTTTGAATCTCCTCTATGCCTCTAGTTCTGTGCTCTTGGGGCTTATTTGTTTAACTATTTTATGCCTTTGTCCATTTTAATATAAGCATATTATTGTAATTTATCTAATTGCTAATAGGTATTGTAAAGCTTGCAGAACAGTGCCTAGCATATAGTAAATATTCAGTAAATGTTATTTATTGCCCAGATTAAGCATCCCGTCCTTAGTTCCATTAATCATTCTTTATAGAACACACTTTTAACTTCTCTTACTATACTTAGTTTACAGTTTATTCATCAATGGAAGCAATCTGGTGCCTCGTAGGAAGACTTACAGGTTTCTTTTCCTATCTCTTATCCTCTATACCCCTCGCATATCCCTCTCCAAACCAGATCACAACTTTTATTTTTGTTCATTTGTGTATGTGTATTTAAATATAAAAACACCACACACACACATGTGGACTTGCTCATTCTTGAACACATGTGGGAGTAAAAACCATTGGAGAGGCAACCGAAGTGTGAGGCTTAGGCTCCTCCCCCACCTTCCTAATAGAACCCTGATTTTATTCACACATTTTCCTTCTTCAGCATGGCTTTGTGCTTCGGAGAAACCTTGGAGAGTGGGCAACCATGGAGTTCCTTTATGGCTGTGTGATTTTTGACGTAGGTGTCTGATGAAATTCTGGCCGTTGGGACCTGAGGAAAAATTTACTGATAGAAATTGGGTTTATGGTTTCTGGGAAGGGTTTCTTTGTTGCTTGAAAAGATGCACATGAAGTGGCGGTCTCATCTTTTCTTCTGGTTATTGCTGAGACCTAGGGACTGGGTGGGGCACCACCTGAGGACGGCAGAGTGAAGGCAGAGGTGGTCCTTGAAGACGTTGTTGAGCCGCTAAACTAACCAATCCCAGAACTTGCTCTTCCTCTTAATCTCTTATTATGTGGGAAACCTTTATTATTGTTTCTGCTGCTTTGAGTTGGATTTTCTTACTTTCAGCTGAAATAAGCTTAACCAATAAAGAGGTCAAGTTATTTAATTCTACTATGGCTGGCAAACTAGATAAATAGTATATAACCTCATAGAGTTATGAGGAATAATTGAAGTAATAAAGTAATCTACAGATTTATAGCTGTGACATTACCACAAACAGTGTTTGTAGTGGACAGAATGTCTCACAGAGAGTGAGGAGGCTGCCTGGCTTTGCTGATTGCCAATTCAGTTAATATTCGAATTGCAGGTCACTGGACTTCGTAAAACAGAATTAAGTGATCTTGAAGGTCTGATCTGATTCTGTGTAAAAAATATGAGTCTGATTGTTCTGGAATTCCTGCCTGAAAGCCTTTGTATAGATTAAGGTAGTAGATATAAATAAGTAACTTTTTTAGTTGAAGAAAGCATAATTTATGAACTAGTCATGTTGGGAATGCTTCCAGTTTCACAATGGTTCTACTAATCTTAGTGTTTTGAGAAACAAGGGAAGTTCTACTATCAGTACATTTACTGGTTATGAATATCAACTCATACCTTTATAAAAATAGATATTTAACCCAACTTTTAAACTTATTCTCCTATATGTAATCAGTATGAGCATGCCATTAGTTTTCTTTTTCCTACCATCTCTTATTAAATCTGCTGTGATCCTTTTCTTCTACCCTTTCCCTAGTTACATTATTCCCAGACTGTTAAAAAGCCACCTAAAAGGTCTGCTTTTCACCAGAATCTGCTTTCTCTTCCTCTTTCCTCATCTATAAAATGAGGTGAAAGTGTATCATTTTTAAGGTGCTTTATGGTTCTCACATTCTGTGACTTGTCAATTATTTTTCTCATCAATTCAGACTCTGTTATACCCAAAAGAACTCATCTTTGATTATAATTAAAGGTAAGTTTAAAAACTTTTTTGGACTTCCCTGGTGGCGCAGTAGTTAAGAATCCACCTGCCAATGCAGGGGATACGGGTTTGAGCCCTGGTCCAGGAAGACCCCACATGCCGCGGAGCAACTAAGCCCGTGCACCACAACTACTGAGCCTGTACTCTAGAGCTCGTGAGCCACAACTACTGAGCCCTCGCACCACAACTACTGAAGCCCGCATGCCTAGAGCCCATGCTCCACAAGAAGAGAAGCCACCGCAATGAGAAGCCCACACACCACAACGAAGAGTAGCCCCTGCTCACCATAACTAGAGAAAGCCTGTGTGCAGCAACGAAGACCCAATGCAGCCAAAATTAAATAAATAAATAAATTTAGTAGAAAAAACAAGGAAAACTTTTTCACCTGAGGACAGTAGAACTCAAGTATATAAAGGAAAGAGGTAATGTATAAGTACCCTTTGCAGAGCTAGACATATCAAGAAATGTAGAGCTTGGGTAAAATGTAGATATATGTACATACATGTAGATATATGTGATTTTTTTTTCTAGGGTTTTTCTTGGGGGTGTTGGGAGACAAGAAAGGAAGAAGCTTATAATTTTAAAGCTTTTTGGAAATCAGTACAGTATATTTTCTTTTTCAGGAAAAATTAAAACTATTATGGGAAATTGATTCATTACTGCAAGAGGACTAATAGGGGAAACCTAAGCTTTCAATTGAACCCATGTGAGATTGGGTACATTGGCCAGGCATGAAATTCCCCAGACGCCTAAACTTATTTTTCCAGAAAAAGGAAAATAATATTTAATGACTTTATGTAGAAAGACAGGTGCTA
The DNA here is from genome assembly GCF_059928025.1 of Delphinapterus leucas. Taxonomy (NCBI): domain Eukaryota; kingdom Metazoa; phylum Chordata; class Mammalia; order Artiodactyla; family Monodontidae; genus Delphinapterus; species Delphinapterus leucas. The sequence goes on from NC_143140.1 coordinate 27,721,458, forward strand.
GCTAAAGTAAGAATTGTATGCATAGTTGGTGTTAATTCCAAAAACCTTGAAGATGTGAGTGAGGTCATCCTCCATCATATCACCAGTTTTATTCCTAGAAGTAGAGGGATCATCACAAAACAATTCCAGAATGTAGACTTCTCCCTTCAGTTGGCAGGTTTTGTTTCAATTTTTCTAAGTCCTGTTGAGAGATATTTGCACTGCTGACACCAAACACATGGTGTTTTTTCCAGTACCTCTTCTCAAGCTCTCCAACACCAAATAGGTGTCCCACAGTTCAGTTAGCTCAGACTCCACAGGTTAAAGGGCTCAGTCCCACAAGACTGCCCTTACTTCAGATGCCAGTTGCAAGTACTGGGCCTTCAAGTAACCTGCACTTCTGTCCAACTTGGAGAGAGTCAGGGTTTATGAATATATGACTACTCAGAAAGTAAGTGGTTATTATGTTGCTCTTTAATTTACCAGATTGCCTTTTCTATCCTTCTTTTCTTCCGTATTCTCTTTGATCACTTACTACTTCTAGTAGTTAGAGGGTTGTAGAGAGGAGAAGGTAATAAGTGTTTTCTTTTGAGTGTGTGATAGTAGAATATAATTCCTTCCTTCCTCCCTTCCTCCCTTCCTACTTTCCTACCTGCACATTTGTAAAAAGCTGCTTCTGTATGCCAGAGGATACAAGCAAGGCCTTATGGAGTTTTCCTTCAAGATACCTCTTTTCTACAAAATAACACCTGAATTTGCCACATGTTGATGAGTCTTAAACCTTGAAGAGTGAGAAAGACTAATTGTGGCAGTCTTCTATATTCTAAAAACATTTAATTAGAGTTCTACTTCATTTAGCATAATAGTAGAACCTTTTAGATAGTTTTTAGTAACTCACAATGTTAGTAGTTGTAGAACGCATAGGTGTCTGTTTACTGTTGCCAGTTTCTTCCATCTCTTCATTCTGTAGGATAAACAGCATTTTGTTTTTCCTGATGAAGAGTTTTTTATTGTAAAACACGAGCACTTGGGCTTCCCTGGTGATGCAGTGGTTGAGAGTCTGCCTGCCGATGCAGGGGATACGGGTTTGTGCCCTGGTCCGGGAAGGTCCCACATGCTGCCGAGCGGCTGGGCCCGTGAGCCATGGCCGCTGAGCCTGCGTGTCCGGAGCCTGTGCTCCGCAACGGGAGAGGCCACAACAGTGAGAGGCCCGTGTACCGCAGAAAAAAACAAAAAAAACAAGCACTTTGGGGGCTTCCCTGGTGGTGCAGTGGTTAAGAATCCGCCTGCCAGTGCAGGGAACACAGGTTCCAGGCCTGGTCTGGGAAGACCCCACGTGTCGCAGAGCAGCTACGCCCGTGCGTCACAACTACTGACCCTGCACTCTAGAGCCCGCGAACCACAACTACTGAGCCCGCGAGCCAAAACTACTGAAGCCCGCACGCCACAGCTACTGAAGCCCGCACACCTAGAACCCGTGCTCGGCAACAAGAGAAGCCACCACAGTGGGAAGCCCGCATGCCACAGCTACTGAAGCCCACACACCTAGAACCCGTGCTCGGCAACAAGAGAAGCCACCACAGTGGGAAGCCCGCACACAGCAACAAAGAGTAGCCCCTGCTCGCCGCAACTAGAGAAAGCCCGAGAAAGCCCGCGCGCAGCAGCGAAGACCCAACGCAGCCAAAAATGAAAATAAAAATATAAAAAACCCCCCAAAAACCAAGCACTTTATTACAAAAATTTCTTGACCTTATAATCATTCTTTAATATCTTTAATAGTGATTTTATGTGTGTTGAACATCTTTAGATATTTTTAGTGATAACTCATCATAAAAACCAGTAATATACTATGTACTATTTTTTATTAACTGAAAGCATTTCATGTCTTTTCTGACCATATGTGGTTAATTTATTTGTTAGATGTTGAATTTTATGTTCCTTGCATGAAAAATAGAACACATAAATATTTGAAATTCTTCACTGCATGCCTGGCCAAGTATTACTTGCCCAGGTGTCTTCTTTTTAAAATAACTTTTAAATCTTAGAAATTTGTGGGTGAAAGGGCGGATTTTGACTTGGAAAGAGAGGAGATAATGCTTTCACTATTTAAAACCAAACTTCATGAAAAGATGCTATTGTTGGATGAATTAACACTAATCTTGTCTCCTACAAAGAGCTGCTGGAAATAAGATTACGGCTTTATTACTTTCAATATTTTAATCAGTGTAAACTGCTTTTTGTTTTTATAAATAAAAGTTATTTCTCAAAATTTCTTAGGGAGGAAAGAAAAACAGTTGATTAATCAATATGTATTTTTATTTACGTTGAATACTTTTTATTATCCCTTCCAAACAGACACTCCTTGAATATGCAGAGAAATGGAAAACTTCAGAAGATCCTTTACCTTTATTGGAGGTATACACAGTGGCTATCCAAAGTTATGTTAAAGCCCGACCTTATCTTACCTCTGAATGTGAAAATGTAGCATTGGTTCTGGAACGCTTGGCATTGTGAGTAGACCTTTGAGTAAATAAAAAATTAGATTTAGCTTTTTTGTTTTTAACTCTGTATCTCAAATCTTATGATAGTTTAATTTTAAATAGATTAGTTATGGACAGTCTGCTGATGATATTAGAATTATTCATCTTATTTTACTTTGAATTTTAGTAATTATTTGTATCCTTACCAACTTTTTGTTTTTTAGAAGCTGTGTTGACCTTTTACTGTGTCTGCCTGTTGAGTTATCTGATAAACAGTGGGAACAATTTCAGACACTGGTGCAGGTGAGAATATTTACCTACTAGATTTAATATAGGTATATTTTATGGCAATTTTCTTTATTCTTAATAAATTATTTGGTTAAACTTTAAATGATTTAAGTAATGACAAACATTAATTGCTGTTATTATTAACATTAATGTCTTGTATATAGTCAGTGCTCAATAGATGTTTGCTAAATGAATATATACATTTAAGTAGATTGGTTGAATATTGCACTGTTCTTTAAGATCAGATAATTAGAACTTTGCCAGAGCAGTAAGGGAACACAAAAGAAAATGCCCTCATTTGTATTTAGAAACAGTTTAATTGTTGAAAATTGCAATATGCTTTATAAGAATTTAACATATCTCATTTAATCCTTATGAAAACTTTGTGGGGGTAGGTATATTTTTCCCATTTTAAAGGTGAGGAAACTGAGGCTCAACTCTAAAATATTTATCTGCCCAAACTTGTATAGCTAATATCAGAGTAGTTATTTGAACCAAGATTCTTTACTCCGTAGTCCATACTTTTTCTCCTATATCTGAAAATACATGCTTATCTCTGTTACTTAGGGCTGTTATTCTACTTATAAAAGTACTACATAGTTTAGCACTTAGTTGTTTTGCAGTATTTCAAGAATGTTAAATTTTGTTAAGCACTAGATTGTGCTGGATATTTTATAGCTTCAAGTAAAGTTTGATTAATTGGTTAGTTAAGAAGAATGTTCCTGCCAACTAGTCTCAAAAAGTATAGTTGTCTCTCTCTTCCTCTAGCCAGAGTTCTTAAAATATCTTTTGGCCTTATGATTTTCCATATAAGAGATATTAAAAGAGGGTTAGTCTCAAATTTTAGAAGCATGTGAAATAAACTATAGACAGACAGAGAAATCAACTTTCCTATTTTAATATTAAATATTAAAATTACATCAAGTGCAAAATTCTTGAAGATAGGATTCATACCTTTATTCCAAAGGATTCAACATAGAGTTTTACACATAGTCGGTAGATACTTAATAACTGTTGAAAGTGTCTTGTCGTGTTTGTCACATTGCAGCTAACTTTTTGATCATGCAATTTGTACTTCAGCATATCAGTAACTTTTGTCTCAGGTTTTTTTTCCCAGCAAGTGGTTATTTTTAGGTAAATGATTATCTCAGAACTTTTTTTGATTGTTTGGCACTCAGATACACTCTACCACAGAATTAATTATATAAATAGTTTATATACAAATATAATACTGAATTCCTCATATTAATTTTGTTTGTCAACATAAGGTAAACCTTTTCAACTTTCTTTTTTGAAACAATAGCACTACTTGATACTTTTTCATATGGTTTAATGAGGAGGAAATAACTCTTTAAATCCCAGTATGGAGCTCTCAGCAGTTGCTCAAAGAAAATTTCTTAAAGCACTTGAACTTGTTCAGTGAGATTTTTATGGTTTTGAGGAATAGACTTTTTATACAAACACAGCGTGCAGCTTTAAGAGTTTCCATGACACTTTGCTTTCATTTCAGAGCTTCCTTGGGCTTATTTTATACCTGCTTAACAGCATTTGTTTTATTTTGCCTGTGTTTTAACTGTTTTTAAGCATCTCTTTACTCCACTAGAGGATAATATGCCCCATAAACGCAGGGACTAGTTGCTCTCTTCCTTGGTACTTTGCCCATAGAAATTCTCAATAAACATTTTCTGAATTGAGTTAAAACTATTGGTCTTTTGTGACCTGAAGAATATGCTAATTGCATGAACACTTGTAAACAACAAGTAAGCAAGATTCAGTGTCAGCTTTAATAGGATATTGTAAGGCTATGTCATGAATAAATGAAAAATCATACATTTAGTTGTTTTCTTTTCATAAGTCCCTTTTATTGAAATATGTGTATACAAGTTGTCACTTAGACCTTGATGCAGATTTGTCATTTGTTAATGATAGAAGTTTTTTTGGAAAATTTTTTACTAACAGGGAGGATATAAAACGTGTAAGGTCTTTCATGCTATGGATACTCTAATAGCTTCCTTGAGAAATAACTTTGCTCTCGGTTTAGATTTTGGGGAGAAAATAATATGAACTTATTTCTAGAAATACATTTTATTTATTTAAAATTTATAATTAATATAATTCTTGTCCTTGAGATTCATCTTTAAAAATCAGAAGTAAAGGATTCAGCACTTTGTAATGTGACATGAAAATTTTAAGATAAAAGTCTTATTTTTCAAAAGTTTAGTATTATATTTAAAGCCTGATAAGCTTGCTTTTGAAAATCTGTTGTAATTCTTTGGATGTTTATTTAATATTTATAGGTAGCTCATGAAAAGCTGATGGAGAATGGCAGCTGTGAATTGCATTTTTTAGCTACTCTAGCTCAAGAGACTGGGGTGTGGAAAAACCCGGTACTGTGCACTATTCTTTCCCAGGAACCATTGGATAAGGATAAAGGTAAATTTTCTAGAGAGCAGAGAGAAAAAAAAGAATCATTAGACTAGAAATAAGTACTTAAAATTGTTTTGATATAATTCATCTCAAGATATTCCAAGAAGGACCATTTAATTAAATTTTATATGAGGTGCTTGAGGCCCTTCACCTTTTTTTTATTGGGGGAAGATGTGTTTATAGGATTATATAATCTTAGAGTAACAGTTTTTTTCTCAACATTATTTGATCAGAGGAATTCCCTCTGTAACATCCTGACAGGTGGCAATCTAGCTTATATTTGATAACTAACTTATTTGACAGATGGAGAAGCAGAAACAGGGTAGTGAAATGATTTTCCTCAGAATAAGAAATTAATGCGGGAACTCTCAAATCTTCTGTCTCTGAGATTAGTACTCTTTCTCAAACAGCTTTTTTTCTCAGACTTACTTTATCCTGCTTTGTTATTATTGTATGAGCTTAGCCAAACTCAAACTGGCAGGTAGCCTATCAGAATTAGATGGCTAAATCACTAATATGTATAACACTTAATGTTCAGAATTCAAAAATTGTATGTGCTACGAAGAAGAGCACAATTATTGTCGTTGGTACTTTTCTTGAGATTATTTAGGAAAGTGCCCAGATTCTACCCCAAGTTTTCCCAAGGTATTTAACTAGAGAAGTAAATAAGCTTTTTCCATTGTTTATTGATGTTTTCTTGTTGACTGATGGCAAACTCTAGGTATTTTGCTATGTGATAGCAATTTCTGAAGGCTCTGAGAAAGGAGTGTACGTTCGTTATTTGTTAACTCTTCTGGTACTTTGATATTTACCAAAAGGCTTCTCAGCTAATCTGGAAACTTCTCTTCAAGCTGGTTGTTCCTACCTGACTCCCCTCTTAACATTTCTCCCCATTTCTGGATAGTTTTAGCAGTATTATCTGTTTCTTAGTTTTCACCAAAAGTTTATTTTTATTACCTCCCTTCCTTTGTGTATATCCACAGATTAGCTACATTGTTCTCAGACCCTCATTATTTAAAATAGGAAGAACAACAACAACATTTAAAAGTTGAGAATCTTGGAGTTGTTTTGCCTTTGTCATATTAGTTTTTTATTCACAATATATTACCACCACCATGTTTTTATTCCTGTAACCAAATTATACTTTTTAGTCTTCTCAGCTTTGGAAATATTGGACATATGATATATTAATAATAATATCAGATTACATTGTATAGCTCCTTACAGTTTGAAATGTGCTTTTATGTGCCTGGTTTCATTTAGCCTTCACAATGATCCTGGGGAAAAAGTGGGATCTTTATTGTCCCTATTTTATAGGTGAGAAAATGGAGGCTCAGAAAGATTAGTTCTTTTCTACATCACATTGTCAGTGATGTGAGGCAGAGCCAGGAATTGAAGTGAGGTCCCCAGCTTCTCTCCTTTTTATATTATGCCACGTTGCACCCAGCCTAATAAAATAAAATTGCACCTAGCTTAAATAATTAAATCCTTTTTTCTGTTGTTGGTTTCTGAAGACTGTCTTTGCCAAACTCACACATTATGCTAACGCAGGAAAATGGAACCTTTACCTTAGCAGAGATTTAAAATTTACCCTAAAAGAATATGTGCTCAGTTTCCTTATTTGTTTAAATGTGCCTAACATTGTTTCTGTTAACAAATGTCTTTGCCTATCTCTGTGCTGCTTTATTCCATGGTCTTCACATGGCATAGCTACTGGAATAATTTGGACTGTGCAGGCAAAAGGAGTTTCTACAATAACAGATGGATTGTAGGTAGCCAGATTTCATTATAACTCGTGAAGCAACCAGAGAGATGTTACATGACTGAGAGACTCTGCAGCCGTAATCTTTACTTGGTTCTCCATTATTTAGAATACTTCTTTGGTGGGAGTTATTCTGTGGGTAATCACATAGACTAGAAGTGTATGTTTATTTCCTCCTTGGAAAAACTTGAAGGAATTAACATTTTACACATACATACTAATTTATTTATATTTTCAAATTGCATGCTTCTACAGCATGTGGAAGTTTTAGCTTTTTATATGATATATCCAGCCCCTTGGTTTAACCTACACTAGCCTATAGCAAGTTTGATGAGAAGAGCTAGAGCTCAGACAGTAATCAGTACACCATAATAAGCTGTGCTCATTAGTTTGTTTATAGCAGAGCCTTTGAAGGTTTGATGTACTATTTGAACAGTAGATCATCCACTTAATCTTGTTTTAAATAATTAATTTTTATTGACTAATTTTAGAACTACTAAAGCCCAGATAAACCAAGAAATGCCCTTTGATTTAGGGACTGAGGGTGTGTGGGACTAAATTAAAAATGCTGGTTTCACCTTAAGGTTTTAGTATCCTAGAATAAGATAACTCTAATAACTAAATCAGCATAATTCAAGTAGATGTCCATTGAATATCACAGGATCTTTAGGCTTACATATTACTTTTGCTTTTCTTTAGTTATCATCTCAGAATTGGAAAGGCACTGAATGCCCATTTATTTTTTACCCAATTTTAACTCCCTTCTAAAACATCACTGATAAATAAATGGGCCTTTGCTTGAAGACTTCTGGAGAATGGTAACTGTGTAATTCAGTCCATTCATAGCCTGCTATTAGATAATATTCATTGTGTAAATTGTGAAAAACTACATTCTTAGAGTTGCCATCCTTTGGATCTAGTGCTACCCCTAAAGCCATACCTAACAAAGTACAAATCCCTCTTTCGTGCCATAGCAATTGAGATGCTTAAGGATCGTCATCATGTCCACACTTAGTCTTCTTTTATTCTAAAGACTAAAAGCCGTACTGGTGTGGCATTATTTTAAATCTACAGTCATGATTCCTGACCTTTTAGTGCATTTTGTTTGTTGTTCTTATTCATGTGTAATTCTCAAAACTTATGTGTACCCCAAATGCTATCTGGCAGGCTCTGAAGTCATTGGTACTCTCATCCCCTTCATCTTAGTGTTACTTAAGATGACGTTACCTTTTTGGGTGGCCTTATTCTCACAACTCAACGAGGTTACTAAAATCACAAAAATTAAGAAAAAAGAAAACTACTCTTAAATTATTTACATCTTTATATGTTGTGTATTGGTACACAAAGTAGTCTTTTTTTTTTCTTTTTAATTTCACTGTGTTAGATCCATTCTGCCTCTGCAACTTGTCGATATCATTTAAAATCTTGATTTTGTTAATTCAAGATTTTTGTCCTTCCCTGTTTAAGCAGATCTTATTAGCATACACTCTGTTGGCATCCACATTCTTTTTTTTTTTTAATTTATTTATTTTTATTTTTGGCTGCGTTGTCTCTTCGTTGCTGTGTGCGGGCTTTCTCTGGTTGTGGCGAGCGGGGGCTACTCTTCGTTGCGGTGCACGGGCTTCTCGTTGCAGTGGCTTCTCTCATTGTGGAGCGCGGGCTTCAGTAGTTGTGGCACGTGGGCTCTAGAGTGCAGGCTCAGTAGTTGTGATTCACGGGCTTAGTTGCTCCATGGCATGTGGGATCTTCCTGGGCCAGGGCTCAAACCTGTGTCCCCTGCATTGGTGGGTGGATTCTTAACGACTGCGCCACCAGGGAAGCCCGGCATCCAGGTTCTCGATAATAACCATTAAAAAGGTCATATCCAAAAACCTACCCTATGGGATACTTATAGAAATCTTCTTGCTTGCCCTTCAGTCTTTTAGCCAATGCCGTTTGATTATGGTTGTTTCATCAAATTCACCTATTTCCTTATGTCTGGTCCATGGCTCTCCTTTTTGTCTATCAGGATTTGATGAAAGACCACAAGAGGTACTTGGCTAGAGTTGTATTAAGTCAGATTGTTTAATATTGAGGTTAGTCTGATCTAATTAATTTTTAACTGAACTTTTTATTTCAGAATAGTTTTAGATTTACAGAAAAATTGTGAAGTTTCCAAATAATCCACAACCATTTTTCCCAACAGTTAATATCTTACATTAGCATGATACATTTGTTACAATTAATAAACCAATATCAATACTTTGTTACTGAGTAAAGTCCATACCTTATTCACATTTCCTTAGTTTTTACCTAATGTCCTTCTTCTGTTCCAGGATCCCACCCAAGATACCATATTACATTTAGTTGTCATATCTCCTTAGGCCCCTCTTGGCTGTGACAGTTTTTCAGACTTCCCTTGTTTTTGATGACCTTAGCAGTTTTGAGGAGTACTGGTCAGGTATTTTGTATCCCCTCAGTTGGGATTTGTCCGATGTTGCTCTCATGATTAGACCTGGGCTTATGGGATTGGGGGAGAAAGATCACAGAGGTACAGTGCCATTGTCATCACATCATACCAAAGGTACATATAATCAACATGATTTCTCACTGTTGGTGTTAACCTTGGTCACCTGGCTGAGGCAGTGTGTTTGTCAGGTTTCTCCACTGTGGAATTACTTTTTCCCCCCCTTTCCATGCTGTACTCTTGAGAAAGAAGTTACCTTGTACAGCCCACACTTAAGAGGTGGAGAGTTAAGCTCCACCTCCTCGAGGAGGCAGTATCTGCACAGATTATTTGGAGTTCTCCACAGGAGATTTGTCTTTTCTTCCTTATCTGTCTATCTGTTTAGTCAATATGGACTCATGAATATTTTTTTATACTTTGGTGATAATCCAGTACTACTTTATTTTGTTGCTTAAATAGTTCAGCTTTGGCTCCCAAGAACTCTTTGAGTTAACTTCTGTGTCCCTTTGACATACCCCATCATTGTGAGTTATGTTTTTTGTTTGAATACTTCCTTGTTTTCTGGCACTACAAGATGCTCCAGGCTTATTGTGCATATTTCCTGCCCTAATCCTAGAATCAGCTATTTCTCCAAGGAACCCTAGTTCCTTTTATTGGAGAATAGTATTGATATTAGAAACCAAGACCTGGTAATTGGGTGTGCTCATTGCTACTGAGGTGTCATTGCCTCTAGGACCTCTCAGCAGACAAAGTAAGAAAATATATGTAAGTATAACTAATCTGTGTATATACACATATCTATAAATGTTTCTGTATGTAACCAGCTGTATCTATATTAAACTAAATGTGAGAGTTTATACTGATGTCTCCAACTCTAATCTATATCACATGGATCATTCTAGCGTTCTCGCTTACCTGTAACCTCTTACTTCAATAGAATGTCATATAATTGGAATCATACAGTATGTAGCCTTTTCAGAATTACTTCTCTTACCGTTGGCCATCCATATACTTAATCAATCCTAGTATACATGTATAGTGGTTTCAGAATTGATAACCTCTACCCCTGTGGGTACAGTTCCTCTTTCCATTCTTGCTGACTCCACTCATCCAAAGTTAGGTGAGCACCCCATTTTCCCACCTCTTTCAGTGAAGTTCTTTCATTACATTTGTAAGACAGATTCTTTTGCCATATTCTACGTTCTATCCTGGACTTCCCAACCATCTAGATATTTTTTTTAATTTGCATACCTTGAGTCCTCCTTCATGCTGTAAAGTTCTGTGGGTTTTGACCAATGCATAGTATCATGTATTCACCATTACAGTATCATACAGAATAGTTTCACTGCCCTAAAAAAAATTAATTGTGCTTCACTAATTCAACCCTCTCCGGAACACCTGACAACTACTGATCACTTACTATCTCTATAGTATTGCTCTTTCGAGATTGTCATATAATTACGGACTTTTCAGTCTAGCTTCTTTCACTTAGCAGTATACATGTAACATTCATCTATGTCTTTGTGTGGCTTAATAGGTCATTCCTTTTTATTGCTGAATAGTATTCCATTGTGTGAATGTACTGTAGTTTGTTTATCCATTCACCTATTAAAGGACATCTTGTTTGCTGCCAGTTTGGGGCATTTATGAATAAAACTGCTATAAACATTGGCATGCAAGTTCTTGTGTGAACATAAATTTTCACATCAGTTGGGTAAATGCCTAGGAGTAAGATTGCTAGGTCATATGGTAAGACTATGTTTTGCTTTGTAAGAAACTGCCAAACTGTACTATTCTGCATGTTGCTCTACATTCTCACTGGCAATTGGTGGTGTCTATTTTGGGAATTTTAGCCATTTTAATGGGTGTGTAGTGATATCCCATTGTTGTTTTAATTTGTGTTTCTGTACTGACAAGTGATACTGCACATCTTTTCACATGAATATTCGCCATCTGTATATCTTCTTGGGAGAGGCATCCATTTATATCTTCTGCCTACTTTTTAATTGTGTTGTATTTTCTTTTTAATTTTTATTGAAGATAGTTGATTTACAATGTTGTGTTAGTTTCTGCTGTACAGCAAAGTGAATCAGTTATACATATATCCACTCTTTTTTAGATTCTTTTCCCATATAGGTCATTACAGAGTATTGAATACAGTTCCCCGTGCTATACAGTAGGTCCTTATTAGTTATCTATTTTATATATAGTAGTGTGTACAAGTCAATCCCAATCTCCCAATTTATCCCTGCTCTCCCTTTCCCCCTTGGTAACCATAAGTTTGTTTTCTACATCTATCACTCTGTTTCTGTTTTGTAAATAGGTTCATTTGTACCATTTTTTTAGATTCCACATATAAGTGTATCCATTCGATATTTGTCTTTCTCTGACTTACTTCACTCAGTATGATAATCTCTAGGTCCATCCGTTGTTTTCTTTTTGTTGAGTCACAGTTCTTTGTTATATTTTGATACAAGTCCTTTAGCAGATAGGAGTTTTGCAGATATATTTGGTTTACTCTGTGGCTTGTCCTTTTTCTTTACAGTGCCTTTCAGAGAGCAGAAGTTTTAAATTTTAATGAAGTCCAACTTATCATTTTTTTCTTTCGTGGATTGTGCTTTTGGTGTTTTATCTAAAAATAATTACCAAACCCAAGGTCATATAGATTTTTCTCCTGTTTTCTCCTAGAAGTTTTATAGTTTTGCATTTTATATTTGGGTCTGTGATACATTTTGAATTAACTTTTATAAAAGTGTAACCTAATTTATGTTTGATGAATCTGTCTTCGCTCGTAACAGTCATGCTTTTTTTCCTGACCACTCACAAGCCATGGTTTTTGTTTTTTTGTTTTTTTTTTTTTTGCGGTACACGGGTCTCTCACTGTTGTGGCCTCTCCCGTTGCGGAGCACAGGCTCCGGACGCGCAGGCTTAGCAGCCATGGCTCACAGGCCTAGCCGCTCTGTGGCATGTGGGATCTTCCCGGACCGGGGCACGAACCCATGTCCCCTGCATCGGCAGGCGGACTCTCAACCACTGCACCACCAGGGAAGCCCACAAGCCATGTTTTTAATATATTAATTTTGAGACTCTTAGGAATATATCTATTCCTCTAGTCTACAGTTTGCAAAATGTACCTTAAGCCCCGTTTTGAAAATTACATCTTCCCATCTATTTCCATTTTCTCCATTGTTTGTTCTACCTTTTCAATTTAAAGCTTATTATCAGAAGCACCATAAGAATAAAGGAATCCTCTTTTTCTCTGTCATCATAAATAATACATAATCAAACCCAAGGAGCAGGTCCTTCTGAAGAAGTTGCCCATCTCCACCAATTTGATTACATTCAGCTTTTTTGGTGAGCTAGGGGTCATCTTGAGTTTTAGCTTTAATAACAGTTCGCATAGGTTAGTACTGGTGCTGACACTCATGGTGCACGCATCCTTGGTCCTGAGCCTGCTGCTTTTCCTTCTTTTGTATATGTCATTATTGTAAAATCTAAACTCTGAAAGAGCTCCCTATTAACAGTCACACTGAATTCCTTCAGCCCTTTCCCTTCCACTTCTATTTTGGAATAATTTGCAATGGCATAAATTGTATTTTTATCAGCTTGCCCGTTCTTTCTTGAATCCTAAGCCCTATGGTTCTCTCTCTTTTTTTTGAACCCCTTGGTTTTCAAAGGAAGTTTCTAAAGCTTCAGCTTTTCCACAGTACTTATAAATCCTCCAGAGCTTTGTGAGAAAATAAGTCTTTTTTTCAGTAATAAACTTTGCCTTTTAAAATGAGCAGGGAAAAAGTGCTGCTAGGTTTACCCGATATTAACATATGTAAAATGTAATTATATTTTAAAGGGAGAGGAGATGGGAGGAGAGAACAAATGGTAACTAATAATTTCCAGGTAAATAGTGTGAGGCCAGATCTGATTACATGCAGCTGAATTTGTTTTCTAATAGTAAATCTCCAGTTCTTTTGCTCATTGATACTTTTCCTATATTTTTCATGTGTGTGTTTATATCTTTACCTGTCTATGTAGAGAATACCAAAAGGGGTGATTCTGAGACCTAGACTTATATCTGTTGACGGTTTTTTTTGTGTGTTAGGACATTTCTTACAGAAAGTCACTAAAAAGAACACCTTATAGACTATATACATTTAGTACTCTTAGAAATACAGGTTTCTTAACTTGTTTCTATTTGGTTGTCTTTTTTGTTTTTTTTTGCTTTGTCTCTCCCTTTTGCTCTTAACTGACCTTGTTATAAAAAATAAATCAGTGGAGCATTTTAGATTTTATTTTTAAAAATCACTGCTAAATTAGATTGCCTTGTGTTTAGGTTTTACTTGTATATAACCCTTAGATCATTGAGGATCAGTGACTCTGGATAGAATTAAGCTGATAGAACTTAACTGCAGTAAAATTGTGAAAGTGTTCAGTCTCCCATTTCAGGCTGATGCTTTATTTTGCATTTTGTTAACCTTAATAATATTCTACTATTACATAATGAGATATAATATGGTGACCACCAAGATTTTATTTTTACTAAAAATGATTTTAAAACATACACTCATTGGCTTTTCTAAACATCCTAGAAAAATTCATTATTTCTGTTGTGATGAGTATATTTCATAATGATGTTACATGGATAAAGTTGTCAGAATTTAATTAAATATAATAGTAATAATTAAATCTTATTTCACACAAATTTTAGGGTTACATATTTACTAGGTTCATCTATATCATGGAACATTTTTTTAATGTTTAAAAATTCTGATTTATATCAGTCATGTCAAAGAATCAGTTATGATCATAACTTAATGACTTAATGACCAAGCAACATGATTTAAGAAATTCTGAAATCTTCAAGTGAAAATTCTGTTTATTGTATATGTAGCTTGTTCTTCCAGGAAAAGGTGAGAGGTCAGGTGAAGATTAAGACTATCCCTAACTGGTAATTTGAACACTGAAATATAGTTACCTTAGAGCAGTGGTTCTTAATCCTGGCAGTGCTTAAATCGCCTGGAGAGTTTTTTAGACATACCAGTGCTGGAGGCCTACCACAGACCAATTAAATTAGAGTCTCTGGGTTTGAGCCCCAGGCATTAGTACTTTTTAGAAGTCAAGATAATTGTACAGCCAGGGTTAAGAATCACTGATGTAGAGCTTAAAGTGTTATGTTTTTATTAAATTTTTGAATTTGGATTTTTTTGTCTAACAATGCTGAATTGATTTTTAATGCATTTTTTTCTTGTGGTAAAAAAACAACATAAAATGTACCATTTAATCATTTCGAAGTGTACAGTTCAGTAGTGTTAAGTATGTTCATAATGTTTTGAAACAGATCTCCAAAACTTTCATCTTGCAAAATTAAGCCCTGTTTTAAACAACAACTCCCCCCTTTCCCCATCCTTCACTTCCAGCCCCTGGTTAATCAACATTCTACTTTTTGTTTCTATGACTTTGACTACTTTAGGTACGTCATATAAGTGGAATCATACTGTATTTACCTTTTTATGAGTGGCTTATTTCACTTAGCATAATGTCCTCGAGATTCAACTGTGTTGTAGCATGTGTCAGGATTTCCTTCTTTTTTAAAGGTGAATAATACTGCATCATATGTATATACCACATTTGTTTATCCATTTATCTATTGATGGACATTGGATTGCTTCTGCCTCTTGGCCCTTGTGAGTAGTGCTGCTATGAACATGGGAGTGCAGATATCTCTCTGAGACCCTCCATTCACTTCTTTTGTGTACATAACCATAAGTGGGATAGCTGGACCACATGGTAGTTCTATTTCTAATTTTCTGAGGAACTTATAGCCTGTTTCCCTTAGAGGTTGCATCATTTTATAGTCCTGTCAATAGTGCACAAAGGTTCTAATTCCTCCACATCCTCACCAACACTTATTTTCTGTTTTTTTGTTTTGTTTTGTTTTTGATAATAGACATTCTTTTGGCTGTGAAGTGATACCTCATTGTAGCTTTGGTTTGTATTTCTCTGGTGATTAGTGATGTTGAGCATTTTTTCATATGCTTGTGGGCCATTTGTATATCATCTTCAGAGAAATGTCTTCAGATCCTTTGCCCATTTTCAATTGGATTATTTGGTTTTTGTTGTTGAGTTGTAGGAGTTCTTTATATATTCTGGACATTAACCCCTTATCAGATATGATTTGCATATATTTTCTCCCATTCTGTAGATTGCCTTTTCACTCTGTTGCTTCTGTCCTTTGATATGTAAAAGTTAACTTTGATGTAGTCTCATTTGTTTTTTTTGTTGTTGTTTATACCTTCTTATCACATCCAATAAGTCATTGTCAAATCCAGTATCTTGATGCTTTTCCGTATTGTTTTCTTCTAGGAATTTTATAGTTTTGGGTCTTACATTTAGGTCTTTAATTCATTTCAGGTTTTTTTTGTTTGCTTTTTGTTTTTTAATTTTATTTTTTTGGCCACACCTTGTGGCATGTGGGATCTTAGTTCCCCAGCCAGGGATCGAACTTGCACCCCCTGCAGTGGAAGCACAGAGTCTTAACCACTGGACCACCAGGGAAGGCCCGGTTTGTTTTTTTATATGGTGTAAGATAAGGGTCCAGCTTCATTCTCCTGCATGTGGATATCCAGTTTTCCCAACACCATTTGTTGAAAAGACTATCATTTTCCTATTGAGTGTTCTTGGCACCTCGTTGAAGATTATTTGACCATATGGTGAGGGTTTATTTCTGAGTTTTTTCTATTCTGTTGCATCGCCTACATGCCTATCTGTGTGCCAGTTTTGATTAGCTTTGTAGTATATTTGAAGTGAGGAAGTGTGAGACCTCCAACTTTGTTCTTTTTCAAAATTGTTTTGGCTGTTTGGGGTCCCTTAAGATTCCATATGAATTTTAGGATAAATTTTTCTATCTCTACAAAATAGCCATTGCAGTTTTGTTGGGATTACATAGAATCTGTAGATTGCTTTGGGTAGTTGGACATCTTAACAGTATTAAGTCTTCCAGTCCATGAACATGGGGATCTTTCCATTTACTTGTGTCTTCTTTAATTTCTTTCAGCAATGTTTTGTAGGTTTTAGTGTACGAGTCTTTCACTCTCTTGGTTAGGTGTATTCCTAAGTACTTTATTCTTTTTGTTGCTATTATAAATGGAATTGTTTTCTGAATTTCCTTTTCAGATTGTTCATTGTTAGTGAATAGAAATGCAACTTATTTTTGTGTTTTGATTTTTATATCCTACAACTTTGCTAAATTCGTTTATTCTAATAGTTTTTTGTTTTTTGGGTAGAATCTTTAGGGTTTTCTACCTATAAGATTATGCCATCTGCAATCAGATGATTTTATTTCTTCCTTTCCAGTTTGGATGCCTTTTATTTCTTGCCCAATCGATCTTGCTGAATAAATTTTAAGAGAAAATATAAATTGCATTTTTAAAAAGGAATAGATGATGCAGATTCATGTAGGCCATGATGGTAATTTTGGAATTTACCCTTTGAAGTCAAAGGGACACCACTTGGGGGTTTTAACTAGGGGAAGATAGTCCAGCGTGTGCTTTAGGAAAAAGAAAAGGCACCCTGCATCCTAGTGGAGATGTGATGGAAAGAGTAAGAGTGGCTGCAGAAGACTAGTAGAGTGCAACAAAGTGGTCTGATAGATAAATGATTTGGGCTGGGAGGTGGGGGTGAGTGAGTGGTTGGCGTAGGGATTGAGAAAAATGAATAGAATTGAGTACTTAGGAGTTAGAAGTGACAGGATTATATGGTGGATTGTAGGTTAGGATGAGGAAGAGGCAGAAGAGAAGAACTTTAATGCCAACTCTTAGTTCTGGGCTGAGGTACCACATACTGTGGTATAGAGATGTTTGTATGCAGAGTTTGAGATGCTTGTGAAACAGCTACCCAGAGATACTGCAAGGGGAATTGTGAGCAAATCTAAGTGTGGAGATATACACCCAGTAAACAGGTTGACTCCACTTTGGGGGGGAATCCAGGACCTAGTCCTAAGTTTTGGTGCATGGTACATGATCAGTTAATATTTGGGTAAAGATTTATCGCAAATATTCAACTTACATATTGTAATATATTTAAAATTATCTTCCATGTTTTTCTTTTTTACTATTATGTAAGTAGCATTTTATGGGAAGAAGGCCATTATTACTTTCTTAATTGAACTGGCTGAATATTATTCATTTACATTGCCATTTTATGTCATCCAGCTCTCGATAGGCTTGAATGTAGTAAACCTGCTTTTTTCCCCCAAGTACATAAATACAGACAAAATAGATAAAAAGGCTACACAAGTAAAATTCAAGGTATTTTTTCATTTTCTGGGATGGGGATGGGTAAAGCAGGGTAGGGAGTGAAATTTGATGTGACTAGGTAGTCAAGGATAAAGATAACAAAACTTTTTTCATAAGTCTGGTAGTCTTTGATGTGCTATTATAACTGTAAGGAAAACATGTCCTGGAGTAGAGAGAAATAGAGAAAGATACAGAGGAATTGGGACAAGGAAAGTGTAAAAGAAAAATGGAGAAAAGTGAGGGGAGTGAGTTTCCCTCCCCTGAGGGGGAAGTTCTGAATTGAGTATTGTTGAATGTAATCTAATTTTGATCTGTTTGAAACATGAGCTTCAGGATACATTATTATTTTCCTTTAAAAGCTAATGCTACTTCACAGCTCTTTACTGCTATGTAGTGCTGTTCTGATAACTAGTAAACACACTAGTTAAATAAAAATTTTTATTTTTTTCTCATCACACCACTGTGTTAAGGTGGAAGTTGCAAGACCCCATTATTCTGGTCCTGGTTCTGTCATTAACTGGCTTTATGACCCTAGAAAGTCACTTGCCTTCTGTGAGCCTCAGTTTACTCATCTGCCAAATGATGGAGCTGGACAAAATGATCTATAAAGTTCCTTCTGCTCTAATATTCTGTATTTCTTTGAAATCAATTTTGCCCTAAGTGTGGCAAAGGTTTCCCATTGTTTAAAAACACACACACACAAGTATGTTTTGGAATGTATAATAATAGCATATATTCTGCTATACTTGTTAGTACAGAAATTATTTTGTGTAATTGTCGTTCTAACTATACATGCTGCTCTTTGAGATTTTAGGTACTATTTGAAATTCCTCCTATTAAGATTGTCATTAGTTTTGTTAAAAAAACTTGCCACCTTTAAATAATGTCTTTGCCATGATCTTCAGAGTTTGTTGATTATGAATTTTTGTGGGAGTATTTGAAATAATTCCAAGACTTTTTATTGCTAGAGTTTCCTGGAAACTCAAGCTGTATTTTAAAGTCTGTGACTTATAGCTGGAATAACTTTATTTTAACTCTCTTGCCTTAAATTTGTCATTGAAAATCTTTACAGATTTTACTTTGGCTATTGAACTAAACTGTGAAAAGATATTTGCCATATAACTGTCTTAACCAGGATCGTGTCATATTAAAAAAAGAAAAGTAATGCCCTGTATTTGTCAGACAGATCATTAGAGGCACCAGAGGGTTATGCAGATAGTGTTATTTATCTGTGTTCAGTCTTTATACTTTTTGGTTTAGTTTAACATATAAAGAATAGAGAGTAGCAGATACAAAGGTCTAGACTTCAAGAAAAGGATGAAATTTGTGATCCTATGTTAAATTGCTTACATGCTCATGGTTTTAATACTGAGGAGCCATAATCATACTATTTTATAGAAGAGTATTTTCATAGTGGAGTACAGTTAGATCTAAAAAATAAAGGTACTAGAGGGTAGGAAAGGATATTTAAAGAAGAGAAAAACATCTCTTATTTTCCATCTTCTAACCCAAAACTTACTCACTAGACATGTCTTCCAGTCTGTTCACAAGTGAGAAATTGTGTATTTTATAGTGTTTATAGGGCATTTAAAATTTTATTACTGAAAGCCTTCCAAAGGTTTCCAGCTAGCCATCACCAAGTAAATTTTTAAACACGATTTTCATCCTGGTAAAGAAAACTTAGGGAAAAGTTTAAATTTGCATTTGTTAAAATTTAAAATCTCCTTCACCAAAAACAGAAAGTTAAATTTTTATTTGTAGTTGATCAAACAAGCACTAGGAAATTTAAGATTTCAACAGAACAGAAATTTATTATGCATTAGTGGGTCTTAAGCAAGTGTTGAGGTTTGTTGATTGGTATTTTAAAAACCCACAGAACTTTCAGCAGACTACCCCCACCCCCTTATTTATTCTTCCGTAGATACTTAAATTTGTTCTACAACACTCATTAAGGCAAGGTAGACTTCACCTTTGTAAAATGAAAAATACATTAACAGTATTGAACACAATATTAGCTGAATTTCATCTTCTTGAATATCCAAACATCCTTTTGTGGTTTCCCATGTAAGTGTGTAATGTCCTAACTGCAAATTTCTAGAAATGCTAACGCCTGGTATTCAAGAATAAATGCTGTGGGGAAAAGAATTTAGTATTATTTTAAAAACAATGAGTTTCAGAATTCAATGTAAAATTATTTTTATAATCAGGAATTTAACTCACCTCATTGTAAATGGTACTTTCAGGGGCAAAAATATTTAATGCAGCTCTAAAAAGTTAGCAGCGTAACTCCTTCTGCTTATAAGGTCAAGTATTTTGTGATAGCCTGAGAGTAATAGGAAACTGCAACAACAACAAAAAAGAGTTTTCGTTTCTGTGCTTTAAAAAAATATTCCTTGTAAGTATTTGTATTGCAAATGAACTGTTACCAAATGTTAATAATCTATTATGTCTTGTTTTTTAAAGTGAATGAATTTTTAGCTTTTGAGGGTCCCATCTTGTTGGATATGAGAATTAAACATCTAATCAAAACAGATCAGTTAAGTCAAGCAACTGCTCTAGCAAAGCTGTGTTCTGACCATCCAGAGATTGGTACAAAAGGTAGTTTTAAGCAAACTTACCTTGTCTGTCTTTGTACATCATCACCAAATGAAAAGTTAATCGAAGAGGTGAGTATGTTTTCTTTTGTTAGTAATTATTTTTTAAAGTGAAGAAAATAATTTTTAATTAGATTAGAATGTCTTTGACTTCCATTTCTCTTAGTGAAGAGCCATTGTTGTCAGTCTTAGATCTGGGGTGTGCTCTTAGATAGTGATTCTAAGCAGCTTTCAGAGTTATACGTAAACATTTCACCTGGCTTCTATTTTAAATAATTTGGCTCTTTCAACTTCTTTGGCTAAATTATGGGAAAGATGGCGGTAGCTTAATTTAGTTAGGATGTTTATATTTGTTAGTGTTTGGGCCTTAATTTCAGTTTTACCTGACTTCAAGATACTTGCAGATTTTTTTCTAACTGGCTAATTTAAGTAACTTAAAAAATTTATATGACTTCCTGCTAGGAATACTTTCTCTCTCTCTCTCTCTTTCTCTCTCTATATATCTTTCTCTCTTTATCTATCTATATATGTAAATATTTTATTTGCATATTTAATGTAAAACTTTGTAAGACAGGTGATTCTGTTTTGTTTTTTTTTTACTTCTAGTTGGCATAAAGCATAGTATTCATGTATTTGTGTATTTTATACTACAGAATTCAAAAAGTAGAATCATGATCCAAATGGGAATTTTGCAATTGGAGGACTCATAATTCCAAAATGAAGTTGGAGACAGGGTAGGAGAATTGAAAGTTGTTGATCAAAAAGCAGGGAATATGTATATAAAGAGTACAGATAAAACCATAATACATTGGACAGTGTTGTGTGAACATTTAATGTATATGTGTCTTACATCTCTAATATACATATCTTTCGACTCCAGAGCGATAGAGAATGGAGAACAAAGGGATTGTGGGACAGATTTTAGGATATACAAAGAGAGAAGCTGAGATAAACAACAGAGAAGACAGTTAACAGAGCATGCATGATCCCCTGAGTAGTCAGAGAGAGATTGTAATCAGAGTCCAGAAGAAGGATAACCTCGGACAGAAAGCTAAATGCCTACATGAGGTTAGAGGCTGTAATTATAATGGTGATTGACTTTTCTTGAGAATAGAAAATAAAGAGGAAGATGATAGCCTTGGACTGAGATTACAAATAAGCCTGTTGTGTATGTTGAGGATAATGAGGATACTGGGAGAGTGATGCCAGGTAATTTCTAGGCCGGGTGGAGTAGAGCCAAGGGCTCTAGCTTAGGGGAGATATCATTAGTTTAGACCTTAGCTGTTATTTTGTTTAATAATTTCTCTTTTGTCTCAGGTAATGGCTTTTTAATCGCTGTA